>NW_023269678.1:0-334764 GCF_004353265.1 Vitis riparia | reverse complement strand
AGATTGAAAGAAAAACCAAACTTACCTAGAAATGGAGAACAACCAGCCGCCAAAACCATAACTCACACTAAAACACGCTTTGTAGAAGAGAAATGAGAGGGATTTTGGAGTTAGAAGCCATCCATGGTGAAGAGCAATGGAAAACTTTAAATGCTATGGTGAAGAAAAATGATGAGCAAAGAAGGTTTTGAAAGAAAAGTGGGTTGGAAAAAGCTAGGGTTGGAAGAAATTTGAGGATTTTGATTTGAGATAGAGACACCCTTTTATCATTTCTATTAAACATGTATTTTATTCTATTTATTTATTTTTTTGTTTTTGTTTTATTTTTTGTTTTAATTTAAAACACCAGAGAATAAGTTTGATCGATCACATTTCAATCACACAATGTTATTCTTAGCCAAGCCAATAAAAACACATTTGATCGATGACGGATCCATCCAACTTCGATCACACAACACAGTTTTCCCAAGGTTAGAAAAACACAATCGATCGAAAGTCGGTCGATCACATAATATAGTTCTCAACCAAGGTTAAAAGAACACAGTCAATCAAAAGTCGATCGGTCACATTGCACAACATTTAATTTTTCTTGAAAAAACAGTTGATCAAAACAACTAATGATCGAGATATACCAAAAAGTTCATCAAAAAATGAGTGTGAAAGTTGTACAATAGGAAGAAAAATGAAGAAGGATATTAAAAACAAATTCGTTAATGATCACCATGAAAATCATTTAGTATTTGATCACTAATATGCATAATAATAATAATAAAAATATCACAAAGAGACTTTTGAATTGATTGGCCAAGTATGAATTATAGAGAAACTTATCAATTTCTCATATGACAAGGATAAAAAGCAAGAAATTATTAACACTCCATCAAGTGATTTTTAGCTCAAAGAGCACACTCATAAGACCATAACGAACTAACAATGATAAAATATCTCCATTTATAAGGCTATAGATATCCATGAACCAATAATCATTTTCAAGATCAAATCCATCCCTAAATAAACTCAAATTTATTTCCCTTGAAGTCAATTTACAACTCCCTTGATTGGATTTCTATTTAACATGGTAAAAAATAAACCCCTTAACATAAATACAAACATCACATCTCATTTTTATTTTTTAAATTTTTTATTTTTTATTTTTGTTTCAATAACATATTGACAAAACACTTATGATAGAATATTGACTTTGAGATCACTAAGGTGGTCATTACAAACATAAAGAGATGTCCCACTTTTGTAATGGAGATTTTTACACTAGAAACATTGTCAAGGTGCCTCAACCAGTCTAGGAAATGAATAATATATATATATATATATATATATATATATATATATATATATATATATATATATATATATATATATATATATTTGGAAGAGTGTAAATAATCAAGAGACAAATTCAAACTCTCAAGAAGATTTATATGACTTTACTCAATCTTTAAGGTACATTGAATAGATATAGGCCCATAATTGAAACTTTACTCAATCTTTAAGGTACATTGAATAGATATAGTCCCATAATTGAACTTTAATAATCATTTATCAGTTTTTATGAAATCATAAAGCACTTCACAAGTTGTTAGCCACTCAATAAATATGAAATAAGTATCTTGCAGCTTATCCAAGCAAAGCTAAATAATAAATACCTTATAATCCATCTCATTCACCAACACAAGAAGGATTTTTATATCTTGGATCACTTTTGAATCATTATGACACAAAATAACCATTTTCCATAAAAGAAACAATGCCAAGTTTAAAAAATAAAAAATAAACATCCATGTTTAGAATAAAGTGGAAAAGGATTTGAGGAGATACCAAACAAACAACAAGAATGAGAATCACAAGAATAGAGAAACAAGGCAACACAACGACTCAATAAGCCTATGAAACCTCTAGGATGAAAATATATACAAGAAATGATGTCTTAGGGACCTTTAAAGAGAATCAACTCAGAAAACATAAGCCTATGGAGCTCCTAAGTGACTCAAACCTAAAAACATCCAAAGGCTTAGTGAGAATATCAACCCTTTAACCCTTGGTTGAGACATATTCTTAGGAGACAACTTTGTCTTCTACCAATTCATAAATGAAATGATGTCTTATATTAATATGCTTTGTCCTAGATTAAATGAAAAATAGGGTTTTTGGATAGATTGATGGCACTTGTATTATCATAAAACACAATCATGGTTCTTTGCCTTATTCCATAATCTCTCAACATTTGCTTAATCCAAAGCAATTGAGCAACAACTCCAAACAACTATATATTATGCTTCAGTTGTGGAGAGTGAAACTGAATTTTGTTTCATACTCATCTAAGCAACCAAACAATTACCAATGTAAAAACAACCACTAGAAGTGTTTTTTTATCATCGACATTACCAACCTAATCATCATTTGTATAACAAGCTACATCAATATGAGTGTCAAAAGGATACCAAAGACCTAACTCTAATGTACCAACAATGTATCTGATAACATGTTTAAGTGCAATGAGATGGGATTCTCTAGGACAAGCTAGATACCTAACACAAGCACCAACACTAAAGGCTATGTCGGGTCTACTAGCTAAGAGGTATAAAAGACTACCAATCATGCTTATGTATAATGTTTCATCTACTCCCTTTTCTGAATTCATCCTTACTTCGCTTTGTACTAGTTGCCATTGATGTGTCCTATAGTGTTTTGTTGATTCTAGACCAAACTTTTTGACAAGTTCCTTAGCATATTTGGATTGGGATAAGAAGATCCCATCTTTGAGTTGTTTAACTTGGAACCCAAGAAGTAAGTCAACTCCCCTACCATGCTCATTTCAAACTTACTCTTCATTTTTCGGCAAAACCTAAGGCACACTCACTAGAAGTAGACCCAAAAACTATGTCATCAACATATATTTGTGTTACTAAAATCACTCCTTCATTTATTCTAATGAACAAAGTTTAGTCTACTCCTCCTCTCATGAATCCTTTCTTAATAAGATAAGATGCAAGTCTCTCATGTCAAGCTCTAGGAGCTTGCTTTAGGCCATAGAGGGCTTTCCTAATGCGATAAACATAATTAGGTTACTTTAGGTCTTAAAAAACTTTTGGTTGCTCAACATAAACTTCCTCATTAAGTATCCCATTGAGAAATGTCTTTTTGACACCCTTTTAAAACAACTTAAACTCCCACACACAAGCAATTGCCATATTCAAATGGATTCAAGTCTTGCAATTGAAGCAAAATTTTCATCGAAGTCAACTCTCTTTGCTTCAATCCTTGAGAAATCAACCTTGCCCTATTCCTCACACAATAACTCCATTTTCATCCATCTCATTTTTTTAAATCCATTTTATTCCAATGAAATTCACATCTTTTAGTCTTGGCACCAAAAACAAAACTTCTTTTCTAGTGAATTGATTCAATTCCTCATGAAGAGCTTCTAGCCAAACTTCATCATTTAAGGCTTCCTCAACATTCTTGGGTTCAATTTGAGAGGTGTAGCATATGCAACTTATCTCATTCAACTTGGATTGTCTCATTGTTACCATGTTTTCCTCAAAATCTCCAATAACATTACTTAATGGATGATTCTTTGTCACCTTAGACCTATTTCTCTTGGCTGAATCATTTTTCCCCATATCAACATTCTATCTTTTTCTTCTTTATTTTCTTTCTTCTCACTTTCTTTTTCATATTTTAATTGTTTTCTTCAATCAACTGGTAGTCTTTTTGCAAAACAATGTCAAATTTGACAAGATTTTCATGATCTTTCAAGACTTAGCACCTACTTCCAAACAACCTAAAATGCTTCATATTAGGATTCTTTCATTTCCTAAGCTCATAACAAGTTTTCCTAGTATAAGGATGCAAATGAATCCTATTGGATGTGTAGCAAGCAGTTTTAATTACCTTAGGCCAAAAAAGAGTAGGGAGATCATGCTAATTTAGACTTGTTCGGGTCATTTCTTGAAGGACACGATTCTTTCTTTCAGCTACCCCATTTTATAAAAGAGTTTTAGGAGCGAAAAACTCATGCTTAATTCCTAAAGTGTGACAAAACTCTAGAAAATCAAAATTATCAAATTCTTTTCCCCTATCACTCCTAATTCTACCAACGGGATAACCTTATTCATTTTGAATCTTCAACCCAATGTCCTTAAAATTAATGAAGACATCACTTTTTTCTCTTAGGAATGCAACCCATGCAAACCTAGAATAGTCATAAACTATTTCTAAGATGTATTTCTTGCCCCTTAAACTCTCCATTCTCATTAGTCTCATAATGTCCATGTGCAAAAGTTCTAGAGGTTTAGAGGTCACAATCTCATCAACTCTTTTACAATTGCTCCTAACTTGATTTCCCTTTTTACAATTGTCACAAATAAGATTGTAGGGCTTTCTAAGCTTAGGAATCCCTTTGAAAAATTCCTTGTTTGTAACCTTAATCAAGTCACGAAAGTTGAGATGACCCAATCTATGATGCCATAAATCAATCAATTCAAGTTTTGAACTACCACGCACAAGGGAAGAAAATAATGAATCTTGACTAACAACATAACAATTATCCGAAGTTCTCAATCCAACCATCACATGATTAACATTCAAATCAAACACTTTGCACATATTTTGTGAGAATTAAACATTGAACTTATTGTCACAAGCCTTCCACAAGCAAGACTTCTTCAAGATTAGGAATGTTGGTGTCTTTCCCTTTCACACAAGCCATATTACCATCACCAAACATCACATTTCCTCCATTAAATGTAGTGAAATTAATGAAGAATGATTTATTATATATATATATATGACATGAGCAACCACTATCAAAGTACAATGAGTGTGACTCACTAGCTCTAAGTGTGGTATGGACAACAAGGCAATTAAATTCATTCTTTTTCACCTATATTTTCTTGAAATTTGTGACTTTGGTTTTTTCATTGAAAGTGCTTCCATGGAAACCACTATGATAAGGGACATTAAATCCCCTTGGACACTCTCTTGTCACCTTGCAACAACTTATTTCTCAAAGCAAATGATTCATTCATTAGGTTGGTCAACTTTCTTTAAAAATTCTCAAACATCCTTGCATAACATCTATCAATCGTATGTTCCATTTTGGTACACTGAATGCAACAAAATTTCAATTTAGAATGAGTTTTCTTAAGGAGCACTCCTTTACAAGGCTTGACAAAAATTGTTTTACCACTATTAGGAGTGACAGTTTCATCAATAAAACCTAAGCCTTGTTTATCAAAGGATTTCCACCTTGAATTGATGAAATCATCAAGTCTTTTAGAACTAGGATGTGACTCTTCCGTCCTAAGACTTAACTCATTCTTGAACACTTGATTTCACTCTTCAACTTATCACACTTTTTTTTTTCATGTCAAAGTGTTCATTTTCAAGAAAGGTAATTTTATCAAGCAAAGACTTCTTTTCTCCCTTTAAGGTCTTAACCTCATTGATTAAACTCTTTTTATAAGCCTTTCACTCAACTTGTTCTTGTTTGAGACTCAAGTACTCCTTGCACAAAGTCTCATATGTAGAGTTAAAACGTATTTCATCACCATCAAATCGAGTCACTTAACTCACAAGACTCACGTAAAACCTTTTTCTTGATTGGTTCTTCATTAACACTTGACATCAAGGTGGTAAAGTTAGTACATTCCTCACTTCCAATGGATTCTATGTCACTCCAAGTGACTTACATGACCTTCTTTCCTTTTTTCTTTGAGAGACATTTACTGGCATAGTGCCATTTTTTCCCCACATTTGAAGCACTCAATCTCTAACTCCTTTTTGACACTTTTATCTTTCCTTTTGTCTTTTGCACTTGATTTTCCCATCGGATTGTTCCATTTTTTTAACATCTTCCTTAGACTTACTCTTATATTTCCTAAACTTCATACATTTCTTGAATTTCCTAACAAATCTAGTGTCTTCTCCATCCGACATTTTCTTATCACCCTCACCTTCAGAACCTAAGGACTCCTCTTTTATGGCATTCAAGGCAATGCCCTTTGACTTCCTAGGTGATCCAAGAGTCACTTCAAAGGTTTGGAAGGAACCTACAAGTTCATTTACTTTCAAGGAATCAACATCCTTAGAATCTTCGATGGCAGTGACCTTTGCTCTAAATCTCTCAAAAAGAAATCTTAGAATCTTTCTAACCATTTTGGAGTTAGGAATGGGTTCACCTAGATTAAAGCTATAACTCACCATGTCCATCAATTTTGCATAAAACTCTCCAAAATTCTCATGATATTCCATCTTAATTGTCTCAAACCTAAAGGTCAACATTTGAAGTTTGGACACTTTAACAACATTGGTTCCTTCATGAGTCAATTGAAGGATGTCCCAAGCTTCCTTATTTGAGGTACAAGTAGCAATCCTAAGAAATTCATCCATGCTAATGGCATTAAAGATGGAATGCATGGCCTTAGCATTGTTCTCACTAACTTCATTTCCACCTCTATTCTATTCTAATTTGAGTTTGATCACATTTGTTGGTATACCTTCTTTATCCAACACCTTAGGTGGAGACCAACCAAATTCAAAGGGTTCCATACTTTTTTCACTTTACATTTTAAGAAATATTGCATTCTCACTTTCCAATGAGAATAATTTTCATTGGTTAAAAAGAGTCTCCCAATTGATGCACCCTCTTGATGAGGTTCCATATTTGAGATTCAAGGATCGAAAATGATTTTTGCTTTGAAACTTTCTTTGATACCAGTTGAAAATGAATCTCTTCTATGGATAACACCTAGAAGAGGGGTGAATAGGTGTTTTTTAAAACAATTAGAGGTGGTACCTCACAAATGTTGACAATTCCCTTGTTTTTTCCTTTATAAATTGATCTTCTTTTTCAACCCCACAAACAAACACGCAAATCACAAGTAACAATGGATGCACCAACACTCTCCCAAACAAGTTATTTAATGCAAGTCCAATGCAAATGAGACAACACTCCCCAAACATGATACACAAGACATTGCATCAATATAAGAACTCTTTTTTCACATGCCCCTTGTCATCAATCAACAAAAACTAAAATATATCTTGTTCTTTCAAAGATTCAATAGTCATATTTCAACTCATGGTCAAATTAATCTAATGAACATAACACAATGAAAAATACTATAATCTTATGAATTACTAATCAAAAGACAAGATAGAAAGGAGAGACAATGACACCCATTTTTAATGTGAAAGACCTTTGAAAAGATAAAAAACAATGGGCCTCAATCAATCAAATAATCCACTAAGAAGAAAAAATAGATGAGTACAAGGTTTTACCTAAACCAAGTCTTTCATCATCTCTCGGACCACTTGCCTAGAACCTTCAAGCTTCAACTACCCCATTTCTTCTTTAGGAAAACACTTGGAATCGGCTCCAAGCTTTGATCTCGGCCTCTTTTTGAGTTCACACAAGAAGAATCTTGGGTTTTACCTCAATAAGTTGAATATGAGAGCAATATGAAAGTGAGGATGAAGAACACAATGAATCAACCCATTTTGAACAAAGATTTTTCAATTAAAACCTTATTTTCCTAAAAATTTTCTCATAGGGCAAACACTCCCCAATATGGTAAGAGAAACTCGAAGCTAAAAAAATCAAGGTTTTCTCTCTTACAGTTGTTTTCTCCACATTTGAAAAGATGGCTTAAGTATTAGGGTTTTAAAACCCATCAAACAGTTGAGAATATCTTGGAAAAAGATGAAGGAATGAAAATGTGAAGAAAGTTTAATCGATCAAACAAGAATAAAAAGGACATGGATACAGTATAAATTGTTACCCTTAAGTTTAATCAATCAAAAACCAATTCAAATGTTTTAAACACAATGTTTTACACTCTTAAGCTTCAATTTCATTTCCAATAAAAAGATAAAAATTTAAAATACGATTGGTCACTGTTTGTCATCATCCATCACCTCAAATGCACTTACCAACTCCTCTAGCCATCTTCAAATACGAACAATTTGAAAAAGACAAGTGTCCAAGGGAAGATCTGAAGAATATGAGCTACGAGACACAATGGGAGTTTTGACTTAGAATTGTCAATACACAAAATATACTTATAAACATGTTAAAAACATTTCAAATTTTCAAACAAATTTTTGTTTTGTAAAACATCTTAAAACAATTTTTAAAAACCATTTTTAAAATTTATTTTTCAGAATTGTTTTGAAACCGATCTTAAAGAGATTCTTATTCTTTGTTAAGTTAATGATATTTTAATAAAAGATATTCTTAATTATGGTGGACATTAAGGAGATGTTATAAATGTAATAAAGGTATAGATGAACAAGTTAATAATTGACTTCCATATACTCAAGTACATATGTTTTCTTTAGTACGTGAATAAAGCCACCTTTTCATTTCTCTCGAATCAAATACTGGGCCCCGGCGAAGAAGGTTTTGGGAATGAAGCTAAATTCATTGTTTGGCTAATTAAATAAGAGAGAGAGAGAGAGAGAGAGAGAGAGAGAGAGAGAGAGAGAGAGTACAAGGAGCCAAAGACAGCAGGAGAAGGTGGAGTAAGTGCCAGTCTCACCTGATCTCTTTCCCAAGAGTAGGTATCCTATCTGTCTTGACTATTTTTACTGTATTTTCTACCTCCTCTCCTGTCACCTTAGTGGCCTTGCAATTTGCCTTGTATAGTGGTTTTTCCATTTCCAATGGTCCAACTTTGGTTTGGCCCAAGAAATAAAATGGGAATTATAGGATCGATGAGTCTTTTTCATTCATTTCAAATCATTTAAGATGACCATATTACCCCAATAGCACTGTTAAAATGTTTTAAGAGGCAATTGAGTTTTAATATTTTCACTTATTGAAGTACAAATTTAGAGGGTTTTTCCTTTTAATAGAGCTATGGTAAAAATAAGCTGCTAGATTAATAATTTCTTTAAAAAGAAAAAAAAATGCTTTGTTGAATTATTCTCCGAAATAAGATGCATGAAGTTCTTCATATAATCTTATTTTCTAAAGAGAGATGATTAGAAGGTCATTATGCATATATTTTTCTTATAAATGTGTCAGAAGGGTTGTGTTGTCATACTAAACATGGCATTGAAGAATGTGGCAGCCAGATGAATGCATGCCCATATAACCCCAATAAATAGAAGACGAAAAATGAATGGAGGATAGTATTGTACATGTGTCAAAACCTGAAGCAGTGTAGCATTCATTCAAAAGAAGGTACACCACCAAACCCCATTAAAGAGCTAGATATTGAAGGAGGAGGAGGAGAAGAAGAAGAAAAATATAATCTAGAGATGGAGGAGCCATCAACCGGGGAGATGACACAGAGACCAACAACTGTTTACTACTCTCACAATCCATGCTATTATCTTCAAGAAGCTATAAGGGCTATTCTCAAGTGTTTGGGCCTGGAATCTTCTACTTCTAGGGACTCTTCGTCAAGCAGTTCAGAACAAAAGGATGATGACGACACTGAAGCAAGTCCCCAACAATCTGGTTCTTCTACACAACAAGGAGCACACTCATCATCAGCTGACTCTCCTTCAACTACACAACAAGATAACAACACCTTCGTAAGAGCTCTCTCACTCTCATTTTTCATTTTTGGTTAAGTTTTATTTGAATCTTTTGAGATGAATTTATGTGTTATGCGACATCCAGGAGGATGCTGAAAGTGCGCGTGAATTGAGGAGAGGGCCTACAAGGCCACCAATAAGTTCTGAAAGCAGGCCTGGAGGTGGTTCTCAGATTAACTGATTCTAAATCCCCATCACTACCAGTGGAGTGTTGGCAAACAAGTTTGGTTAAACCTAGGATATGGGCGTCCCTTTGTTTTTCTTGTTTGGTCTTGATTTTTCAATTTCACTTTTAATTTTTTGTTTGTGCTTTTGAGAGATGAGAGGTCTCCACGTGCAAGGATGCATGGTCTGTAATTTCACACCCGTGAGACACTTGTACTAATTTGCTTGTAAAGGAGGGCCATTTTCATGATCTAGGGTTTCTTTTTCAACTCTATATGGAGTTGTTCTTTTATGTTATTTAAAAAGAATAAGTTACAGAAATACTGGATTATATATTATGGCATTACTTCAGTGGTATACTTTGAAATCGATGCTTCTTGTAAGAAGAAAAAGTAGGCAAAGCAATTCATAGTTAATGCCTTTAATGGCGACTGCAGACGATAAATTATAAACTAATATTGTCTTAAAGATATGTAACATCAAGTCATAAATATACATCTTACAATATTTGGGTTCCAGTTTTTGGTAGGTTTCACCCCATTTTTCATCTGTGTTTTTTTGGTGGGTTTCATCCATCTTTCAACTCTTTTTGCATAATCATTTTGAACTTATGGTCGTCTCCTTGTCTACATGATAAATAATCTTGATGTTGTATTTTGACAAAAAAAAAAGGAAAAAAAAATGATAATAAAAACAGAGATACAGTCTCTGAGATTGACAACTCATTACAATTGTCTTTGATTTGAAAACCAGAAAATATGCTACATTTCATCCCTTTCTTCAATTTGATCCAATCCCCAAAATCATGTTATAAATGATGATTTGGGTGTTTCAGACAGGAGGGTTTGGTTGAAGGATAAAATATAGCATTAGCTTGAAGCAGAGTTGGGTTTGGCAGCTGACAGAGACACGGTACACTTGTTCCATGTTTTCTTGGAAAACATATATAGGCTCCAACATAGGTAAAGTAACCTTTATTTCCAGCAAAACATCAAGGTTTTTACACAAATATTCCTACAAGTTAACTAGCACATAATGATGTAAAAAAAAACCCGGTATGGCTTCCCTACCACACAGGTAGTATTTTTTTTCTCTATGCTGCATTCCACCAAGGAAGCCAATAATAACAAATTATGCTTCCGAAATGTCTGATAGCTGCACTACTTTACAGGAAAGAAAGAACCATGAAGGCACTTCATACAAGCCTAATAACATAAAATCCACTCACCAGCAAGAGCTTAAAAAACAGATGAGCAAACATCTTGTTGGCAAGTTGTTCAGATTCAGTGCTCATGAGTGGATTGGGAAGTATCCGTAAACGAATGAACACCAGATCCAAGATTTGATCCCTGTGAGGTGAATAAGTTTGGGTACGAAAAATATGAGTCGTCGTCCATGGAGGGCAATCTCTGAGGTTGGTGATGAGCAGGCTTGTCTTCAATCACATGATCATCGGATGGTGAGGAATCAATCCCCACCTTGTCTCTGTCATATGAAGGAGATTCAATGCCTCTGATGCCTGGTAATTCTCAGGGTCTTGATGAGCATCCAAGGGATTTGAAACACCATCAGAATCACCCAGAGAGTTGTGATGATCGACATGTGGCTTTTCTGTTGTAGGTGATTGATCAGATGTATCAATATGGAATGGATTCTCACAGCTACTATCAAGGACCTGATCATTTCTCTTCATGATTTCAGCAATTCTGACCTGTGCAAGGCTAGCTGCTGAGCGGGCTGCTGCAGCAGCCCGTTCAGCACTTTCTGCAGCCTCCTGAGCAGCAGCCAATACATCCTGCAAATCAATATCGGCCTCAGTTTTGGTTCTTGAGAGACTGGGGAGGTGGAGGTGGATTATTTTGCCTTGCTGAAAATGATGCAGAAGCCAATATCGGGCGAGAAATGATGGCACAAACTGTTTATCTTCCATAGCTTTGACTGAAACATCAGGCGATTCATTTCGGTCAGCCACTGTTCTTTCTTCCGCTGCTTCCTGAGGTTGTGGATGTGGTTGACGTAATAGGTTTTCATTAACTTCAGAATGTCTTAGTGCTTCATAATTAACTTGAGGGTGAGGAGCAGATGGAGAAGGTGGGAACATGGCAGGGGGGGAGACGGCATCCACTCTTGGCTGTGATGTTGCCTTGGGAACTTCAGGAAAATCTAATGGGTCGAAGAAGCCAGCATCAGAATCAGAATCCTCTTCCTTGGGTGTTTGTTCACTGGCAGAGTGCAATGATTCATCATGTTTCTCCTTGGGAAGAGGCAATTTAGATCCACTGACAAACTGTGTTGGGCCATTCTTCAAAGAGAAGACACAAATTAGGCAGGAACAAAAAACGGCCATCAAGGCAGTAATAAATATTACTTACCAGCAAGTCTTCATGTGGCTTGAAAAACTCAGTTTCAGAGGCAGCTGGATCCCAATCTAGCCCATGCTCTTCAGCAATTTCCTTGAGTAGCTTCAGTTTCACATCAGGAGAAGGAGCACGGACAGAAAGCAGTTCAATCAACTGCAATTATAAATGCAAAGAAAAGAAGAATATTATGTACAACTTCTTTTTTATTTGGAAAACAAATGGGTAAAAAAATCTATGCTGCCAGCCATTATCCATAGAGAGCAGTTGCACTTTGAGTTGATAGTTCATATAACCTGGCGACAAACACCACAATCTGGCATGAGCTCAGTTGCAGCCGCTACAAATTCCTTCCCATATTTGGAGGCCATTAGCATTTGAACCTGCAGCAGCTCTGGTAGATCTGCACATCTCGGTGCAGCAAAACACAAACTCGATATTGCTTCCTTCAGGTCTAAGGGACATTCCCTGAAATAACATTACGATAGTCAATAGTAACAAAGAAAAACAGGAAAATCTTTGAGAAACTAGGAAAATTCTTTTAACTGGTCAATTTCTGTGACTACGCCTAAAGGTCTTAAGAAATTTGAATATTGAATTAGAAAATGAAATACTATAGCTACACATTTATGATTCTGAGAAATCAATATGAATAAACAATGCTGCATTTACAAGGTAGGAGGAAACAGAGACAGGTGAGCACAAAGTGAAACGTTAAAGTATTATGCAACCAAAGACAACAATATTCCTAGGTTACAGTGCGTAAAGGCTCCGAGGAGTACTAAAATCTGGAAAAAAATCCCCACCAGTAATGCTACTGCCAAACTTGGCACAAGCATAATGAATTTGAAAATGTCACTGAAACTATAAATACCAAACTACAAGCATGTGATTCATGTAGTAAAGTAGAGTTGAATTTTGCCCTGATATGAGCTACAGGACTCAGTTGCAATGAGCAATAGCTGAGATCAACTTCCTATGAGCAGCACCCAAAGGTGTCAAAAATTCCTCTCCAGTGCATAAGATTTCCCAGTGTACATTCAAACTGCCAGCAACAGGGTTCTAGTGACTGACTGTCCCACAAGCTGTGGGTCCAGGAGTGTCCAGTGAATAGGAGAAGATATTTGCCCAAGACTAGATGTCCATGAAAAAAATCTTTAATTCCCTTTGACAAGACTAGACATCTTTAATTCTACCATAAGCCTAATCAAAGGTGTAGCTCCTCAGATGAAACCATGCAAAAGATCCAAGCCAAGAATAGATCAAATATCTAAATCATCAGTAGAGGATTCTCCTTATTTGCTAGATATGTTTGTTTAGTAAAATGCCATATTAAGATACATGCCAAAATCCTCAACAGTAAAACAGAAAAACGAGGAGAAATGAAATGGCATAAACTGCTACGGTATTTACCCACTGATATATTCATATTAAATTAGAAACAGTATTAGCACATCAAGAGTATGTATGTCCATTTCCCATATATGTCCATCTTTCTGTTGCCCTTTTTCCAGTAGCTCTCTACATCCATATTTGCAGCCTGCAACTTTTCTGTCCCAACTCCACACCCTTAAATTTTTTGTTTGAACAACAGCTGAGTATACACAAGTGGGAATCATCACAGGAGTAAGATGTATATCTGCAGGGTTCTCTGAAATACTATAAACAGGTGGAAGTGTTTTTGGATGTTTCATACAAAGTGAAATGACATCTGAAGAAACAAGGTATTGTACAAATATACAGGAAAGAACTTCATGCCTAACTCCATGTCTATTTGAAGTAAAACATGCTACCACAAATTACAAATTTACAATACTAGTTGAAGAACTAGAACTTCAAACATCAGTTTCTCGCCCAAATCTTTTAAGTTCTCCCTTCAAATTACAACAAGGGTCAAACTCTAATATCAGGGCTTGTAAATTCTTACATACCAAATATATTCTAGGATATTAAAACTTCAAAGAAAAACTTATACATACACATGTGTTAATAACTCGAACTTAGTTTTTGATCCACAATTTTCAATGAATTTATTTCCCTAGAAGCCAACTTGTCCAAATACAGGTTTGCAACCAAAACTGCCAACCCAATTTTTGAACATATTAAATTACTTGGAGAAGACTTCCAACAAATTTCTCTTTGTAACAAAATTCTTGGCCAAAAAACTGAAACAATTCAAAGTGAGTGATTTGAAAATATATATATTTCCCAAAACATCCCTATTTTGGCCAAAATTCTCCTGACTAAATCAAACCTCAAATCCTTCCAGTCTTGAATTCATCTCATTGATTGCACCATGTAAATCTAATTAAAACCACGAACTCAAACAAGAATTCAAAAGTACTAATATGATGATAACAACAGCAAAGAAAACATTTAAAAAATAAACCCATATTAGATAGAGCCAGAAATTCAATTTGAAAATAACCTTTGTGTTTCAATGATTGGGAGGCGAACAGAAATAAGCTCACAGTACAGCTCAATGATCTCTTGAGCAGCCATCATATTCTCTTCTCTTATTATATGCTCCACCTAAAAATAAAAAATCCAGAAGATCATAACCACCATACTAGTATCATTACTAGAAAACTCAAAAGTAACTAGTAATTCTTCAATTTTAGCAAAGCCCATTAAACAAGAATGAAAACAGTTTCTACCCGGATTCGAGCAGTAGCTTCTTGACCAGTCTCAAGAAGCTTAGCAATGTCTCGGCGCATTTGCTTTATCTGAATCTCTCTCCTGTTCCTTAACAACTTTATGCGAGGGATTGTAAGTTTCAATAGGGTTTTACTGCAATTGGAAACAATCGACAAAAATTCACATCAGAACCCAAAAATCAAATTACTAATGTTGTATATGATAACGGCAACAAATGACAGAAATTCATATCAGAACCCAAAAACCCAAAAACAAATGTCATATACGAAAACAATTGCATCAAATAAAACAAGAATTTCAGCACTCAACAAACTTGCCAAATTCTCAATCTCAATGTAGAATTCAAACTCAATTCAGCATACTAACATAGAAAAAAAAAATCCAAAATAACTAAGCAACACGATTGCCGTATCAAATCCAGTTGGGCACTTTTTTTTTCATAATTAAAATTAAAAATTCGAGACCCCTTTTTTCTTTGGTGTCCTCTGAAACCAAACACAACACTGTTATGAAGAAAGAAAAGGCGGCACCATTTGGAAGCTTTGTCGCCCTTATAGAAGGTATCAAACCCAGATGGATATTTTTTTCCCATGATCAAATACTAAAATTATTGCTTCTTCCCGGAAACCAAAGGAAAATAATAATAATAATGAATTTAACAAAAATAATAACAACAAAATAAAAATAAAAGAAATATTACCATTTCGAACCTTTGAAGCCCTTGTTGAAGAAGGAATCGAGCATCGACATGATGGAACTATGATAATCCAACTGATTCAGATCCCGATCTGATTTCAAAATCCCACAAGACCACAACCCTAATTCACAAAAACATCAGAGAACAACGTTTATTATCCGGCACTCCTGTTTATGATTTATATAGAAAATTATTTAATTTAGGAATGAAACGAAGAATAGATCAATAGAATGAGTAGATTTCAGACCTGTGACGCGCTTAAAAACAGGGCAGTAAAGAAATGATTTCTTAAGAGCCAAGGTTTCTAAAATGGTTGTATAGTCATTGCCAAGGATGATTAGAAATCTAGAACGCGGCTTAGCCGCTTAGGGATTGGGTAATGCCGACCTAACGATTTTTCATATGGACCTTCGGTTCCACCTTCATTACGCTGGTTGTTTTTGTTTTTTTTTTTCTTTCTTTTTCTTTCCTTTCCTTTGAAAATAATTTTAATTTTTAATTAATAAATATTTGTACATTTGAAAAATAATAATAATAAGGATGATTTTGCATTTAAAATTAAAAGTTACACTTTGATGGATAAGAAGTATTAAGATGTTAACAAATATTTAGACTCTCTTTATTAGTGATTTTAAAAAATATTTTTAACAATTATAATATTTAAAAAAAATTATTATTTAAGTGTTAAAAATATTTTCTATAATCACTCTTAAATACATATTTAGAATATATTTGATAATAATTTTAGGAAAGTGTTTTTAATTTTTTTTAACGTTTGAACTAAAAATATTAAAACCACCATACATTCTTACTCTTCGATTGATTTCATGTTTAAAAATTATTTTTATAAAAAATAATGATAATTTTGATATTTTATTCCATAGGAGGAAAGTAAAATATGGCCCTCACTTTTTCACAATAAAGATAAATTCATTTGAGAATTTTTATTAATATTTATACTTTCACCTATTTTAAATAATAATTTTTTTTAAACATTCATATTTAAAGTATTATATATGTATAAAATAATTATAAAAATAATTATTATAAAAAATGAGTTATGAATTTGAACTCATTGTCATCAAATATCCTTTCATTAAATATAGACCAATGTGGTAAAACTAAAATCGAGATTAAAATAAGTTAGCTATTTTCATTTAATAAATTAAAATAATTTTTAACCTTAAATTATGATATAAGTTATCTCAATGAATTAAATTAAATTATTAAATTATATTAAGTTATTAAGTTCATTTGTGCATCACTTTTTTATTTTTTATTTTAAGGACTTTAAAACGAAGAGTTTAGATTTGGGCAATTTTGAATGGGGTGGGTTCCACTCGGTCACAAGACAGACAGAGATAAAATAAAATAAAAAGAATTTTTGTTGCAATGGGCGTTTAACGGTAGGGTAAGTTATTGCATTGATGCGACAGGTAATGTTTTATGTGTTGACTTTGGTTCATCAAAAGTTGTGGAGGGCCCAGGTTTTTTTTGAATTTTGACATATTAATTTTCTTTTATGTTACATTAATTTTATGCAGCTCAGGGTGTGGCGTCACATTAACCACTTGTTTAGGAAGACTTTCAACACTTGTTTGTGAAGACTATAAACGACGTATTGCTTTGGGTGATATTATTATTATTATTATTATTATTATTATTAACCATGTGTATGCCATGGTTGATGCCATAAACATATGATGTATACAATTATAAAAATATGGAGAGTTTTCAATTCAAATTTAGCTTTTATTTGTCAGAAAACCTTATTTGGTATTTAATATCAACCTTTAATATAATAATTAGGATATAAATAAAGATTTATAGTATTTATCTTCAATGTGATTTGAAAATTTTTTTGTAACACTTTTTCTTTTTGCTGTCCTACTTTTTCTTTGATGTATTTCTTAGTAATAAGTTTGGAAAACGCTTTTGAGTGAATGTTGGGGAGAGAGACCCAAAACCTTTTGTATATATCGGTAGGAGAAACTTGTCACTGCATGTGATGAGGTTAGGTCAAGGTACATTTGAGTGATGCTTGTAGTCTTTGAGAATTGATTGATATGAAATTGATCATGTAAAATAAATTTATGTAAACCTTTTTAAATCTTGATCATGAAGATGCTACATGCTAATTAAAAAAATAGGTATATTGTAATTCTTTAGACTTTAGTGATTTCCTTGAATCCCAGGATACCCAAAATCATCAATTGCCTATGCAAGAAGAGAATGTGACAAGTCCTAGACTCCTAGGAATATCAAAATACACAACAAATCAAGAAATATAAAGGTAGAATTCGAGGTAAATTATTAGCCCTTAAACTAAATCAATTTTTTCTGAAGGATAAAGAATTTACCGCTACCAAGTGAATTCAGATATATGTAGAGTCAAATTGGAATCAAGAACTTAGAAAGTTGAAATTGAATGAGAAATTCTTAAACTATTTTATAACCTCGATAATAAGGAATCATAGGATAGTTAAGAACAATAATACTTAGTAGAGAAATTAAAAGAAAATGAAATAAAATTTGAACTATTGCAATAGTTATTTTAATTAGACCAAGCAACAAATCAATAACTACACCAAACCCCATAAAGACTTTTTAAATCCTAAGTTTTGAAATAGTCTCTCAATGCTTAACCCATGAAATCAAACAAACAGGTCAAACTAACAATAAAAACTTTTTACCAATCAAACATAGGTTTGAAATGTTTCAAATATAGAAGAGCATTTTAGAGATATAAAAGATACCAAGAGTGAAAGCAACACCACTAAATTATTCATTATAGCATGTCAAGTAAAACATTGAAATGAGAAACTCCGATCTCAAAGGTCAAGAAAGAGCATGAATTATGAAGAATTGTAGTGCTTGAAATTGACTTTTAATATTACTAGGAAAAATGAAGAAGAAAAAGAGAACAAAAGAACTTATTATTACCTTAGTTGGGTTTTCAAAAGATAATGCAATACAAGGAATAAACTGGTGTCAAGTGCAAAGTTAATAGGATGAATAAGTGGGAACTCAAAAAGCGTCATGATGATTGAAGGGTTTTTTAGGCTTACAAGGAAATAATTTTTTTTTAGAGGAGTTTTCTAGGTAAGTGTCAAATGAAAAGGCCTTACTCTTGTATAAGGGGAGTGTGAACTAAACTAGTGGAGATGGTTTTTTTTATGTTTATAATGCAATAAAAAAATAGGCATATTGTAATTCTTTAGACTTTAGCGATTTGCTTGAATCCTGGGATACACAAAATCATCAATTGCCTATGCAAGAAGAGAATGTGACAAGTCCTAGACTCCTAGGAATATCAAAATACACTTATCAATATTTGTCATAATTTTATTATTATTATTTTGTTAGGAGCCAAACCAAGACGTATGCTTTAAAATTTGAGAAGGTTGATCAAGTCTTAGCATGACAAATAATTGTGTAGACCCTCATTTTTGGTCTAGGTTTTTTTTTTTTTTTTGGTCATTTTTGGAGCACATTTTTACCATCTTTTAGGAGGTTTTGGTAGCAAACTTTGAGAGTGGGCTGGTGCAGTGACCTTTTATGTGGGAAACCAGTAGGTGATGTGTGGCAGGAGGATTCAGAGACGTTTGGGGAGTGAGCTTGGGTAGCAAGATTTCAGGAGCAAAAACAGAGCATGAGAGGGGGTGAGAGACAATTAGGGAAAAGGAGTTTAAAAACCATGGGAGAGTTGTAAGAGATGGAGGTGAACGAGACTGTGGGATAGATAGGGAGGAAAGGTTGAGAGGAGTCGGAGAAAAGAGAGTTGAACAGAAGGAAATATGGAGCATTTTAGACGGTGAGGGAGCCTTTTTTTTTTAGGAGAAGAAGTAGAGTAGCTTGAAACCTAGCTAGTCTCGCTAGAGGGGAGCCTTTTCAGGTATGTTTACTGGACCACATATTTATTGTAGTTGATTTTTTTTATGTTGCTGTGACTGTGTTATAAATAATCCATACCTTGTTTTTTATGTGAAATTTGTTTAAAAGTGATCTAATTCCTTTTTAGCTTTCCTTTGGGTGTCTGAGTCATATCTTTGATCTTATTTCCACCTGGTTTTGCCCACCTATACATTGTTTGGAAAATTTGGATACAATGGAGAAAAGAAACACTCTTAAACACTCACTTTGATACAATAAAACTCTCAAAGTTACAAAATAAGAGCAAGAAGAAGAAGAACACAAGAAAGACTCAAACAAGTTCTTGGAACTTTGTCCAAAAACTCTATTTCCTCCCACTTCTAGAAATCTTTAGGGAACTAATGGAAATAGTCTTGAGATTGATCAAGCCTTTTCACTTTTCTGTATAAGATTTCAAAAAGAAGAAAAGTCATATAAAGCACTCTTAGGGTTGAAAAAAGGTTACAAGGATGAGAAAAAACCCATTGTCTTCCTCAATCTCTTCATCTTTGTAACATTCAAAAAATTAAATCATATGTTTAATTCACACATTAAACATGATTTAATCTCAAATGTGTAACTCTCTTACACTTAACCTCTTAAGTTTTATAAAGTTATAAAGATGAGAAGACTCATTGTCTTCCTTAACCTTTCAAGTTTTGTAACATTTCAAAACTTAATCATGTGTTTAATTTACACATTAAAAGTGTAACCCTTCTTACACTTTATTTTCAAAAGTTATTTTTCAAAAGTGTAACTCTTCTTACACTTTATTTTTGACCAACAATATATATATATATATATATATATATATATATATATATATAACATACATAAGCCCATCGACTTCAATATGAGATGGGGCTCGAGTCGATGTTTTCTTTGGTTCATTTCATGCTTTGTTTTTATGCTTGCTCCCTTGTTGTTTACTCTTTATTCTCAGTGGCCATTCATACCCCAAAGGAGAATAGTTTTTGCCAGCATTGCCATTGGTTTTCATATGGGCACAGTTTCTGAATTTGGGCAAATGTTGTTTCACTGCTCATGGAGTCGCTTGGTTACTCTGCTTAGAATTGGTGACTGCCATATCGGGGTATTAGTGTTGCCTTTTGACTGTTGATGGTTCATGTATCTATGCTGTTGGAGCTGAATGGGGTGATCACCAAAATGGGTTGTAGTTTAGGAAACCGAATGGGGAAGTTCTTCCTGGGAGATGATGATCTTTGTCATGATCCAAATTTCACTCGCAATGAAACTACATGTTGTCCCATTAGAGAGTGATTCATATCCCCTCAAGATTTATTTTCAAATTTAAATTCTCAGAGTCAAGCTTGAACAGTTCATTACCTTGGGAGTCTCAGTTTCTATCATGATACAAAGAAAGAAGCTGTGCAAGACTCACTTCTCAACCACATTATTAGTTTCACCTATTCACCACCATCCTTCCCATTTTTGCATGGCTATGCAAGGCCATCCGAAAGCCTTTGTAAAACCCCTCACCAAAGCCTTCCTCTATCAAACCCAAATTTTCTCAATCCAACCATTTCCCCAACCTTCACACCCGCCAAACTCACCACCTTCCCATTCTTCAACTTCAAACCCATCCTCCTAACCCATCTCTTCATGACTGCCATGTCTGTTTGGCATTATGCCACCTACAACAACCTTCAAGAAATATGAATCTAATTTCCATGACATAGTCTCTTCAGAATGGCTTTTCATCTTAGGTCCAAGCTTGGGAACAATTCGAGTGTCTGGTATTAAGTAGTGATGACTTCAGGTATGCTCAAAATGAGCAACCAAATGAAGCCTTGGAACTGTTTAGGAAGATGCAAGAGTTGGAAAATCCATTAGAAGCTGATGAGTTTGCAGATGTGTTAAAGGTGCAGCATGTGATCCCTACATTGGTACAAATATTGGGAACTTGAAGATGAATAGAGAAAGAGTCCAGGTGAAAGCAAGACATGTGGATAGTTGTAGCTTTCAAGAAATTAAACTGAACGACCCAGACAAGGACCAAGACCTTGAACTTGGTGGTTTTGAAGATGGAGCTATTCTGGAGAAGTTTCAGCAACACACTAGAGTTTTACCCATCAACCAAGAAATACTTGGAGCATGCCTTGAGGTTGGAAAAGGGCTGCCCATATTTGAAACAGTTTTGCCTCCGTTAATTCATATTCTTATCAGACAATGATTTAGGTGGTGTTTGTTTTTTTACTTAATTCTAAATAGAACCTTAATACTTAATAGTATTAAATATTAGATTGTTTGTTTTTGTAGTATTTTATTTCTATTAAGTATTAAAAAGTAAAAAAAAACCATTGTGTCATTTTTTCTATTTAGAAAAAGCCACATATTTTGGCTTTTTCTATTTAGTAAAAAGTTTATAATAAGTCATGAAAAAGTAAAAAAACAAACAACCTAAATTCTAAAACTAAATGGTTTTCAGCAAAAAGCCAAAAAAACAAACACCACCTTAGTCTCTCTAGCCAAAGTTTCAGCTTCCTTGAGAGTTTATAACTCGAGGAGTGCCTTCCCATTACCCAATATGGAGTTTCTAGTAAGCTGCAGGGGTAAGCTGAAATCCTTTGCTTTGGTGAATTGTTTTGAGAAAGGAGCCATCCACTTAGATTGGTTGACCTTAAGAAAGAGTTCTTGATGTTCAATGGAATGGTTCAAAGCCTTGAACGTGCATCTATAAGCTGTATATACAAGTTCTTATGATGAGTGTAAGAGAAGATTTGTCTTGGTAAACAAGTATGGACATAGATGATTTGAAGGCAACAATTGGTAAGGGCCAAAAGTATGAACTAAGTGTTTCCACACATTATGATGAAAATTCAGATGTTGTAATTCCCTACGCAATCTACCACGTAACCTGCCTTTAGTTCCTTTGCACCTGGGGCCTCACATGCATAAATTCCCCATGCATGGTTTTCTTGTAGTACCTAGAGTCATTGCACATGTATAGACCAAAGTTGGTAGAATGCTACGACTCTCTTGTAGCTGCATGCAACTCAACTTGACTATGAGCATATGGGACTATGCTGGAGGTTTCAACGTGGATTCCTCATTCTGGTCTTGCCCATTCCTTGTCATTTGAATTTCCTGAGCTCGTTTCAGTTTCAGTTGATGAGAAGGCTTCATTAATCGATGTGGGGAAGCTTTTTGAAACTTGCAAGCCTTCCTTAGGAAAGAATGTTTCCAATGATCAATCTTATTTTAGCAGATTACATGGCAACCGAAAGAGCACTCAAATTACTGGCCCATGCAAGAAAGCTATGAGATTTTGGATGAAGATGAGCCATCATCTGTAGAGTCTAGAACCCATCCCCTGCTTTCTGTTCCCTCGTAAGACCATGCATTACTCTACTCCCTGCATGTTTGACCATACATGGCCATCATCCAGTGCACCACTCGAAGGCCACGTGTCTCACCTTCTTAATTCTTTATTCTTGTTTCCACACTTTGATTTTTAAAAGTCCAATTTTCAAATAATTTTAACTCTTTAGTTCTTTTTTATTCATCCTTGGACATCTTTAAGACTCTAAAAATCTAATTTTAATAAATCAATTTCTGCCATTTTCCTCTGGGCATGCATTTTTTTCTTCTTTTTTTCCCTTTATTTTAAATGTTTTCCAATTTTAATAAATTTTGTTGCCATTTTTTTCTTTGGCAAGCATTTTTTTACAAACTCCTTGATTTTTAATCATTTTCCGACCTTCACGTTTTTTTTAATAAGCACGAATAAATTTCATAATTTCAAATAATAGAATTCATGAAATTAATTTATGTAAAAATAATTTGGCCATTGGTGGGGCCTAATATCTGTGATTGAACATTGATTGACCTTGATTTGCTTTGTGACACATTTGATTATTCTGTATTCGTTTACTAACCTTTGTTTTCCATGAAACAGTCAACTTACTACTCAGGTACACACCTTGTCTTTCTTGTTTATTTAATTATTTATAGATTGATATTCTTTTGGCATTCATGTTTAATCTATTAATTGTCACACTTGCTTTAACTTAATTAGTAGAGACCTAATTTTTAAGGCTTAGAGGGGTGTTATGGTTCATCACCGTACCTTCCCAATAGGTAACCCAACTCCCGAACCTAGACTCGATTTTTCGCAGACCCGTTTTTCCTTTAGGAGTCACATTTAAGGTTTTTCTTTCTTATTTTGTTTTTTCCTTTAAAAATAAAACAAAAATAAGTGGCGATTTCAAAAACTTTTCAAAAAATCAATTTTAAAAATAAAAAGCGAATCGCGTCATTTGAGTGGAAATGCATGCATTGCAATGCGGGGTCCATAATTGTTTTGAATTTTTACCATATTTTATTATAGATGAATATCCTTTTAGACTAGGATTGTAGTTACACTTATCATAAGCCCACCAATCATGAGTAGCACAAATGAAGTTAGCATCAATTTCACACAACTATTGTAGCCCCCATCAACTTTCATTATTGCTTCAACTTCTTGAACCAAAAGTGTAAGGAGAGAAGCAAGAAAAATAAAAAGAAGAAGTGGAATCCCTTTGGCGGAATGAGAAAACCTATTTGGATACTAACTCAATTCACTTAATTAATTGCAAGAAAAATGATAAAGTTAAAGATATAGTGCTAGACATTTCATGTTTCCAACAAGGAATAAATTGTCATAAGCAATTTTAACACAACAAATTAAGAAATATAAAGGTAGAATTTGAGGTAAATTATTAGCCCTTAAACTAACTCAATTTTTTCTAAAGGATGAAGAATTTATAGCTACCAAGTGAATTAAGATATTTGTAGAGTCAAATTGGAATCAAGAACTTAGAAAGTTGAGATTGAATGAGAAATTCTTAAACTATTTTATAACCATAGTAATAAGGAATCATAGGATAGTTAAGAACAATAATGCTTTGTAGAGAAATTAAAAGAAAATGAAATAAGATTTGAACTATTGAAATGGTTATTTTAATTAGACCAAGCAACAAGTCAATAACTACACCAAACCCCATAAAGATTTTTTTAAATCCCAAGTTTTGAAATAGTCTCTCAATGCTTAACCCATGAAATCAAACAAACAGGTCAAACTAACAATAAAAACTTTTTACCAATCAAACATAGGTTTGAAAATTTTCAAATACATAAGAGCATTTTAGAGATATAAAAGATACCAAGAGTGAAAGCAACACCACTAAATCATTCATTATAGCATGTCAAGTAAACATTGAAATGAGAAACTTCGATCTCAAAGGTCCAGAAAGAGCATGAATTATGAAGAATTGTAGTGCTTGAAATTGACTTTTAATATTACTAAGAAAAATGAAGAAAAAGAAAAAGAGAACAAAAGAACTTATTGTTACCTTTTGCATTTTCAAAAGATAATGCAATACAAGGAATAAACTAGTGTCAAGTGCAAAGTTAACAGGATGAATAAGTGGGAACTCAAAAAGCATCATGATGATTGAAGAGTTTTTAGGCTTACGAGGAAATAATTTTTTTAGAGGAGATTTCTAGGTAAGTGTCAAATGAAAAGGCATTACCCCTGTATAAGGAGAGTGTGAACTAAACTATTGGAGAGGGTTTTTTTTTTTTTTAATGTTTATAATGCAATAAAAAATTTTATAAGGGCTTTTTAGGTATGAAATGTTTCATAAACATTTTATAGTATAGATTTGTTGGTATAGAGCCCTTAAAAACATGTCATTTTTTTTTACATTATACATGACTTGCGTATATTAAGAGTGACATAAAAGATTCAAGTTATCTTATAAGTAGATGATTTGGTCCTAACCAGTTCATGAACTTGGACAATTCATTTGAAATTGTAGTATACTACTTAATTAAAGTAGGAATGACAATTTCGCAAGTTTTTCGGGTCACCTGTCCCTATTAGGATGGGTATGGAAGCATAGTGATCGAGGATTGGACGGGGTAGGGTTTTGTAATAATTTGCATCCCGCACCTTGGATATAAAATTACAAGTTTACCCTTTACATCTTACAAAATACCAAAAAACTCCATCTATAAATATTTGCGTCCTATCTCATTTTTAAGGTTATTCCTATTCAATGCAGAAATCTCCCCTTGTCACTGTTCTCAAATGCTTGGCTCTTGGACTAATTTTCCCAACTCAAAAAATTTCAGTCTTAGATTTTGAGTTGTTAGGGTAGAGAAGAGATAAAGCTCACAGGTTGTGGAAAAGATGACCTATCTAGCTTCATTTTCTACTTTCTTGAAAGATGAAGAAAACAAAACCAAAGATCACCAAAAGTACCAAAATCCAAGGACTAAAGGCTTTGATTTTGTTTGGATTCCTTTTTTTCAAGTAAAGAAACCCTAAATTTCTAGGTTTTGTTTGCTCAAATTCTTTTTTTTTTTTGTTCTTGCCTGAAATCTCCATGTAATTTTTTATTGTCAAAGCCAAATCGATTTAATTTAGTGGCTTCACATGCACAAAAGCAATGAATGATTTTATCTCCCTTTTATGAACTCATCAATTGTAAAAAAAAAAAAAAAAAATTGTTTGCTTTAACCCTAAATTGAAATCTATAATCATATTTCTAATAATTTTTATTTTCATTTTCATTTTAATGCTATTTAGAATTTAGCAACTTCATATTTTTGTGTATTTCATTGTTATGTTGTATCAAATTTTTTTTTCTCTATGTTTTGTTTGGTTTTCGAGAAAGTGTGGGAAACTAATATAAATGAATTGAAAGTTGGAATCATAGATTTTTCTTCTATTTTTGTAGTCTATGTATGTGGTAACTAGGCTTATTTATTTAGGGTTTACTTGGGTTAGTTTGAATGTAATATTCTTATTGGTTGAATGTTTTAATTATAGGATTTATTTTGTATTAAGAAAAATGGCATCAGAAGAAGGGGAAAACTTTTCCATTCCAAATGTGGGTCTACATCTAATTATAGGTAGTACTTCACCTACTAATGGAACATTGAGATCTAAAAGAAGAAAACTAACTTTGATTGTTTGGAATGATTTTGATAAAGTCATAGAAGATGGAGAATATTATGTTATTTGCAAGCACTTTAAAGGAAAGCTCAAGGTCGATGGCAAGAATGGGACAAAACATTTACATGAACGCATAGATAGGTGTATGAAACGAAGAAATGTTAATATTAGACAACAATTATTAGTAGTAGAGAGACAAGGTCATAAAAAAGTTCAAATTTATGGTTTTACCTTTGATCAAGATATTTCAAGAGAAAAGCTTGCACATGCAATTATATTGCATGAGTACACACTTTCAAGTTGATCATGTGGGGTTTAGAGATTTTGCTACTAGTCTCCAACCTTTATTTAAGATGGTTTCCCACAATACAATTAAGGGTGAAATAACGAAGATTTATGAGGTTGAGAAATGGAAAATGATTAGCTACTTAGAAAAACTTGAAAGTACAATTGCAATCACAGCTAATATGTGGACATCAAATCAAAAGAAAGGCTATATGGTTATCTGTACATTACATTGATGAGTCTTGGTTATTACAACATCATATTGTAAAGTTAGCTTTTTTTTTTTTAAACTTCGTAAGTGTTTTTTTATTTGATCCTTTAATGATATCACTTATATTAATGATATGTTCTTTTATATATTTTTTAATGTAGGTTTGTTTATGTGCCTATTCCACACAAAAGAAGTTCTTTCAGATATGTTAATGAATTTCTTATTGGATTGGAATATGGATAAAAAAATATCTATTGTTACTTTGGATAATTGCTCAAGTAATGATAGAATGATTGATATCCTTGTGGAGAAATTGTCTTTGAGTGGTTCACTTTTACTTAATGGAAATTTTTTTCACGTGCGATGTGTGGCACATGTCTTGAACTTAATTGTGAAGAAAGGTTTGGATGTCATCGGAGTAGGAATTGAAAAAATTCGTGAGAGTGTTGCATATTGGTTGGCAACACCATCAAGAGTGGAAAAGTTTGAAGATGTAGCTCACTAATTGTGTATTTTGATGTAATAAGAAGTTAAGTCTTGATTGTAAAACAAGATAAAATTCTACATACTTGATGTTATCAATAGCTATAACATATAAAGACATGTTCCCACAAGCAAAGTGAAAAACACTACATGTTTGTGCCATCAGAGGAAGAATAGAATATGACTAAAGAAATGTGTGGAAGATTGAAATTGTTTTACAACAATTCTTAGGGTGAAATTATCCCATTGCAAATACTTTCTTCATCAAAGTATGTGAGATCAAAGAAGCATTATATGGTTGGTTGATTGATCTGTTCAAATGATGTTGTGAGAATGATGACATCAAGTATGTTGCAAAAGTTTGACAAGTATTGGAGTAGGTGTCATAGTGTGATGACAACAACAACTATATTTGACTCAAGATACAAGATGAAGATTTTAAAGTTTTACTTCCTAATAATGTATAGGTCTAAAGCTTCAAATGAGATAGAAAGAATTCATGGATTGTGTTATGAGTTGCTTTCTGAGCGCTAATCAAAGTCCAAGTTAGATAAAAAAAAAACTTCATCCTATGGTACTTCATCAAATTCAACTTTTTCGGAGTTCAACTATGATGGACAAGATCCTTTTTCAAAGTTTGACTTATTTGTTTATAGTACAATTGGAGAAAGTCATATGAAGTCGAAGTTAGATTATTACTTAGAGGAGTCTATTTTGCTAAGGACTTCAAATTTTGATGTTTTAAGTTGGTGGAAAACATGGTATAAAGTATCCAACTTTGCAGATGATTGTTTGAGATATCTATACTATTTTGATATCTACTATTGCATCATAGTCGACCTTTAGCATCGGTGCCAGGATGGTATCAAAACATCGTAGTAGGCTTCATCCAAATACTTTGAAGGCCTTAATGTGTGCTCAAAGTTGGTTATGGAAGGAAATTGAAGGGAACCAATTTACAAAATTATCAAGTTTCTAAATGGTTTTATATTAAAATATCTAGTAAAGTTACTTATATATATATATATATATATATTGCTAGGTGATTCTTCGATTCATGACTCACAACTCCAACTCATAATTATGGACGAAGATGATGATTCACTTTCACTTTAGGTTTTTTTACTTGAGATGATGTTAGAGACATATTTTGGGACGTTAACATTTTCTTTGTAATGTTTTTTTTTCAATGTTGTTAAATTTATGGATATTTTAAAGTTTTGGATGTTGTATTTTTGGATGTCCTGTATGTTGAATTGTTAAACATTGCCAATTTTAATTTGACTAGTTTTATAAGTATAATGGTTGCAAATGTTGTTTTTACCTATAGAAGTCTATATTTAAAAAGCAATGATAAGATCTTTCTTAAAGAATGCATTCAATCTTTATAAACTGAATTATTTCTAAGAATGTAGCCTTAATTTAGCTTTGTTTATGCAACAAATACCATGGAATCTGACACTGGTTTAACTCTAAGAAGTACCATGATGTTTTCTCACACTAATCTTTGGTTGTTTCTATTGTTGGTCAATCTTATTGATTTGAAATATTCACTCTGATCTTATACCCTGAAAAATGGTAACTATTTCACCAATGGTGATTTTTTATTTTCTCATTTTCGGTTTGCCTGTTATATTAGGTTAGTAATAACTATAATGAGTTATAAAACTTATAGTTGCTTAGCTTTCATCTTTGTATTTTTTTATTGTTGTTGCCCCACTACTATTAGTTTGTTACAATACAAGGAATTAATACCTATTTGTGAATCCTAATTATTTTATAGGTGATGCCTTTAGAACAAAGGAAGTGTGCAAGTCCATCACTTTAGTGAGAAATAATGCACTATTTCTAGTAAAGGGGCCAACTCGAGTTTAACTGAAAATGCACTATTATCTTTAATGGTTGAGATGTAATTGACTCGTATTTCTTTAACTTTCCTTCTACAAAACAGATGCCTAATACTCCTAGACAGCATAGGCACAAGAAGGGCAAGACGAATAATGGGCATATTCCACCATAAGGTTCATCCATTTATACGTGAAATATAATTTTTTTTAATCAAGAACAAAAATCTATTTGTAAGAATAATTTTAATTAAATGGAATTTTTTGAGCTGTCCGTTTCTCTTCAATTGAAAAGCACTCGAGGGAGGCTACGGTCCAGCACTTGAAACATATACAATCTTTTTCTTACAAACTTCAATTCCGCTTCTTCTTTTTTTTTTTTTCTATGTCAAAAATTGGGACATTTCTTCTGCTAACAATTGAAGGTCTAAATCCGGGGTTTTTTTTTTTTTTTTTTTTGTGGATTTCCAGATGGGTTGCAACGGGCAAATCGCCTTTCCACCAAATGATGCCACGTGGCAGCCCGTTATCTAATGAAGATAAGAGGCATCGTTCTCAGAATACGAATATCATCCAAATCATTTCTCCACCCTCCATTACTTCATGCGCTCCAATCCTAACCGTTCACTCCTATCGAAACCCCCTTTCTGCAGCCACCACCATACAAAACCCAAAAAAAGGAAAACAAATTCTTCAACTCCTTTCTCTCTCTGTCCTTCCTCGCCAGAAAAATGGCCGCTATGCAACACTCTCCGGTCACGTTCCAGTCCAGATCTCTACCATCGGCGGCCAAAAGCCTATCGAACAAGCCGCTGAACCTCTCATTCTCTGGCAACTTCCCCTCCTTCAGGCTGACCAACAAAGTTGCTGGGAAATCTCGATCCGGCGCCTCCTCCGCTAGAATGTCCGCCACCGCTGCCGGAAGCTACGCAACCGCCCTCGCCGACGTCGCGAAGTCCAACGGAACCCTAGACACCACCGCGGAAGACGTTGAGAAAATTGAAAAAGTCTTGTCCGATGAACAGGTACTGGGTTTCTTCTGCAACCCTACGATTGATATCGAGAAGAAACGCAACGTTTTGGACGAGATAGCGAAGACATCGGGCATCCAACCACACACCATGAACTTCCTGAACATCCTGGTGGACATGAAGCGAATCGATTTGATAAAAGAGATAGCGAAGGAGTTCGAATTGGTGTACAACCGGCTGACGGATACGGAGTTGGCAGTGGTGAGCTCGGTGGTGAAACTGGAGTCGGAGCACTTGGCGCAGATAGCGAAGCAAGTGCAGAAGCTGACTGGCGCCAAGAATGTGAGAATCAAGACGGCGATCGATCCGAGCTTGGTGGCTGGCTTCACAATCAGGTATGGAAGTGGCGGTTCCAAATTGATTGATATGAGCGTGAAGAAACAGCTTGAGGAAATTGCTGCTGAGCTGGAGTTGGGGAATATTCAACTGGTTTGATTTCATCGCTTTTTCAAAACAAAAACATGTTTTGAATTAATTTTAATTTCATGTTTTGTCAAAGCGGAATTATATGTATGTTCATCAATTGATTCTTAGAATATAATAGTTGTTGGGGGAGCGATGATCTTCGTTTAAATTAAAAAACAGAGACAATTTCCCTAATTTTAATCTAACTGACACTAAAATTTATTTAATTAATACCGGTGAAAATAATCCCATTATACATTTTTCAATATATTGTGTTTATAAATATTTTGGGAAATTTTCTTTAGCGGGATTTTTTATAACAGTACGACAGCTTAAAAAATAATCCCTCCACTAGCGTACTAGAAAAAATAATTCTAAATCTACCTTTGTCAAATAAGAAAAAAATGATTTTTTTTTTTTTTTAATCCTATGTTCAAAAGAGGATTTATGACAAAAGAATCGTTTTTTCAAGACACAATTTTTAAAATTTATTTTTTTATCAATGAGAAATCGCCTCTTGAATATACAATTTTGATATAAAAAAAAAAAAAATCGTCCTCAAAAGATGATTTTCATAAAAAAAAAAAAAAAAAAACTTTAAAAATCAATTTTTTCATTATCTGTTATACTTATACAATAATACAATTATTATAAATATATATTATAAAATTAACTAATTTTATTTACTAAATTTAATATCGTCCCTTAATTATATTATAAAATTAATTAATTTTTTTACTAAATTTAATATATAAATAATATATTAAATTTAATATAAAATAAATAATATTATCTTTTTTTTTCACTTTGAAATTAAAAAAAAAACTATTATCAATTAATATGAAAAATGAGTTTTAAAAAATAAATTTGTTATTAATTTATTAAATAATTATTTACAAAATAAATAATTTTGTTTTGCTTTAATTTTTAAATTAATTTTATTACATAAAATTTAAAATTTAAAATATTAATATTTAAGTTAAAATTTCACTGTAAAATGAATAATTTCACATATTTTTAGAAAAATTTTACTTACCACAAGACTTTCATCGCACACATCTTTTCCCTTAATCCAATAATGCACTACACTCATAATCCATGGGAGAATTTTACCTATTATTACACAACAATTCCATTACAACACTCAACTAGTTTGACAACTGTTTGAGGTGTTGTCATTTCTTTTGAAATGTTTAAACACTCCATCGATTTGAACGTTTCAAGTATTGTCATTTCTTCTTAAACATTCAAATATTATATATATATTTTAAACACATCCCTTATCCTACACACTACACTCATCCTACCTCTTCTCAACTTCACTTACAATATAAATCGACTTCAAACTTCTTCATCTTCATTTTCTCCTTCTTTCTCATTTGAAACCTAGTTTTTCACTTCCTAGTTTTTCACTTTCCATTGCTTCTATCAATATCCCTCATTTCTTTCTATGGAACTATATGCACAAATTTCATAAAAGGTCCTGCAAAATTAGCAAAACAAATAGAAAAATAATGCGAACAAAATATTTAATGAAATTAAAAATATTGTGGGTATAATCTCAAATATAATATTTTTTACAAAAGAATATTTTTCTTCTAATTCTTTCGCTTTGACCATAATTTAAAGAACGACGATGACATTTTCTTGATTTCGAAGATCAATCGAGGGCCACAAGTGACTTATTCTTGAATTAACTTGTTGAATGACGAAAAACGTGTGTAGTAGTTCTTTTGCTATTTACCAAACTTGCAAGGAGATTTGATGAAACTTTTTCTTTTCCGTATGAAGTTGCCTTTGGATTTTCTCCATAAGATTTTCCTTTATGGAATTTTCTTATTTATGAATTTCTCCCCCTTTCTTGAAATAAGACTCCTCTATTTATAGATAAAGATATGAAATTTGAATTTCAAATTCTTGAATTTTAGTTGCTTAATTCAAGCGATTTAGTTATTTGATTTTAACAATTTTTCTTCTCCCGAGAGGTTTTAACAACAAAATAATAATAGTAATAATAATAATAATTTTCTTCTTATTATTATTATTATCTTTTTTATAGTTGGAGTTTAGTTTTTTTTAGGAAACTTATCCATAAGAGATTTTTTTTTTTTTTTTTTTGTCATTTTGAAGACCAAATTAGTGACAATTTAATCCATTAAAATTTTTATGTCTACAAATGCTCCCACTCCAAGAAGCATCACATACATGCATTGTCATGTGGATGGGTTGAGTCTTGAAGTATTTTTTTTCCCCAAAGAAATATTTTAATAGGAACTTTCCTATTTGTTTCAAAAAAATATTTATTTTCCATTTTTTTTTCCAAACTCCACTTTGTTTTCCTTCTTGCTTTACACTTTGAATCATTTTTCAATTCATTTTTCTTCTTACTTTACACTTTCAATCCTTTTCCAATTTGTCATCCCTATATACATTTTTTTATATATATAAATGGGACAATAGTTGAGAAACTTGACTTGAACTTTTTCAAAGAGCTCTTTTGATCTTTGGGTGTTCTTTAACCCAACTTGAGAAACCCGACTTGAATCCTTTTAATTTTTGGGTGATCTTCAACCAAATTTTAAGAAACTTGGTTTGAATTTACCATGAGAAGTCTTTACCTCTTCAAACTTGTAAGTATTTTTTTTTAAATTATATTATATATATATATATATATATATATATATATATATATTATATATATATATATATATATATATATATATTGGAGCTTGAGTGGGTGTATGCCAAAGTCAATAGGGACGGAGCCACAATGTTGGTTGCCTTAAGAGACGTCATCACTAGGCTATATATCTATATATTGGTGTAGGATGAGGATTTAATATATATATGACATGTGATCTCTTTATTCAATTTTTTTTTTTTTTTTTTTTTTTGTCAAGGAAGAAGACGACTCACCTTTTTTGAACATGTGTCAGCCTTCATTATTCACATAGATGAATTTGTTTCAAGTAATTTAATTTAATTTATTTATTTAAAATTACCTTAATACTTGAGAGGGAATTTTTAATAAACTTAAATATCCATAAAAAAGAAATATGAATATTTAAAGTTTGACTCTCATGTAATCAAGTCGTAGCCTTGATGCGAAGTGGTGTCATATTTTTGGTACTCATGTGCTAAAATCCTCACCCATGCAAATTGGTTTGACTTGAATGTATAGTGGTGTTCAAGTTTTAACATTTAATTAAAGCCAAAATAATATTTGGTGTTTATGCAAACAAGTTATGACCCTGATGCTACGTGGTGTTGTACTTTCAACACTTAATACGACTTAAGTACTAAGGTCTTCACTCATGTGAATTAGCTTGACTTAAATGCATAGTGGTGTCTAAAAACTTAAACCCATATTTTATTCATCTCTCTTTCTACCTTTTTTTTATTTTTTTATTTTATGTAGGATGATGTTTTTTAAATGTTTCAAGGAGAAGATTGTAACCAGTCTTGAGTATGATAGTGAAGATTTTGAGGAGAGAACTACCTTGTCAGTGCATAAGTCACTTACTGACCTTCAATCTTTGTTAATGCTAGTGACAAAGGATCCATTACACATTTCTTCATGGTCCCAAGTTGCATCTTGCAAGCTTACAAATATTAGCAATTCAAAACTCAATAAGATGAAACTTGTTTATGATGAATTAGGATTGTTGGGTTCTCATGTTCATGACGGAGAAGCCAAATGGGGAAGCTCCTTCAAGGTACTAAGGGAATCCTTCTTTATCGATGGATATTGGGAAAGGGTAGAGGAGGCATTGGGTCGATATGAACCATTTCTTAAAGGATGCAAGCTTTACAAATCTATTTTTGCATCCTATGATCGCCATGCCTCTATGATTAGGGCCTTTTGCGAACATTGGTGTCCTACCACTAACACCTTGCATACTTCAATTGGAGAGGTTTCCATCTCTCCTTGGGACTTGTATTATATTGTTAGACTACCCATCATTGGATCTTTTATGATGAGATGGTATCGAGTACAGAAGAGTTATCTAATGATGCAACAAAGTCCTCACTCCCAACAAGTTGTCAAACTTATTCCTTGCATATCATTGAATTTGCTCTGAGATGACGAGGAAGTCTTCAATCAAGTTAGCCTCTTGGGTGTCATTTTGGTATAAAGGCTCCATGAAGTATGTAAAACGCCTAAAGAAGAATACAAGGAATAAGACGCAGAGGCCTAAGGAGACTAATAACCCTTCCTGGGATATTGATCCTGTTAAGTCTTGTACTCAGTCGAAGATGGAAATTTTTTACGACCTTGGTGTGGTCGAGGCAGATGTTAAGGAAACTTACTTGGACGCTTTCTGGGCATGTTGGTTATGTAAGTTTGTTCTTCCTTAGAGGGGTGTCAATTTGATTCATCTTAGAGTTTTCAAGGTAGCTAGTAGAATGGATCAAGGTGAGACATTTAACCTTGTTATTCTGGTGTTAGCAATCATTTACAATGGCTTAAATGAAATCGTTCATTCTTCAAAGTTTGGGCCTAATGCATCTATTTTCCCTATTCATTATTTATACGGATGGTTAGGTGAATATTTCGATACCCATTTCATTTCTCCTTCTTGGAACCATCCCCCACGGATGACTTATTATGTCGGTGAGTTTTCTTCCAAGTGTTTTGATGATTTGTAAGCTTAGGCTTTGATAATGTCTTGTAAAGGCATAAAACTAAACCACTTAGCACTACGACACAAAGAACATGTGCACTGGACTGATAATGAATCTATTAGTGTTACTAAAGCTTCTTATCTCATAAGTTTTCGCTCTAGCTAATTATCTTTACAACAAGGTAACCATTAGGTGATCAAACTGTATTATCCTCATCGATTTTTTAGGCAGTTTGGGTATCCTCAAGACCTTCTGGGGGGTTTGCCAAAGATTTTTAGCAATATAACTTTAGAGACAATGTATCAACAGTGGGAGTCATGCACTGGGCTTGGTACCTACTCCAAAGTTACTATACTAGATTATCATAATCTTGAAGATTTTTTAATTACTAAGGCTTATGTAGATTAGTGGATCAGAGTGAGCAATTTTGATAAGGAAATTCTTACTACTGCTTGTATGGAGCCCCCTCTTGATTCTTCTTGGCAAATACCCTCAAAGTCCTTAGAGAGTAGAACGCGCAAGGTTGACTCGAGTGTTTTACTAAGGGGAATGTTAAGACAATGTTGAGAAGGATTTTGATGATTTACTTGATGATTCAAGAGCTTCTTCTAAGCGCTCAATGGATGGTCATCAAACTAATACCTCCACAAACTTGGAGCATGAGGAAACTATTTTCAATGGTGATAGTGGTCACTATCACAAGACTTTTAAGCAACATAACAATGCATAGGGTCTTTATGTATCAAACAATGACTCTAAAGATACAAGTGAATGTCACTTCAAATGCCGAAAGATTAGACCCAACCCTATGTACTATGATGGAACTAACTCTCATCCTCTTGATGCAAAAGTCTTCTTTGTTAACATTCCAACTTTTACCTAACTAATGGAACTTGATGGTGAAGAGATAATTTTTTTTTTTTTTTTACATTGATACTAACAAAAATAAATATTTGCCTTAGGTAGAGGGTGACAACCTATTTGTCGATGAAGGGGATGAGTTCTCTCCTAAGGATTGGTTCAAAAGTGTTGTTGCTACTAGGGAGCCAACACCCTTTACCTTGACTATGCAACGAGAGGATCACTCTATCATCCCATTACCTTTGCCTCATTCTCATTTTGATGATGAAGGTATTACTAACATCTTAAGTGATGTTCTGATTGAATCTCAAGGTTAAGAGACCACAACTTGAGATACAACGTATGATAAATTGACACTTTTAGTATTTGCAGGTATTGCTGAACAACAATCTCCATACCCTATTGTTGTGGCTTTTTCTATTTCCATTCACATATTCGACGTTGAACAAATCATCTTTAATGCCCAATGCCATGCAGTACTTATGATAGGAGAAGACATTAAGGAGATGATTATTAAAACTTCCAATGAGTGTCTCCCATTATTCAGAGGAAAAATTGATGAGTTTTTCAATGCTATCGCGAAGACTGGAGTGAACCCTTCACCATTAAAGTCTCAGATTAATAAGTACATGGAAAGTGTAGATCACCTCGATGCAGTGTGACACACCCATTCTATGAAGATATCTCTAGAAGTATAAAGCGAAGGTTTAGCTATTGTTGTGTCTCAAATTGTGGATGCTCTAAACTTGGAGGGTGTACAAGCGAACCATTGTCAATCATTATAGGTTGACTTATTTACTCTCGATGCTAAACAAGAAGCACTTAATAAGGAATTAGAGCAACTAGGTATACAAAAAAACACCTTCATAACTCATCTTGGAGATCAATGAGATTATAGCCAATAAATAGAATGATGTTTCTCGCTAGAGGAAATAACACGTCATTATCGCCCAAACCCTTGTGCTTACTGATGTCGATGTCAAGACTTTAGAGACACTTCAAGAAGCCTTAAGGACTCAACGTGACAAACATGCATGCTTGGTGTGGATGTGATCGTTGTACCTTCTTGCTTAGTTTTAGTCTCATTTTTTTCCCTTATTCATCGTTTTTTTTATATTAAGATGTAATAAAGTCTAGCATTTGTTAGCCATATTTATTTATTAATAAAAATGAGACTTTTTTTTTTGGTAGTGACTAAACTTAGGTAGTTTCCTCGAGTTGCCTATGTACCTTTCAAAGAGAGGAGATCGAGTCAAACATAGTTCCATTTTTTTATGCTCTAACTTTTGCAAGACTAAAAGAAAGATTTAATCTTGCGAGCATATGCCCTAACTTTTACTTAAGTCGTCTTTTCAGGTTTTCAACTTAGCGGACTTTTTTTTTCTAAAAAAAAAAATTATTATTACGCTCTAACTTTTGCTAAGACTAAAAGAAAGTTTTAATCTTGCGAGTATATGTTTTAACTTTTGTCTAAGTCATCTCTTTAGGTTTTCAACCCGCAGACTTTTTTTTTTTTTTTGGTGTGTCGTATGCAGTTTATGTTCATACGAGCCAGGAATATAGTGTGACTCAAGCATAGTAACGCTTTAAGAATTTTCCATTGATAAAGTCAATTCTCTATTCGTCTTCAGCAACAATCTTATAAGCATCATTGGTGTAAACTTCTTGCACCACATAAGGTCCATCCCATTTTGATGTAAATTTGCTTCCAATCTTATGTCTGGTGATGATGGGTCTACGAATGGCAAGAACTAGATCACCGACTTGAAAGGATTGAAGGCGAACCTTTTTGTTAAAAACTCCTGAAAGGCATGCTTGATAACACTTTAAGCATTGTTAGGCTTCGAGTCGCTTTTCATCTAGTGCTTCTAACTCTTGAAGATGTAACTTGGCATATCTTTATCAGTTAGTCCTTCATGTATATCAATCCTTAATGAAGGGATCTGACGCTCAAGGGGTAATACAACTTCTACACCATAAATAAGGGAATAAAGGGTTACTTGTGTAGGCGTTTGATATGTTGTTTGATATGCCCAAAGTGTTTCTCCTACTTGTTCATGCCAATCCTTCTTTGACTTATTAATAATTTTCTTCAATAAGTTTCAAAGGGTCTTGTTAAATGCTTTTACAAGACCATTGGCTGGTGTATTGTACATTGATGAATTGTATTGTTTGAAACCGAACCTCTCACAAAGATTGCTCATCAATTTGTTATAGAAGGGTTTTCCATTGTTAGTGATTATGTACCATGGTACCCCATACCAATAGATAATATTACTTCGAATGAAGCTCACTACAGTTTATTTTTTCACTTCTTTAAGTGGCACAACTTCTGCTCGTTTAGAAAAATAATCTATTGCTACCAATATGTAAGCAAGCCTAGCAGAGGATTAGGAGTAATGGGTTCGAAGCACGTCAAGTCCCCATACATCAAATGGTCATGAGATAATTGTAGGATGAAGTGGCTCAGGGGTTGGTGTATAAAATTTGAATGGAATTGACATGATTGACACCTCTTTCCATATTCCATACAATCCTTAACCATAGTTGGCTAATAGTATCCCATCCTTTTGATTCAAAAATGAAGTTTTTGCCTTGATTGGTGAACCCCATAGCTTCTAGAATGAGTTTCTTCAATGACTTGATTTGCCTCTTATTTTCCTAGGCATTAAAAAAGTACTCCATCGAATGAGCAACAATAAAGTGTTTCTTTGTTGTAAATGAAGTGTGGAGCTCAATGTTGTATTTTTGTTTGATGTTTAGTTCATCAGGTAACTTCTCATGCTCTAAGTAGTCAATTAATGGTTATCACCAATCTTCGTTGTCAATAGTGAATACCGAAGTAGCATTTATCTCTTCTTGTTGTAATATTGGCAATGGTGGTAGTACCCACCTATGGCAAATAGGGACATGTACACTCTCGTCCTTAAGTAGTGTCAAACTTGCAGCTAGATTAGCTAGAGCATCTTCCATTTGGTTTTCTTTTCATGGAATATGAACTAAAGAGATTCGCTTGAACTTTTCCATCAGTTGGGTAGCATATTGGAAGTAAGGAACCAAGTCATCCATTTTAACCTTATACAAGGTTAGAAGTTGATTGATTACCAACTTAGAATCCCCACATATCTCCAAGCTTGTGACTTTCATTTTAATCGCCATTTGTAACCCGATAATTAAGGCTTGGTATTTAGCAACGTTGTTGGAGCATCTCTCACTAAGAACAAATGAATATGGTAGTATTTGTCTTTGTGGTAAGACAGATACAATACTTGCACTTGTTCCATCATAGAGTGTTGACCCATTAAAGAACATCATCCATGAAGGCAAAACGTCAACATAAAAGATCTCTTCATTAGGGAGATCGTCTGAAATTTCCCATGTTGCAAGGATAAGATGATCTGCCAAGAATTCTACAAGTGCTTGTCCTTTGATTGTCTTTTGAGGGATGTAGATTATTTCATACTCAGTGAGTAGCAACCCTCATCATGCTAATCGTCCTAAAAGAATTGGCTTTGATAGCACATACTTAATGGGATTAGTGCATGCTATTAAGTGTATTGTGTATGCCTGGATGTAATGTCTTAGTTTTTTTGTCGAGAAAATTAAAGCAAGGCAAGTCTTCTCTATAGGGGATTAATTTAGTTCTGGTCCCGTTAGAGTTCGACTTAAGTAATACAATGCCCTTTCTTTGTTTTCCTCATTTTCTTGTGCAAGTAATGCTATAAGAGAGCAGTCTTATACGATGATATAGAGTATCAATGGCTTCCTTGCCATAGAAGCACCTAAGATTGGTGGATTAGCCAAAAAATTTTTATGCTCTCAAAGGCATTGTGACAAGCTTCGTCCCAAAAAAATGAGACATCTTTTTTCATAAGTTGGTTGAAGGGTTTACATCATCCTGTAAGGTTTGAAATAAACCATGGAATGAAAGCAAAACGTCTTTGAAAGACTTCTAAGTTCTTAAATACTCCTTGGCTCTAGCATATCTCGAATGACTGCGATATTAGATTAATCCACTTCAATGTCGTGATGTCGAACAATAAACCCTAGAAACTTACCAGAAGTAACACCAAAAGCACATTTGAGCAGGTTCATTTTGAGTTGGTACCTTCTTAACTTGTCAAACACCATACGAAGATCTCACAAGTGGTCTTTTCTCTTCCTAGACTTTACCACCAAGTCATCAACATAGCACTCAACATTTTTATGAAGCATGTCATCAAAAATTTTCCGCATGGCACGTTGATACATTGCACCTGCATTCTTTAATCCAAAAAGCATCACTTTGTAAAAGTAAATACCCTTTGGAGTATGAAATGCAGTAAGCTTTTCATCTTTTGGCACCATTCATATTTGATTATACCTCGATGATCCATTCGTGAAGGACAAAGCTTCATGACCAGTAGTTACATCAACCATGAGTTCATTGATTGGTAACGGGAAGTCATCTTTTGGGAAAACATTGTTTCGATCTTTGAAATCCACACAAACGTGAATTTTCCCATTCTTTTTCTTAATTGGAACAATGTTTGAAATCCACACAAACTAAGAATTCTTTTTCTCTAATGAAACTAGCTTTGATTAGTTTGTCGATTTCTATTTCAATATGAGAAACAAGTTTTGGTCAAAATTATCTTTAAGCTTGCTTAATTGGTCGGACACTATGGTTCACCATGAGTTGATGCATCGCAACCTTGGGATCAAGACCTGCCATTTCTTTGTACGACCATGCAAAGACATCTTTATAATCAAGTAACAACTCAAGATAAGTTTTCTTTTCAGAGTGACTTAAAAGCACACTAACATAGATTGGCCTTAGGTTTTCATTTGTACCCAAGTTGAGTTCTTTCAACTCATCTACAGTGGCTTGCTCCTCGTCCTCAAATGCTTGAGGAGCTTTTGCTGGTTCATCTTCTGAAGATTCTAGATTAGAGTTAACTTCTACCGTAACATGATAGCTAGTGTGTCTCGAACTTTCTTCAACATCCTTATGACATTCCTCATCCAACTGCTTGGTGATCATGATGGTGCATCGTTTTACTTTTAACGAACCATCAGTGCAAATTTCCCAAGTTGAATGGCATTTCATCCTTGATGGGATTAAACTGCTTGTTTCTGCATTCTCCTTTAGTTTAATACACTGCTTCTTATTGGGATTTCGTCGCCATGACTCTCGGGATAGAGTCTCAGTCCTTTGTTGTATTAACCTTTATAGAATATGTGCTAAATTACGTTCTACTTGGATAAAAATGCTCAACGTAGTGAACACTGAAGCTCTTGTAATTGGAGCTTCAATCATATCAAATACTAAAATTCAAGGAGGAGAATTTGACCCACTACTCTCCTCCATGTCTTTCACAATGATATGTTGTGTACTTGCCTTAGTCTTCTTAGTCTTAGATGAAATTTTGATAGGCTTGAAAGGTACAAACCTTAAACCTGCCCTAGAAGGTTTGACAACATACCCTTATTGTTTCAACTTCTTTTGAGTTTTGTTAAGGCCATGAATCTTTTCACCTATAGTCTCGGGGCTAAGTTCTTTTAATTGTGATGATGAAGTGAAGTCATACATTGCCTTGGCTGATAACTTGTAAGCCTTAGGGTTGAACCCCTCATTTGTTCTTTTACCAAGGAAGAATTCTTGCTTTGTTTGATTTCTTGAGGATTTTATGGATTTTTGTGTCTCATCCCTAGGAATAAGTTGTAAGTTTGGAAAATGAATGATCACATCTTCTTCCAAGACCTAAAGGTCCCCATTTTCCAATCTTCGAGGTTGTACTTCACTTTTGTCTTCTATGAAAGGTGGTTGATCCTTAATTCATCAAGATTTTGGGATGTACCTAAAAACCGGGGAAGTAGTGACGCTAGTCAAGTTCAGTGTCGATTTTTTTTAGGATTTCTCTTTTTCTTCAATTCGAGTCATCACTGGTTATGAGATTTCCCCTGCTAATGTCGACTTACACTACTCAATTTTTCCTTTAAGTTTAGCATTCCTAATGGAAAGAATGATCACAAGAAGGACTTCCTGCATAACATCATTTTTTTATGTAAAATTTAGCATAAAAAAAAAAAATAAGACTTGACTTCTGTAAATGGCTTAGTATCAGCCTCTACTTTCTTTACCTCTCCTCTATAGAATTTGAAACACCGGTGTAGTATTGAAGGAAGGACCACATCATGAAGCCATGGTCAACTGAGTAATACGTTGTAAGATGTTTTTACATCGATTACATGATACAATATGTTCGAACTCAACTCACTCGTAACAAGCTCTAGGAAAATCATACCAATAGCTCATTGTCTCATTTGATTAAAGCCTTGGATCATTAGGTGACTCTGAGTTAGTTCTTTCGTAGTAGTCCTGTGTTGTTTCATTGTTGCTTTAGGCATGATATTTACTGCATACCCTCCATCAATTAAGATGCAAGTGATATTTTGTCTCTGCATATACTCGGTAACAAACAAGGGTCGATTATGTGGTTTTGACCCTAATTGAAGGTCTTTTTTGGTAAAGGTGATGGTTGCACAACATTTGACACAATTGTAGCTTTCATCCTCAAGTCTTTTTGTCTCCTTTATTTTGGTGGCATGGAGTGTTGGATTCTTAAGTGCTTGAATCAATGCACTTCGCATCTCATTAGGAAGTTGTAGCATTTTGTGGCTACTAAACAGTGAGAGTAGGTGTAGTAGGCTTGCTACTACCCCATCTTCTTCCTTAGTTATTCTTAACTTAACACCAAGAATGCTTTCCTCATCTTTACTTAACCCTTCTTCTTTTGAAGTCTCATTGCACCCTTTTATCAAAGAACCCTAGGGGGAAGTATTCCCCTAGGGTATCTGTATTAAAAGGTTGTCTATTTGTACAATCGCTTATTTTCGATCATGTTTTTTTTTTCTTCAGATGTTGACAAGTATTCCACTCATGTTGTTTCCTCTTAGGAAGGCTAGGGTATGGATGAGACACTTGCTTCTTGTGAGATCTTCTTCGTGTCACCAATGTTCAACCTTCTTCGTAATATGAAGAAGGTTATCCCGACATGACACTTGTGTTTGCTTTGGTTTTAGTGACTCACATTGAATAGTACTGGCACATGCCCCTAGTTTCTTAAGTGGAACATGTAATGGAACATGATCAAATGATCCAAATGTGATGGTAGCATGATTTGACTCTACTACTTCATTCTGATCCAAATGAATTATCATTTGCTCTGCAAGTTTTATTATGAGATTTTTTAAAATGAAACATTTCTCCATAGGATGACTAACGATTTGATGGAAATGATAGTAGTTTGGATCATTAACACGACCCATTTCTTCTGGACACTTGTACTCATGTAGCTCAATAACCTTTTTTTGGAGCAAGTCTTCCAATATGTTAGTGACATCAGAGTCATGAAAATGATACTTCTTTCTTCTAATTCCTTCAAGGTTAACCGATGTCTCTCGTTTTCCTAGGTTGGTCCAACCTCTTTTACTTCCTTCTTTTTATCTCTTGCTAAGATTTTGACAGGAGTCGTATTTATCGTCATTGACTCCTGGATGGGTTTCTTTGAGGTATTGTCACTCTTTTTCCCATCATGTCTTTCTCTTTGTTGGTCAATGATAAGGTCCGTCTTAGAACCATGGTTGGCTATGTTGAGCTCCATGTCATGTGCTCGAGTAGCTAATTCTTCAAAGGTACGGGGTCGTATCCCTTGGAGGATGTATAGGAGACCCCAATGCATTCCTTGTATATGCACATCTCCACAGCTGATACCTCAGATACTTTATCTTTGCAATCAAGGCTTAAGGAATGTCAACTATTGATATAGTCTACAACCGACTCATCTTTCCATTGCTTAGTATTAGTAAGCTCCATCATGCTTATAGTTTATCAGGTGCTATAGAAACGGTTGAGGAATCCACATTCCATTTGGTCCCTAATATTTTTAGGCTTATCCCATTTTATTTTTTTAGCCAAATTTTCCATACCCATGTGTGGGATTGATGGGCCATTCATCTTTGGTTGCATATCAATTGTCCATTTAGCCATTTGACTTTTTCAAACCCTAAAAAAAAAAAAAAAAAAAAAAAAAAAAAAAAAAAAAAAAACCTCATCCCATATCTCTTCAACTCATTAGTTCCATTATCACAACCTTAGTTCTTCTCCTTATTTGCTTTTCTTCTTTTCATTTCTCCCTCCATCCCATCTTCCCCATTCTACTGGCCCACTTTTTTTTTTTCTATTTCCTTTCTTTTGTACTATTCTCTCTTCTCCATTCATAACTCATTTCTATTCTTCCTCAATTTTCCTATTTTCTTTTCATTTCTCTCTTTTTTTTTTTTTAATTTCATTTTCCATTTTTCTTTCCCATCAATGTTATGGCCGTCGATGATTTTCCCACCACAACTCCACTAATCGCCACCCTTTTTTTTTTCTCCCATCTTTCTCACGGTCTCACCCTTTCCTTCCTTACACCCATTTCTTCCACCGTGCATTAACACCACACACCTTTCCATCGCCGACAACGACAACCTCCATCCATCACTTCTTCCCATGGCTACCGATTTCCCAATATTACCTCTTTGTCCACAATCCTAGGTATGGGTAAGTTTTTGTTTTATTTTAGTTTGTTTCACTTTTATTTTATTTTATTTCTACAGTATTGATTTATGGATTTGGGTCGGGATTTCGTTTACTTGGACTTGTGTTTGGAACATTTATTTTATTTAGGCTTTGTTGATCCGGGTTGTTCCTTTATATATTATTGATTTGGGTTGTTGAAATTTCTTCATATTGGGTTTCCTTGTTATTGGGTTGTATTATGACATTATCTCTGAAGTCGAGAAGAGGCAGAAGGGCACAATATGTTGGTTAGGGGCAGTTAGAGGTAGAGCATGGGCATGGGTAGAAAGTTGGTGAACCTAATTTGGGGATAAAAGGATCATCTTGCAGCCAGAAAAAAAAAAAAAAAAAAAAAAAAAAAAAAAAGTGGGGAATGACTCTCTAGGTTCTCTTGCAAAACTCTCTCTGTATTTATTTTTATTTTTATTTTTTGTGAGGTTTAAGATGTTTTGGCATTTTTGGAAGTTGTGGAAAGCTATTAGACATTGGGATTGTATTGTATAAGGGTATACCGATTACCCTTGTCCCCCTCTTTATTGTTATTTTGTCTGTTTGTTTGTTTGTTTTTTTTTTTTTTGTATATATTGGATTTATTTTGCATGCCATTTTGATATATATTGGTGTACGTATATGATTGATTTTGTTTCATATCCTCATAACTATTTTAAATTTTTGTTAGTTTGGTTATTGTTGTGTATGAAGTAATTTATTTATTCGTTTATTTGTTTAGTCATTCATTTATTTTATATTGTTTCTAATTTCTGGATTATTGTGTAAATCTAATGATAAACAAATAATGATGTTTCTGCTTGTAGATTATTATTATTTTTCTTAATTTAATAATTTATTTATTTTTTTCATTTTATAATACTAATAATAACAAAACTAAAGCTCTTTTTCTAGATTTAATCATTTGTAAATATTTTTTTAGTTCTAATAAACCAAAATCCTTTTTCAATATTTTTTTAATAAATTATTTTTTTGTCTTAAAAATAAATAAAAATGAATCGGGAGTCATCTAGGTGATTTTATTTTATTTTTAATGGATATAATCAATTCTATAAAACTATATTTTTTTTTAATAAATGACTGATTTAGAAAAAAAATTAATTAAAACCCAAAAATCATAATTTTAATAAATTTGAATTTTCGTTTTTTGTCAATAATAAATTTGACATATTCTTTTCATGTTAAACTAAAAATGACCTTAAAAAAAAGAGAAGATAATAATAATAACTTGCAAAGCATTTTGTAAATAAAATTTTAAATTCTTTTTTAAATAAAATAAATTAAAAAAATAGATAGAAATCTAATTTTTGATAAGCTTGTGGAACTTCTCTTCAAAAAGTCAAAAATTCTTTCTTTCTTTATTATTATTATTCTTATTATTTTTTATTCTTAATAAAGTTTAAAATAAAAAAAATCCCTTTTGGTAAATAAATTTGAATCGGACTATTCCCGCAAATAAACTTATTTTTAATAAAATACTTTTTAAAATAAATTCATAAAATAAAAAATATTTTTTAATAAAAGATAACTTTCTTCCCAAGAAAGTAAAAATTCCTTATTTAAAGTTATAAATTTTTAAATAAATTTGTAGATAAATAAAATTGTAAGTGAAACTTTTTTTGTAAATAAAATTGAATTGGGTTCTTTTCACGTACAATTGTGAAAATATAAATTTCTTTACTTAAACAAAATGCAAAATTTTAAAGTTCATTTTTTATTTTAAAAAGAAAAAAAAAATCAAAAAATCAAAAGAATGCTTTTGTAAATAAAATATGAAAAATTAGTTGAACTCTTCATTTTATTTGATTTATTTTTTAATTTTATTTTTATAAATCCCAAATCTTTGAAGACAAGTAACCTTTTTATAGAATCAAATATGAGTTTTCTTAAGCTTTAATAACATTATAGAACTTTTCCAATAAAACCTTTATTTTCAATATATATATATATATATATATATATATTAAATAAAATTAAATAATAAATCTTTTTAGTAAATAAAAAAAGGGCATTGAAACATTTTTTTAATAATTTCGTAAAAAATCATTTTCCTATTAATAATCTTTCTTTTTGTATTAATAAAATTATATTATTATTATTAAAAGAATTTGTAAAAAGTCTTCTTTATTTAATTGAAATATTTTTTGTAGGTACAGTTATAAAAAAAAAATTCTTTTTATAAATACCTTGCATTCAAATAAAAGTTAAAGTGAAGTACTGTTGTAAATAAATTTATAAAAATTTATTCATTTTAAATAAAAACCATTTTCTTATAAACAAAACTGCTTTTAATAAATTCTTTTAATAAAATAAGTGTAAATAACTTTTTCCAAAATTGAAAATAAATAAAGTTGAATCAAATATATATATATATATATATATATATATATATATATATATATATATATTCATATCTTTTTCTTTCTATTTATTTTGTCCATTCTTATAATTTGATTTTTACTATGACTTGTATTTATTTATTTGTATGATTTGTTTTCTCGGTATTTATGATTAATTAGTTAATTGTCACAATTTCTTTAATTAATTTAGTAGAAACCGTATGAATACGAGCTTAGAGGAGTGCTACGACTCACCACCATACATTTTCAATAAGTAACCTGACCCCCGAAACCAGACTCAATTTTTGTAGATATGTTTTTTCCAAATAAGGAGTCACACAAGGATTTCTTTCTTATTTTGTTTTTCCTTTAAAAATAAAACAAAAATAAGTGGCAACTCTAAGTCTTTTCTAAAAATCATATTTTTCACCAAATGAAAAGCAAGTCTCGCCATCAAGTGAGGACACATGTGAAAAACACAGGTCTACAAAATGGTGATTCCATTGGGGATGTTTAGAAGGTCAAACTTGAACCCAAGTTGAGGGAAATGTGGTATTTGATTTATCGATTAGTGGATACCCCTCTCTATGTGTCTTTGTATGATTGAGTGTTGATTACACATTGAGAGCTTTGATATGTTTATCCGTGATACATGTTTAGTTGGAAATGTTCACATGTTTATTATATCGATTGATTTTTTTACTTAATTTTGTATAGTGACTCTTCTTGTTGTACGATTATCTTGCTTTCCTTGACATGTATATTCTCATTTTTGTATATCTCATTTGTCTTGGACTGATTGATTCTTTTGGTTGTATAACATCTTGTTTGTCTCAACATATTGTCTATTTTGTTATATACCTACCTTGCTTATCATATTCCTGCTTAGCTTGTGAGTAGATATGACTACTTGATGCATGACTGCTCTTCTTCTATGTGATGCATTTATTGTTTGTCTGAGTGGGACACACATCTATCCTCTTACCTCCAACTCTCTAGTCTCGGTCAACCTTGTTTCCTTTGACCTCGTATTTGATACGAGACTTGTTACTTTATTTACTCTTCAATTGAGCTAGTGATTCGAAGTAGGGTTTAACGATGGGTTATATCTATGTTTGGGAGCATTTTGGAGGAAATCAACACATTGATGTTGATTGGAGTCCGATCTTTGAAGACTTGTATAGCCTAGAGCTAGATTTCAAGATATTTGTGTGACTAGTCTATTTTCTTTTCGGCTTTAGTTTCATAGGATTTTCATATGTACCCACACTGTTCACTATGCACCTTAGATTACTACCTAGTGTTGAGAGATGTGATAGCCTTCACCATTAGGAAACCCCCTAGGATGCGAGGTAGTGCATGTGTGAGGGTGATGACCACCTTGCATGGAAGCACCTCGTTTCTTTGGAGGTGTGCAGGAGTTTGCGTACTGTCGGAGGGTACGATCATTTTTTCTCTACTAGGGATCCTTTAAAGTCCACACATTTTTTTTTCTTTTTAGGGTCGCCTTGACCTTGAAGGTTGAGCCTTAGATCATTTGATCAGGATTCCTTTCCTATACGTGGGTGCATTTGAGAGCTTTCGGGGCCTCTTTAATCATAACTTGGATCCAATACTCCTCTTTTTGGTCTCCAATTGAGAGTGCTTGGAGATTAGTACGAGTTTGAGTTATAGTCGAACAGTCCTTCTGCATTTTATTGACTTTTTCCAATTCAAATTAGCATTTCTTCTGTGCTTTTCTTGTGTCGTGTCTTATCCCATTCTCCGTTGCTTTATAGGATTTGCTCTTCATTCTTAGTCTAGATTCACCATCTTGGGTCAAAGTAGAGGGCAAATCGTTTCACACTTCCGTGAGGTCAAACATGGATCAACAGTTCGTCACAGTTGACTACTTCACAATCACCATAGCTTCCATGTAGAAGGCCTTGACCAGCCTTAGACGGGAGATGGGTAGTCAGTAAAGTAAACAACTATAGCTTAAGATAAGGTGCTTCATGACTCGCTGCCACCTCCACCTCCACCACTTAATCAGATAACACGCCACATGCCTCACCCTATCTATTACATGGTTAATCTGAGGTCACCCTACCTGTAGTGGTACGTACTACAGTCCCTGAGGATACCCATGCTCGCATGGATCATATTGAGCAGCGTATCAGGAAATTGGGAGTATCTGACAGTTCAGTTAGTTCACTTGGGTCACCCAAGTGTAACCACTAAGCTCTACCATCTCATACTTCACATGCAGTCCTTCCTCCAACCGGCGGCGTACACTTCATGGATTTCACCGAGTATGATGATCTTATTCACATGCTGAGTTAGGATGATTCTAAGCTAGAGCCTATAGTAGTGGATGAGAGCTATGAGGTTGGTAGAGTGATCTTGAACTCACAAGCATCTGCACCATTTAGACTAGTTCCTGATACGCCACCAATACAGTTGACTATAGTTGAGCCATTGATTCTCCCATGCTACATCGTTCACTTTCCATTTATATTGAGCTTAGATCCTGATGAGACAGTTAATCAGGATGTCCAATATGTCATCCGTGGAAGTAGGGTAGTACGATAACAACCTTCTACAATTGCTAAACCTTTGGAGAGTGATGTCACTCGAGAAGAGATCAGACAAGAGAATGATGAGATTTTGAGGCAGCTTCAGAGCACTCAGGCCTGCATCTCCATTTGGAGTCTTTTGTCATCATCTATATCTCACCGAGAGGTATTGCTCAAGACATTAAGTCAGATACAAATTGAGACATCTACCTTCCCTGAGGGATTGATCCATATGTTGATGGCTAATAAGGCCACATGCATTGTCTTTTCTACTAATGATCTACCTCTTAAGGGTTTTGACCATACTCTATCTCTCTACATTTTTGTTGGTTGTTTCGGGTATCGAGTTCCATTTCTCCTTCTGGACAATGGCTCTACCTTGAACGTTTGCCCGCTAGCTACAGTAGTCGCTCTTGGTTTTGGACCTTTAGACTTTGAGCCATCTTCTTAGACAGTTCGAGTCTATGATAGTACAGACATAGAGGTTTTGGGCACGTTGACATTGGATTTGCATATAGGCCCGGTTACATTCCCTACTTTATGTCAGGTTTTGAGGATCCCCACATCTTTTAACCTATTACTAGGTCGGCCTTGGATCCATAGAGCAGGAGCTATACCATATTCTCTTCATTAAAAGGTGAAGTTTATACATGAGGGCAGATTCATTACTATATAGTCTACTGGGGACACTTATTCTATTTCAAAGCCAGTATTGGAGATTAGTCATGGCGACGACAACCTATTTCTAAATGGCTTCACGTTTGATAAGATACAGATTGTGGAAGTTGAGCACTTCTATAGAGATTATGTGGTACTTCCCTTTGATGAGCATAGTAGTACTATGGTCCTGGACATGATGGGATCTATGTCTTTCTTAATTGGCTTAGGTTTAGGCGTCGTCAGCATGACCCTGGAGAGTTGATTGCCATAGTTGATCATGATACTTTTTTTCGGTCTTGGTTTTGTTCCTACAGAGGCTGATTACATATACATGACACTTCTATGCAAGGAGAGACTCAAAGCTTGTTTGTCTTTCATGCCATTTGACTATTTTGTTTGCCCATATAGGATGAACTTAATAGATTACATTGTGAGGGCACCAGTGGACTTAGTGTTGATCAGGAGGTTGAACTTCAATGTCTCATTCATTAGTTGTAGTTGAGTGACGGAGCTTCTGGCACTTCCACTTCTGTTTTGGTCACTCTTCTGTCTCCAGATTGTACAATCCTAATAAAAAGTTTTATTTCCTAGATGAGACTGATGAGTATGAGACATCTGTTGAGATTGCAAACATGATAGATGAGATTGTTTCACATGATGAGTATAGTGATGAGATGCTCATGGTAGACATGAGTCTGATTACTGATGATGTTCAACTAGAGACTATTTCTCCACTTGATTTGTTTGGGGTGCTTGCTATTGAGATGGTGTTTTTGGGTTGCTTATTGATGTTATTCATGATGATGATGTATTTGAGAGTGTTATTAACCTAGTTATGGTAGAGTCCGAGCATGTGCACCCATCATTTTCTTTTGATGTATTGTCGGGATTTGTCTTCTGTGTTGATGATGTACCGGTTCTTTCTTCATATATGGATATGAGCATTTTTTAGTATTTATCTGTCTCTTATGATGATGATTTTTCTTTATCTACACTTTCTTTACCCACATCACATGTGTATGACGTAGATGATGAGTCCATGCAACATGATTCAGATGAGGACTCTTCTTCCACTTCTGATATGAGCCTTATTGATCAGAGAGTTTCACATACCACAACAGACGCTAAGATTGTTGATTTTGGTATAGCAGACCAACCTAGGGAGCTGAGGATTGGATTGGATTTGTCTACAAATGAGAGGGATAACCTTGTCCAATTACTCAGATCATATTTGGATTTTTTTGCATGGTCTTATGAGGACATGTCGGGTCTTGATCCATTCATAATCCAACATCACTTACCACCTCTGCCTCATGCCAGACCGATTAAGCAAAAGTTGAGACGATTGCACCCTCGTTGGAGTTTACAGGTGAAAAAGGAGATTCAGAAGCAACTCAACGTGGGATTTTTATCAGTAGTCAAATATCCCTAGTGGCTGGCTAATGTCGTCCCTATTCCCAAAAGAGACGACAAGGTGAGAGTCTGCGTTGCTTTCCGAGATCTCAATAAGGCCAGTCCCAATGATGATTTTCCTCTCCCATACATTGACATGCTAGTTGATAGTATGGTAGGTCATTCGATGTTGTCTTTTATGGATGGATTTTCTAGGTACAATCAGATTCTTATGGCTTGAGAGGACATGGAGAAGATGTCCTTCATTACTGAGTGGGTACTTACTACTATAGAGTAATGTCATTCGGGTTGAAGAATGCAAGAGTTACCTATTAGAGAGCAGCGACCACCATTTTCCATGACATGATGCACCAGGATGTCGAGGTTTATGTAGACGACATGATAGTGAAATCTCGAGATAGAGCAAATCATTTGGCATCGAGATTGAATCCCAAGAAATGCACTTTTGGAGTGACTTCTAAGAAGTTATTAGGATACATGGTTAGTGAGAGAGGCATAAAGACAAATCCAAATAAGATCAAAGCCATCCTTAACATGCCTGCACTGAGGACTAAGAGAGAGATCACATGTTTCTTGGGTAGACTGTAGTACATTAATAGATTAATTACTAGATTGACAAACATCTACGAGCCCATTTTTCGACTATTGAGGAAGAATCAACCTACTATTGGGGATGATTAGTGCCAACACGCATTTGAAAGAATTAGGGAGTACTTGTTGTTGCCTCTAGTCTTGGTGTCTCCTACACCAGGCCATCCCCTACTCTTATACCTATCAATTTCGGACGTAGCCTTGAGATGCATGTTAGCTCAGCTCAATGATTTGGGAAATGAGTGAGCTATTTATTATTTGAGTAAGATGATGCTAGATTATGAGAAGAGATGCATCATGATTAAGCGCTTCTATTTTGACATTGGTTTAGGCTGCTCGAAGACTGAGACATTACATTACAGAGTATTCAGTGCACTTGATATCCCATCTAGATTCTTTGAGATATTTGTTTGACAAGCCTGCTTTGGTTGGTCGACTTATGAGATGGTTAGTACTTTTAACTGAGTTTGATATTCATTATGTTACTCAGAAGTCTATTAGAGGGAGCATTGTTGTGGATCACCTAGCCTCATTAGCAGTTTCTGATGGTAAAACAATTGATGATGACTTTCCATATAAGGATATCACTACAGTGACTAGTTTTTCAGGTTGGCGCATGTACTTTGATGGTGTAGCCAACCATTTTGGATACGGGATATATGTTTTGTTGATATCCCCTCATGGTGACCACATTCCTAGATCTATTCGTTTGGGGTTCTTTGATCAACACCCTGCCACGAACAATATTGTTGATAGACATTTATTGTTATATATATTTTTTTTAATTTATTGGATTTATGCTAATTTTTTTTAGAATATTATTTGTTGTAAACTATCATTATATAGAGATGAATGGATTAAATCATTCAAAAAATAAAAGTGATATTAATTTATTTAATTAATATGAAATAATAGGATTATTGCTTATGTTTATCAATCAAATAATATGTTTTATAAAATATTAAAATTTAAAATAAAATAAAAATATTAGTAAAATGAGAGTGGAAAATAATAATAATAGAATAATTATATATCTATATATTTGCATAAAATATGATTTAAAAATATTAAAATCTAAAAAATAGAAATACAACATTATCTGAAATTATAAATTTATCTTATATATTTTTTATATCTTGTTTGATAAGGTCATGTTTTAGAAAAGGTTTTTGAGTTTCTTCTTAAAAATTTATTGTAGTTATTAGGTTTTATGAACTTATATTTTCTACATTCTATGTCTAGATTTTCTCTTATATATAATTTTCTACAAAGTTGTTGATTTATATCTTGTTTCTTTATTTTGCTTCTTCTCTTATACTTACGCATTCTCTTTATAACCAATTTTTTACAAATTCTATTATAGCACCTATATAAGGAGAGTTTTTATATTCAAAGGTTGAAAATTCATTCCATAATCTAAGTCCTACAGGTCCTTGTATTTTTAATATATATTTATTTAAATATTCAGGGGTTTTATCTACTCTAGCAAGGAATATTTTCTAAATTTGTGTAAATATTCTTTTATATACAAAAGGTTACATAATTTCAATTGTTCTAACTTATGGAGATATATTGTGGGTTCCTTTATATCTTCTTGAGTCGTTCCTAAAAATATATAGTTTCATTAAATTTATAAATACAAGTATGCTATAATTATTTCTAACTTCTTGAAAATAACTATTGTTTTCTTGTTCCATGTATCTAAAGAATTGTAATACGGTTCCTCTAAGAGTTCTTTTACAAAATTCATAAATTTCTTATTGATTTTCAAATGATACTACTACACCAGCTGAATTTTAGGATTATTCTCAATTTTCTATGGTTTTCTTAAGGTCTTATGTATCATCTATGTCTAATATTGTTCCATATTCATATATTGGTTGTAAAGAACTAGATGATTCTGTTTTGGTTTTCCATTGAGGTCATTTTGTCTTACTGTACACCTTGCTATACCTTACTATTTCAATTTTTACATTTACAAATTCATTTTCTACATTTACTGTATTTACTGACTCATTTAAGATTGTTTCTAGGTTTTCTTTAGCTTTTAGTTGAATAATAAATTGATTTATTGTTTCTATATCTATAAGTTTTTTTTATCAAATTTGTTTTATAAAGTTGTTCAATTATTTGTTCGTCTGCATAGTTTTTACACATTATATCAACAAAGTTTTCTTGATCTACCTGTTTGTCTAGTAACGTTGGGTTACTAAATTCTTCTAACATTATATTAACTAGTTCTGAATTTTTGTATAGGTTTTCTACTGTTTCAACGTTTAATAAAATATCTTCTTGTATAACATTCACAAATTCTATCTCACTATCTGACTCTACCTCTACATTTACGGTTTTGTAGTTTCCAAAAGTTATACTTGCACTTCCATCTTGATTTTCATATAAACTACTAGATGTTGGATATTTTATTACCGGTTCATTTATTTGGGGTAATTCCCATTCTCGACTAACAAATAGTCTATTTTTACAGGTTTTGCTTCTATTATATTTAAAGCCTTACTTCCAAAGGTTTTTACTATATATGCAAATTCCATCATACATTTCAAACTTAGAGCATTAGTGGTTTCTATAAATCCTATAGCTATGCTAAGGTTCTTACTTCCTAATTTCATATCATAACCTTTAGTATTTACAGTTATTTTTATTTATTCATTTTTTGTGAATTCCTTAAGATCTATACAAAATAGAGGTATATAGCCAATAACTGCGTAATTTTGGTTCATATTAACTTCTGTGCTGGCTAAAAGAGCTCGCCCTACTATATTATTTATAGTATCTAAAAGGTTAATATTTATAAGACTCCATCGTAAATTTCTTTACGATGGAGTCTTATTATTCCTATTAGAATTATTTGCTAAATGCATTATTTATCGGTTTTATTTTTTAATAGTTTATGTTTTGTTTCTAAAGAGACTAAGTCTAAATATACAATATTTCCTATTGAACTTATAGTATGTTGGTTTAAAAATCTAGTTATTTTAGAATTTTGAACTAATTGTTTTTTGTAAGGTTTTACTTCCTTTACTACCATTTTTAATTTTTCTTCAACAAATTCTTTTACATTATCTTTAGGGTTTATAGCTTCTACTATTTCCATGGTTTTATTGTTAAACTTTTTGATTCAAAAGGATTTATTTTTCGTTCTGTTCTAATTACTGGTTTTCTCCTAAACTAAAGTTTTCAAATTGTTTTATAAGGTTATTTAATTTTTGTTATTCTGATGATCCTGTCTTTCTTTGTTCTAAAAGTTCATCTACTTTTTGGTTAATCTTTTCTAGTGTTTCTTTTAAATTTTGTTGTTCTAACTTTATTTGTTCTATTTCATTTCTAACAATTTTTTCTTCTTTGACTAATTGTTCTCTAACATATTATGGTTCTTAAAGTCTTCCAACTTCTTTTCTAATTCCTAAGATTGTATTTAATTTTTTTTAAGGATTTTCTTTGTCTTCTCTGAATTTCTTTTAAATAATTGATATTATTTTGATTTTCTTCCTGAATTTTTTTTTTTTTTTTTTTTTTTATGTTATTGTAATACTACGTTTGTTATTTTTAATTATCTTTCTACTAAAAGATTTTAACTTTTTTACCTCTTGGGTTTGTAGATGAGGGTTCATGAATTTTTAATGTTTTGTAATTAGATGAACTAGCATATAAATTATCAATATAATATTTTATAATTTTTCTTTTAATTAAGGTTTTTGTAGTAAAAAGTTTGTGAAAAGATTCTTGTGTAGTTATTTTGTATTCGTTCAAATATTTAAGAGAGGTTAGGTTTTTAATATCTGTGGTTAAATATTTTATAGTAGTCCTTAAAGTATGCAGTTTATCATAGGTTTCTCTAAATTATTTATGTTGAGCATACAACCTATTATTAAGTTCTTTTACACGATCATAATCTAAATTATATATACGAGGAGTATAAGGAATAAAAGACATTAATTCATATGAAATCAATAGACTAGATGAACAAATCAAGTAAATATAGTCAAACTTTGAATGGGGTAAGATAAAGTTCGGTACTCTGAAAATTAATTTGAACCAAGAGTTACTTTTCCTAATTAATATACTAACAATATACATAAAACTCTTATACAAACTTTTTCCATCAACTTTTCACAATCAAGGCAAATGGCAGAAACTTTGAAATTTCTCATTGAAAATCAGGGTGTAAACCATGAAAATTAAAGTTTAAAACCAAAACCAGTGTGAACTCATTTATTATACAATTATTTTAAAATAAAAACTTTCAACATACAATGTGAAAGCATTTATTACATAGAAATACACTTTTTGAAGATCAGATATCTCAAAATTTCAAAGAATAAACTCAAGATTTTAAAACATCACTTTGTGTCAAGGTAATACCCCCCTTTTGACTAAACAAAGTCTCCCTAACATGCCAATTTTTCAGTAAAATGGGTTACAAGTCAAGGGTTAAGATTAAAGACTTTAGTTTTAAAACTTGATTTTACACCAAAAACTTTTTTCAATACCTGATTTTTTTATTTTTTATTTTTAAATTAGACAAAAACATTATATATATATATATATATATATATATATATATATATATATATATATATATATATATATATATATATATATATATATTGCATATATTAATTAGTAAAAATAGAACTATAATTCAAATAATTTTCATTTCCCTCATTTATTTGTTTACTCCTTTTAACCAGTAAGGGTGAGAAAAAAAGACACAAATAAATTAAATTGCAAATAAAATGAGAACAGAAATTTAACAGAAATTTCTTACTTTTTATTGATGAATGTAGAAATTTACAACTGAAGATACAATTGACTGTATTTCTCTTTATCTCTTTATTGATTGTTCTCTAATCACTCGCTTGTTTTCCCTCTCGGTTTACAACTCATTTATAGACAAAATTTTTACAATACGACAAACTAAACTTAATTGGGGTTGTTGGTAGTTGGTAGATGACAGGCAAAATATTTACAAAGTTTTACAAAATCTTTAGAGGTTTGGTCAACAATAAATGTAAAGATGGTAAAGATTTATAAAATTTGACTTTTCTTTCTTCTTTTACCATCCATCTAGTGGCTTCATCCTTGTCTCTATCTTATTTTTTTATCACATGCAATATATGTGGCCATCAATGTTTTCAGAACCGGACCGGTGATCGAACAGGAAAAGTTACCGGTTCACGGTTCACTGGTCGGACCGGCGGTCGAACCGCTATTGAACCGGTGACGTCATAAATATATAATATATATTATTAAAATTAAAAATAATTATAAAAATTTTAAAATATATATGAATAAATTAAAAATCAATAATATTATCAAATTAAATCATATTAATATTTTTAATTTTGTTAAATGAAATATGTAAAATATTTAAATGTGAATATATTAAAAATGAAAATTTAAACTAATTTTATCATTTTTAAAAATATTATATTATTTTTATTTAACATTACAAAAAAAAAATTTAAATCTAATATATATTATTTTGTTTAGCACAATAAATAACAAATGCTGTGTAGCTGAGTGGTGCCTAGGATGCCTTCCGAATTTGGGGTCCAAGGTTCAATTCCTCTTGGTGGGGGGACTTGTTATTATTTTTTTCTTTGATTAGGTTGGTCAGGAATCCCACATCGGATGCTAAGAGAAATGAGGATGCAAAGGGTGCCTATAAATGCTATCCACATTGAAGGCCATTGTTTCACCGGGTGGGCTCAAGACTAAGCCCATAATATGGGTGAGTGGGGTTTGGGCTTTGTCATGATGAGACAAGGCCCAGAATGGTCATTTGCCAAAAAGCCTTGAAAATGGAGGTTCAAATTGAGTCGTGCGGTTCCATTGGAACCGTCCGGTTCAACCGAGTCACCGGTCCGACCGCCGGTTTCGACGGTTCGTGACCGGTTCAAATCTTAAACGGTTCGATAGAGCAGATCGGACCGGAATTGTGGCCGGTCGACGGTTGAACCGGTCCGACCGGCCGGTCCGGTCCGGTTTTTAAAACATTGGTGGCCATTAGATCTTTTACTGATTTTGGACTTCTACTACTACATTAAATTCTTGTAGTTGGAGACACATTTACTACTTCAATGTCATCATTGCTGACATCAATGTTCCATTGTATTTTGTAGATTATAATAACTTTCATCGTCAAGGTTTTCCCAAAATGATGCATCATTGTTGAGGTAAGAAAATGGTTTTGGTAACTCTACACTGAGTTCGGTTATAAAATCTTGTTATTTAGGAGTAATGAAAGGTTTTGGAATAATAATGTGTTTTAAAAGTTTGTTTCTCCATATAAACATAGTTTTTTGTTTCTCCAATGAGATGAAATAATTTATTTTGGGTTGGTCTAAAATCATAAATTTGAAAGGTTCTAAAACAAGTAAAAAATTCAGGAAATTCATTTGAATGGGTCATTTCCCATTCTGGTTCTTGTTGAGGGATGAGTGGTTCTTTATTGTGTTTTATATAAACATGGTGATAAGCTGGCACTATTGATCCATTGGTTTGAAATAAAGGTGGAATGGTTTCAAAAGAAATGTTGATATGTTTTTTCGGTTTTGAAAATATAGGTTAAAATATCTTTTAATTTTTCTGGAGAATTTTCAAGGATTTGAGATACATGGTTCATGAAAACATTTTTTAAAATTCCCCGATCCATAAACTGGGGTACTGAATAAAAAATTTCTTTATTTACAACAGACATACTCACATAAGCTAAATATATAACAAAGAAAAATTCAAGGTCATGATATGCCATATACCCTATTTTTATCTCGACATTTTTTGTTCTAAAATGTTTGTACAAAAGTTCTTGATTTTTAAACACTTTGTTATATTGGGTTTGCAGAAAGAAGGTTTCAACTAAAGAGTAGTTATTAGCTCTAATTAGGTTTTTAACAAGAAGTTTTTCATATTGTTTAAACAGAATAGTTGAATTTCTAATTAAATTAAGCATTTTAGGTTGACTATTTAAACAACTGGTTTGACTAGTTAACACTATACTAGTTTTCGAATCTTTTATCAGTTTTTCTTGATATTCTTGGATTTTGAGGTTTTAAAATTTTTGGGTTTCTAAAGTAATAAGTTGATTCTGAAGGTTTTTGTAAATGTTGGGTTAGAGCTGACACGGTTTTGCCATAGCATATTCTAAACTTTAGTTTGGAAAACTCTATGATTTTAGAGACCAAAAATTATCTACAATAACATAATGTTCTTCAAAAAGGTTTTGAGAATATAAAGAGTTAAACATCAAATTTGGATTTAACACTTCGTTCAAACATATTGTTCCAAATTGAAAGGTTCTAACTTTAGTGGGTTTTCTTTGAGGTATGTTCCTATAGAATAAAATCAATCATTAGTATTATCAATATTATTAATAATTATTTGTCTGCTTAACCAATCTGCTAATATATTATCTTTTCCTTTAATATGTTCAAATTTAGGTTTCAAACCAATTAAAGAGTTTTGAAACTTTATCCATCTTTTGGTGGACAATTTTCAAGAATTTTCATTTTCAAAGAATTTTTTAATATTCTAACAATCGGTTTTTAAAGTAAATTGTTCTTGGTTTAAAAATAATTTAAATTTTTTTAAGACTACGATTATTGCTTCAATTTCTAATTTTGTAGAACTAAGGTTCTTTTGATAATCATTAAAAGTTCCACTACAATATCTACAAAGTTTTTATTCTCTAATATTAGTGACTACTAGAAGTATACCTTCCCATCCTATTTGGCTAGCATCAGTTTGAATTATTTTGTTTTCACTTTCTAAGGGTAAATGTAAAGTTGGGAGATGTTTTACAAGTTCCTTTATTTTATGTACAAGTTTAATATCTTCTTGGCTAAAATACCTCTGTCCTATATTTTTTGTTTTACTATAAAAGGGTCCAACTAATCTACTAAGATTTTTAATATACGGTCTAGCATAGTTTAATAATCCTAAAAAACTTTGAAGTGTTTTTAAGTCTTCAAGTTTATCTGGAAAATTATTTATTTTTTGTACTATATAATCTTGTAGTTTTATTTGTCCATCCTCCAATTCTAATCCTAAAAATTCTATTTGGGTTTTAAATAATTTTAGTTTCTTTTTACTTACTATTAATCCATGACTAATTAATTTTATTATGTTGCATTTTTCTTTACATTTTAAATGATAAATTAGTGTTTTTCTTTATCAATAAGTGTCTGTTGCTAAAGAAGAGGTGCCAAAGGAATAAAGGGAAAGAATGGCCCAATATTTCTCACACCCTTGAATAGTGATTGAAGAAGAGCTCATCTTGTCATGAGGGCCTTGCCGCATCCAAGCTCTTGCTTTTCTCTACAAATATTGATTTAGGTATACTTTATGTTTTTATTCATTTTTTGTAGAATTTATGCTCGCAAGTTTGCTTTTCATTGTCATTTATCAATCACTTCCATCTCACTCACTATACAACTTAAATTTCTAATTCATAATTGAAACCAATTTTTTAACTCTAATGCCAAACAAAGCAAATCGCTTGATTATCAATTTATATTTTTAATTATGTTTTTATTTTTATAAATAGTAAAGGTGTCTAGTATTTTTAAATTTGTTTCTTATTTAATTTTTTTTTTTTTAGCAATTATGTGGTTGTCATTAGACCTAGGTAGGATCTTCATGTTATGCGGCTTCATCAATGGCATCACTCAAGACTTTAGAAGAGGTATAATTTGATTGGCTTTTGGAAGAAAATATGTCTTTTACTACCATAAAGATTTTGTTTTACTGGAGTATCTCTTAGTATGAATGGTGTAGTGGAATTGCAACACCTTTTAGAAGTTAACATGGAATTAGCCACATTATAAACTTTGGAAATCAGGCAGTTGCTACCCTTGATCCACAAAAGCATTTTTCAGTTGAATCTGTTTTAGAATATGAAATTTAGTTATATGGTGCAATTTAGTGTTTTATTCTTTGTTTTTATTTTTTAATTTTTTAATTTTGTTATCAAGTTTTCAACATGTTACTACATTTTTTGGATGCTTGTTTGTTGGTCATTTTCATATTAGAATGGAGGTTGGTACTAGAAAAGTTGATGTGGAACCACTAAGACATAGAACTACATAGATGGTATGGGTAGTGGGTGGACTTTTCATATCTTCTCTGTCTTGCGTGGCACTCATGTGTGATTTCTTGTATAGAAAGACCTTAGAAATGGTACAGGACTTGTTAGGAGCATATAGAAGTAAGAAGAAACCTTAAGAATTATATTCATTGCTTCAGTCTTCCATCTCATTAGGCCAAATTAATAGTTTCCTTATGACCAAATAATAGTAGGAGATGAGGAATAAGTTTGTGTATAGGTTATAGTTGCTGATATTACAATCAATGACATGGACATTGATTCTTGTTTTTTTTTTTCCTAGATATCCATAATACATCATTAGTCTTTTGTTTGCAATTCAGGATATCAAGCCTAACCATAATGGGACAATTGATAAGACTAACGATGACAATAACAATGTTGGTGGGAGACAAGTTCCTCATGGAGTAAAAATGAGTGTACTATATTATGAGAAGTTCCTATATGTTCACTGATCCCCATAAATCTTACACCATGTCCTACAAATATATCTGCTTGAAGAGAATTATACTACGTGTAATTGATTTCCATATTTGATTTAAGTATCAAATTATGTTGTCTGGTATGTGAATGAATAGGCAAAACCTTGTTATTTTGATACTAGTTATTGTATTGGTTCTTATAACTTGTTGCCTATGAATTTTTATCTAGTAGCCACTACTTGTTCTTCATATTGAAGGTACCTAAGAAATGTTGATTGTGTGTAGCTCACTTTGTATCATTTTGATGTAAGAAATCAATACAATTATTAATGTCACCAATTGATCTTAAATTTGTAATTGGGTAGTGCTTGAATTTTCGAGTGATTTTATGTTTAAGATAAGATTTCTTAAATATGTTATGTGTAAATGTGAGACTTCATTGCTAGTACATACACAATTGCTTTGTGTTGACCTAATTGGATTTCCTGTCTTTCGCTTATTTAATGTAGGGTCATTGAGTTGAAGAAGGGGAAAAAAAAAAAAGATAGGAGCAATTTAAATATAAGTTCACGGGAGCAGAATGCAACTTACAGAAAACATGCTTGTGAAAGAGTTCCATAGTGTATGGAGGGGATTCCTTTCAACTACCTTACACTCCGTTTCTATAAACATACCGCACACTCATTCCATAGTATAAACATCAAATTTTTAGTCAATTGAAGAAAGTGAATCAAACCAACTTAAAATTTTGAATCAAACCAAGTTGTCCTAATCAAATGAAATATGTTTTGAGTTTGTTTGATAATGAATTTAAAAAATGTTTTTACCTTAAAAGGTATTTTAAAAAAACATTACGTGTTTGAAAAAATTGAAGAAACATTTAAAAAAATTTTTAAAATCACTTGTATTATTTTTGAAAATGCATTTGTAGTAAAAAAAAACAAAAACCAAAAAAAAAAACTTGATAGGTGATTCTCTCAAACATGCTTTTAATATCGATTTAGTTTGATTTATACTAACTAATTTAGATTTTAAGTTCAACTAGTTTTTAAAACCAATATCTTTTTTAATTTTCAAAATACATTTAAAACTTCTTGTGATATTACAATAACACATGTGCACAACCTATGTTAAACTAGATATTACAATAAGGAAAACACATGTTATAAAGAAGCCAACAATGAAACTGATTACAAATTGATATGAAATATTTTGCATGGAATGGTGATTGCCAACTACATGTTCAAACTTTGGTTTGGCAGCTGTTGAAGATTCATCACTTCTCCTTCATCTTGGTTCATAAAACTCCCAGACTAAGACAACTTCCTCTCTAGAAGTATATGCTATGTAAACACCCCCCTTATAAAGGAGCACATTCTTTTGGCATTCAACCCAAGAATTGTACACTCCATGTTTGTGTCCAACAAACACTACATAGTATGTTTGCAAGTTTGACATCTGTTGACATAATTGTTGTTGGTTAATTTATGATAATCATTCAAGTAATGACTATTGCAAAAGATAGTACAAAACATATATAATTCACACATGTATACCACATTTTAGGATAATGATAATGATGATTAACAAAAAAAATTCAAAATATAAACATGCCAAAGTAGCAATCAAAGTTCACTAAGCTTCACACAAGTAGTACCAAAGTTTAACTAAGATAGTACCTAACATAGATTAAGGTATTACCTAAGGGTTACTAAGATAGTACCTAAGGTTCAGTGAGGTAGTGCCTACAATTGGGAAAGTAGCTAAAGTGAACAAACTCACTAACATTGTAAAACAAGATGTCAAAGAAAGTAGCTAGGTTCACAAAATTAGTCATCCAATGTGTGCTAAGGTACTATCTAAGGTTCACTAAGGTACTATCTAAGGTAGATTAAGATAGTACCTAAGAATGATTAAGGTAGTACCTAAGAATTGTTAAGGTAGTACCTAAGATACAGTCACCACTCTACTAAAGGTGAACCAATTAACCACACTAATTAAACACATAATGTCATGCTCTAATGTTCACAAATGAAGTAAATAATGTTTACAAATGAAGTTTCGAGGCTTTACACAAGTAGTACCTAAGGTGTGCTAAGGTAGTACCTAAGGGTTACTAAAGTAGTACCTAAGGTACAATCACCACTATAACAAAGGTAAACCAACTAACCATACTAATTAAACACATAATGTCATGCTCTAATGTTAACAAATGAAGTAATGTTTAGAAATAAAGTTTTGAGGTTTCACACAGGTAGTACCCAAGGTGTGCTAAGGTAGTACCTAGGGTTCACTAAAGTAGTACATAAGGTTGATTAAGGTAGTACCTAAGGGTTACTAAAGTAGTACCTAAGGTACAATCACCACTATACCAAAGGTGAACCAACTGACCACACTAATTAAACACATAAATACCATGCTCTAATGTTCACAAATGAAGTAATTAATGTTCAAAAATGAAGTTTTGAGGCTTTACACAAGTAGTACCCAAGGTGTGCTAAGGTAGTACCTAAGGTTCACTAAGGTAGTACTTAAGGTTGATTAAGGTAGTACCTGAGGGTTGCTAAAGTAGTCACCACTATACCAAAGATGAATCAATTGGCCACATTAATTAAACACATACCATCATGCTTTAATGTTTAAAAATGAAGTAAGTAATGTTCAGAAATGAAGTTTTGAGGCTTTATAGGTGGTACCCAAGTTTAACTAAGGTAGTACCTAAGGTCGATTAAGGTAGTACCTAAGGATTACTAAGGTAGTACCTAAGGTACAATCACCTCTATACCAAAGGTGAACCAGGTAACCATATTAATTAAACACATAATGTCATGCTCTAATGTTCACAAATGAAGTAAGTAATGTTTAGAAATGAAGTTTCGAGGCTTCACATAGGTAGTAACCAAGGCGTGCTAAGGTGGTACCTAAGGTTTACTAAGATAGTACCTAAGGTACAATCACCATTATACCAAAGGTGAATCAACTAACCATACTAATTCAACACATAATGGCATGCTCTAATGTTCACAAATGAAGTAAGTAATGTTCAAAAATGAAGTTTCAAGACTTTACATAGGTAGTAACCAAGGTATGATAAGGTGATACTTAAGGTTCACTAAGGTAGTACCTAAGGTTGATTAAGGCAGCACCTAAGGATGGTTAAAGTAGTGCCTAAGGTACAATCACCACTATACCAAAGGTGAACCAACTGACCATACTAATTAAACATATAATGTCATGCTCTAATGTTCACAAATGAAGTAAGTAATGTACAGAAATGAAGTTTTGAGACTTCACACGGGTAGTAACAAAGGTATGCTAAGGTGGTACCTAAGGTTCTCTAAGGTAGTACCTAAGGTTGATTAAGGTAGTACCTAAGGATGGTTAAGGTAGTACCTAAGGTAAAATCACCACTATACCAAAGGTGAACCAATTGATCACACTAATTAAACACATAATGACATGCTCAATTCTATGTCTAACCGAATACGTTGAAAGTTCTATCCGGATTGAATGCCACCTGTGGGTCCTATGGTTCACAAACCGACTGCCTAAGGTTGGCAAAGAAACTACCTAATATTCACAAATACAGTGACTATGACTCACAAATGAAGTTTCACGGCTTCATGCAGGTCCCAGATTTAACTAAGGTAGTACCTAAAGAAGATTAAGGTAGAACCTAAGGTAGATTAAGGTAGTACCTAAGATACAGTCACCATCATACGATAAGTGAATCAACTCACCACCCTAATAAAACGCATACTGTCAAGCTCAATTGTAAGTGCAATCGAATGCACTATAAGTTCCATTCAAATTGAATGCCACTTGTAGGTCCTATGGTTATTTGAGAATAATATGGTTTCTAGAACCTAAGACAAAAATTGGAGTCCAGCAACGACTCCAAAATCGCTGATGTGCTCCATTTGAAATAAATGAACTAAAAAATAATAAATAAAAATTATTTACCTTCAAATTTAAGGTTAGGGTTAGGGCAAAATGAGATAGAGTGACAGAAAGACGAAATATCTTGTTAAGGAAGCCAATATTTTGGATTTTAGTTCTTCATTCAAGTCCACTCTATAGTAGCAAAATCAGAATCACAGCTACACCTCTTCAAGTCATCTTTTAATTGGACGTTCTTAGGATGGAGTGTTCCATTTGGTTGCTGAGAAAGTGAAGAAGAAAGAAAAATGCATATTAGAGTTTTGGATTAAGGGTTTTTTTTTTTTTTTCTCAAATGAGAAATTTTGGGAAATTTCAGATGGGTCTTAGGATCGGGTGGGTGAGGAAGCCAAGAAAGAATGAGAAATGCTGCTAAACTTGAAGAGTAAAAAGTTTCAAATCTGGGAAATTTGAAATGGTTCTCAAGTCAGGTGTTTTTTGTGCTTCAGATTTAAGAAGTTTTAGTTTTTTTTTTTTTTTTAAACCTTCCACGTTGACATGGAGACAAAGTTGCTACTGACATGGAAACATGGATGGGTAATTTAGGAACATAAAATGGAACTAGCACAGAGTGTATAAAAACAATAACATTTTTCCTTTTAACAGTGGAATCTAATATTCCCAATTATTGGGATTTGAAAACCATATTATTTGCAAATAACCAATCCAAAACACAAGTTTCTCAAAGGTATTTTCTAAATGTCAAACCACCACTTGATTAGTACCTCACTCACTACCACTCTATTAGACATTTTTATAGAAAATAATATTGTTACAAAAAATAAATCAATATGTAAATATAAAATAAATAATTTTTATAATATATTATCTAATAAAAAATAATATTTAAAAAAAGCATCCAACAAGTAGTGACAAGTAATTTTTAAGATTTTTAAACCTTTATCAAATGTTAATTTGTTAAAAAAAACACTACTCAAACATTTGTTGACACTTTATTTCTATTTTTTAACAAGTAAAATAAAAATAATCTACACAAACATGATATAAAGTATAGACCATTAATCATTGTGCATATCATTCTAATTTTGCTATTTTCAAAAATAGAAAATATAAATATTTTTTTAGGTGTGCTTTCAATAGATATAGACAATTGCCATGTTTGATAATTTTATTTTTTATTTCTTGCTCTTGAAAGTAAAAAATAACAAAATTTGTAATTATATTAGAAAAAAGAAAAAAAAAATCCATATATTTATACTATTTATGGATGATTTTGAGTGAACTCATGGTCAAGAATACATCAATGTTGTTTGTTTGGGAGAGCAGAATGAGATGTTTGCTGTAGATGTAATCTCACTTTAAAATTTATTTTAAATTTGGTAACAAAGGGTTTCCATTTTTTTCTATCAAATTATAAAAACAATAAATACATATAGGTTACTTAATATAAATTTTTGGAAATTAAAAAACAAAAAAATGAAGTAGTGTTATTATTAACCCTTCTTGCAAAAAATGTTACCACAGACGATTACAACAAAGAGGAGGATAATAATCAAAGTTTTCAGAATCGAACCGGTCATTGAACCGGAAAAGTTACCGGTTCACGATTCACCGGTCGAATCGTAGTTGAACCGATGACGTCATAAATATACAATTTATAAATTATTAAAATTTTAAATAATTATAAAAATAAAAAATAATAATTTATATCCATCAACTAACTTGGAAAAACATAAAAATGATCAAATAATGTAAAGTTTCTTTTAATCATCAAGCAATGTAGTAACGCATGAAACTCAGAAATGATAAAAAAAAAAAAAAAAAATGGGCTTCAACTTGTGTGTATCCAAATAGCAGAACAATCTAAATGAAAAAAAAAATGAAAGAAAGCTTGCCCAGCCGTTAGGGCGGTACCAGTCGCGAAGGTGGGGAGGGGGTGGAAGGGGAAGGGGGGCGCTACCAGTAGGGAGTGGGAGAGGGGGCAGGGTACCAGCCGGGAGGGGAGGACGGGGAGTTTTCCAATGTCAATAGGAATTTTCTGGGTGTCACGGGCGGGCTGTGGGAGCTGCTTGGGTGTCGGGACGCCCGACATGTCGGTGGCGAGAGGAGCAACAGGTTGGCAGCTGGGGGAGTGGAAGAGGGAGGGGGGCGCTACCAGTAGGGAGTGGGAGAGGGGGCGGGGTACCAGCCGGGAGAGGAAGGCGGGGAGTTTTCTAACGTCGATAGGAATTTTCTGGGTGTCATAGGCGGGCTGCGAGAGCTGCCTAGGTGTCGGGACGCCCGACATGTCGGTGGCGAGAGGAGCAGCAGGTTGGCAGCTGGGGGAGTGGAGGAGGGAGGGTTTGGAGTTGCAGGCTTATAACTATATACACTCCAAAACAACATCATTTTGATGCTGTTTTTTTTTTTAAAAAAAAAATTAAATTCAATTGAACAGGTCGATTCCCTCCGAACTGACCGGTTCGTCCGGTTCACCGATTGGACCGCCGGTTCAGACGGTCCGACCCCGGTTCAATCTGAATTTGGTCCAATTGACTAGACCATACCGAAACCGTGACCGGCCGACGGTCAAACCGGTCGGTCCGATTTTTAAAACATTGGTGATAATAGCCCTAAAAGTATATATTTTGCCTAATTAAATTATTCTTAAGTATTCATCATAATTAATATATTAAGACTTCAAGAAAAGTTTAAACAACTATAAATAAAATCTTTCTCAAAATCTATTTAATATATATATATATATATATATATATATATATATATATATATATATATATATATATATATATATATCTTAATTTATTTTTCATCAATTTAAAGTTGGACCATTGTTATTTTTTAGTTTTAAATTAGATATATATATATATATATATATATATATATATATATATATATATATATACCACAGACACCCAAGACAAAGTCATATGCAATGAAAACAGGAATTATGCCATGATTCAAAACAAAGAAGAGGGTTAGAAACCAAACAAGATAAATAACCAAAGAAATTTAAAAAGAGAAGGAACCTCAAACTTTTTAGTTCATAAATATAAAACCATCCATGATAGGAAGTAAACTGGAAACATAAAACAAACCATCCATGATAGGAGGTAAACTAAAATAAACTTGAAAATGTACATAATTTAAAGACCATCCATCATAGGAGGTAAATCTTAAAACATAGATACATAAGGAGAAATATCTTACAATGGGAGGAAAGCTTTGAAGAAAGCTTGGGGTTTGAAGGGCTTACATGATGGGAGAGAAAGAAGAGAGAAGGGGGAGAATAAGCTTGGGAAAGATTTCAGATCTAAAATTCTAGGTGAAATTCTAGGTCCTTACAAATGAGGATCAAGCCTCCTTAAATAGCCAAAAAGAGGGGGACAAAGCATTGTTTGCTTTTTGACTAACTACCATGAATAGTAATCTCGTGCATGAATAGTGAATAGTGAATAGTGAATAGTGAATAGTAAAAATCACTTTTCCATCGAATTCCACAAACCCACTTTCGACTGAGAAGACTTCTGACAAGCTGCTTCAAACTGTGTAGTCACATGCTTGCTGCTTTTGGTGCTGAAACTGCAAAGCTGTAAAATATTCTTGATAGAAGACATAAGGTTGATGATTACTTAGATCTTCTTATTGGAGGAAGGATTCCTTCACAGTCGTCACCATTGTCTAGAAGGTAGCTTGTTGAATCATCAGATTCTGCATAAGAATTTTCTTGGGAGAAGCTTGACCTTCCTTCTTCAAGGATTTTCTGGAAATATTGAGGGGTCTTAGCTACTGCGAGCATGGCTTGTAACAGTTGCTTTTTGAGGAGAAACTGAGACATATCATCACTGGTTGAGACTTGTGTGGGGTTCTTGAGGAAATACTGCTTAACTGCATCAATAGATGCATCATTTTTCAAGGCATCCCACTATTTAGTTTTAAAAGTCCTTCCCAGAGATGGAAAGGCTGTTGATTCATCTGTAATGATAATATAGTCCCACTGGACTATCCAAGCAAGGCCAAATTTGCTGAAAAAGAATAGTAAAAGGGGAAAAGCTGAAAGTTCTCTTGGGATATCAAAAGAACTTCTGAATAGCTCAAAGCCATCCAGGATGGGCTTAGGAAGAATCTTAATAGTCGAACCATAATAAGTCCACCAACTGTAGAACCAAAATGGGAAAGAGGAAAGCTGATTCTTAGATGGAAAATAGAACATCCATGAATGATGGAAGTCCCTATTTTAGATGTCAAGCCAATTATCTGTTTTAAATGTGGCGAAGTTGGTCATTATAAAAAAGATTGTAGAGTTAAGCAAAATATTAATAACTTAAGTGTCTCAGATGACCTAAAAAATATGCTTTGTAAGGTAATGTCAAACTCCATAGATTCTGAATTAAGGACTGATTCAGATAATGAAGATGACATTAATCAACTAGACAGTAGTGGTGAAGTTTCTAACCAATCTTCTAGTGACCAAGCAAAATGTATTAAAGGTAATTGTAATTGTCGTCCTAAAACTATAAATGTCATAAGCCAAGATCAGGAATTTATCCTAGATACTTTAAGAAAAGTTGAAGATGAAAAGACTAAGCAAAATCTTTATGAAGTTTTTAAGAAATCTGTTGTTAAGGTAGAAGCCAAGAAGACTGTAAATCCTTATAACCTTAATGATATCTTAAACAGGTTTGACCAACAGTCTCTCAAGGAAATTAGCATTAAGGAACTTCATGATGAAGTTAGGCCGTATAAAAAGGAGATTAAGGAGTTAAGACAATTCATAGGTTTAGGTCTCTCTAATCTCCAAGAACAAATCAATAGAATTGTCAACCAAAGAAACCTTATGGATATTCCAGAATCTTCTCATGTTAAGGATAATGAGACAGATACTTTTTTCAATACTATGAGTAAGGTTATCTTCCAAAGGTGGGAAGTTTCCCTTACTATAGTAGTCAAAGATAAATTTGTCTTTAATATTATTGCTTTGATTGATTCAGGAGCAGCTGAAAATTGCCTTCAAGAAGGTCTTGTACCTATTCCTTTATGTGAAGAGACTAGTCAGTCTCTATTTGGAGCCAATGGCAAAAGACTTGCCATTAAGTATAAATTAACAGATGTTCATATCTGTAACCATGACATCTGTATTAAGCAAACCTTTATCCTTGTTAAGGATCTTAAGGAAAAAGCCCTCCTAGGAATACCCTTCTTAAGCTCTATTTATCCCTTGTGGGTAGATAACCAAGGTATAAGAACAAAACTTTTTGATAAGGAAATTCTTTTTGAATTTGCTAATCCTGTTGAAAACATTACTCCTTGTGATCAAGAAATTAATCTTGTTAGAATAGATGATCCACCTAAGATATTAGGTACCCAATTCATTCATAATCTCATTATAAATGATATTTTAAGCATTCCTTTATGTATTTCAAAATTTCAAACTGATATTTGGAACCAAGGAATTTTAAAAGTTGTTTTCACATCTCAGAAAACAATTAAGTATATAGCTTTTAAGTATAATTTAACTGATTGGATTATTTTAAACCCTAATTTTCAAATTAAGTTTATTAAAAGAGAAAGTTCCATTCCTAATCACTCAACTCGTGGAATTTGCAAGGGTCACGAGACCATGGCCCCTAAAAAGAATACCCAAGCTCCTAACCAGAAAACCCAATCCAGTGAAGCTCCTTCTCCCCATAAAATGCTATGGAGCCAACAAGTTGAAGAAGAAAAAGCAAGGCTTCATTCTTCTAACCCCATGCCTAACAAGATGATGACTTTGTACTATGATCATTCTGATCCAGCTAATCCAGTCAAGGCCACCCAGTACCCAGCCATTTCAAGGTCCCAGACCTTCAAGCAAGTCACTAAGGCTAATCCCTCTCAAAAGGAATTAGCATCAAACTCCTCTTTTTCAAACAAGCAAATTGTGGTGGCTGCCAACCCCACACCTCTTTCAAAAAAATCAAGATATTGGCAAAATGATTTAAATAAACCTCTTTTGGTTATTGAAAGAGAATTTTTCTCTGAAAACCTCAGAGAGATTGCTGCAAAAGCTTTTCAAGAAAATTTTCATTATCCCTCTAGTGATATCTTAAAAACAAGAGAGTTTTATGAAACAGTCCTTACAGAAACCGGTTCTGTTAAAATTAAGCATAACGCTGATAAATTCAGCAATATGGGCTTGGCATTCTCCACATGCCATATCTATAAGATTCTTACTGTCAAGCAATGGGGTGGAAATCCTAATCTTTCAAGGGAATTTTTTGAACCATTAAAGCCAAGGTTTTTTAATTATTGGGATTATCAAAGAGCATGGTTTAATGCTTTCCTGATCCAGAATAGGGACTTCCATCATTCATGGATGTTCTATTTTCCATCTAAGAATCAACTTTCCTCTTTCCCATTTTGGTTCTACAGTTGGTGGACTTATTATGGTCCGACTATTAAGATTCTTCTTAAGCCCATCCTGGATGGCTTTAAGCTATTCAGAAGTTCTTTTGATATCCCCAGAGAACTTTCAGTTTTTCCTCCTTTACTATTCTTTTTCAACAAATTTGGTCTTGCTTGGATAGTCCAGTGGGACTATATTATCATTACAGATGAATCAGCAGTCTTTCCATCTCTGGAAAGGACTTTTAAAGCTAAATGGTGGGATGCCTTGAAAAATGATGCATCTATTGATGCAGTTAAGCAATATTTCCTCAAGAACCCCACACAAGTCTTAGCCAGTGATGATATGTCTCAGTTTCTCCTAAAAAAAATAGTTACAAGCCATGCTCGCAGCAGTTAAGACCCCTTAAGATTTCCAGAAAATCCTTAAAGAAGGAAGCTCAAGCTTCGCCCAAGAAAATTCTTATACAGAATCTGATGATTCAACAAGCTACCTTCCAAACAATGGTGACGACTGTGAAGGAATCCTTCCTCCAATAAGAAGATCTAAGTAATCATCAGCCTTATGTCTTCCATCAAGAATATTTTACAGCTTTGTAGTTTCAGCACCAAAAGCAGCAAGCATGTGACTACACAATCTAAAGCAGCCTGTCAGAAGTCTTCTCAGCCGAAAGTGGGTTTTTCAGTGGAATTCAGTGGAAAAGTGAAGTTTTACTATTCACTATTCACTATTCACTATTCATGCACAAGATTACTATTCATGGCAGTTAGTCAAAAAGCAAACAATGTTTTGTCCCCTCTTTTCGGCTATTTAAGGAGGTTTGATCCTCATTTGTAAAAACCTAGAATTTCACCTAGAATTTTAGATCTGAAATCTCTCCCAAGCTTATGCTCTCTCTTCTCTCTTCTTTCTCTCTCAACATGTAAGCCCTTCAAGCCCCAAGCTTTTTTCAAAGCTTTCCTCCCATTGTAAGATATTTCTCCTTATGTATCTATGTTTTAAGATTTACCTCCTATGATGGATGGTCTTTAAATTATGTAAATTTTCAAGTTTATTTTAAGTTTACCTCCTATCATGGATGGTTTGTTTTATGTTTCCAGTTTACCTCCTATCATGGATGGTTTTATATTTATGAACTAAAAAGTTTGAGGTTTCGTCTCTTTTTAAATTTCTTTGGTTATTTATCTTGTTTGGTTTCTAACCCTCTTCTTTGTTTTGAATCATGGCATAATTCCTGTTTTCATTGCATATGACTTATATATATATATATATATATATATATATATATATATATATATATATATATATATACATTTTTATATTTTTATTAATACACTTAAAAACACCCAAAAATATTCACAATACGCATGCTTGTACAAACCTTGTTAGTTAGTACAAATAATTCATACAATTATTATAAATGTCTTGAACATATATGAAAATATATATATAAAAAAAATCTTTGAAATTTATGCATATATGTAAATAATGTTTTCAATGATATAAAAATAAAGAAAATGAAAAAAAACATTGTGGACTTGAATTTTTCACATGTGTTCCACTCAAAACTGAATATCTTTTTGCATATTAAAAACAAGTGTTTTATACGTATACGAAAATGTAAAAAGGAAAATTGTATTTGACATTTATGCATAAGTAAATAATATTTCGATGGTTTGATATTGAAAACAATCTATAAGGATGAAAAAAGAATGTAAATAAAAATGATAAAGAGTGTTTTTATCCAAAAATTTTTATAGACTTGACAACAATTATGTAAATAATATAGCCTTTAGAGTTATTATCACACTCACCCATATACCTTTGTTGTAATTGTCCCAATTTATAAAACTATGTGAAAATAAGCAAAGACTTCACAAAAATAAATGAACATTTTAATTTAATAAATAAACAAAAGGCTTCTTAATAGGGTGAATAAAAAACTTAGTGAATATATGAACTTATAAAAACTTAATCACCAAATCCAATAGGATTTATTTTAATTTTTTAGTATAATATGATGATATTATAATTATTTAGAGAAAATATATAGACCCAATTTATATTCAAATGGAATTAATAGAACTGAATCTTGGTATATTGACTTGAATGGACAAAAAATAAATAAATAAAATCAAAGGGATATTTGAAATGTAAAAACTAAAAAGAGCTTATTATTTCTTGTGGTTTAAGTAAAAATTAGTCTGTTGAATTTCTTTTATCAAATTTATTCTATGATGAATGAAATTATTTAAATATTTTGTAACATGTAAAAAAAAATTTGAAAGTTTCATCAAAATATATATCTATATCTATATCTATATTATATATAAAAGTCCTACCATTTTGTTGTGACTATTTTTAATCCTTACATTCTTCACATATTCACAAAACTACCATTTATGTTATTTAATGCAATAGAAACATTAAAGTATTAAGCCATAAGGAATGACATTTATGCAATTTCATCGGGCTTTTTTTAACTTTTGCATCAATTTAAAAAAATAATTATTAAAAAATGGTAGTTGGATAAATATTGATAGATCTACAACAGTTTTTGCCATGTGGAAAGTGTCTTTTGAAGAGACACTTTTCACAATTTTCAAAATCATGATACATATTTAAAAGAATTGAATTTAAGCTGAAGGTGTCTCTTCAAGAGACACCTTCTGCAATTCCAGAAAATTGGATTTATACTAAGAGTGTCTCTTGAAAAGACACTTTCCACAATTTGAAAATTTTGAATGTCTCATGAATTTGATTTTAAAGTTAAAGATGTCTCTTGAATAGACACCTTGTACAATTCCAAAAAATTTTAATTTATACAAAAGGTGTCAATTGAAGAGTCACTTTCTATAATTCCAAAAAATTGGATTTATACTAAAAATGTCTCTTGAAAAGACACTTTTCACAATTCCACAAAATCCAATATGTATTAAAAATTGTGGAAATGATTTTAAATCTAAAGATGTCTCTTGAAGAGACACCTTCAACATAAATTCAAAATTTTTCACTGTGTATGGAAATTATAAAAAGTGTCTCTTAAAGAGACACTTTCAGTTTAGACCCAATTTTTAAAAAATTATGGAAGGTGTCTCTTCAAGAGACACCTTTAGTATAATTCCATTTTTTATTTTTTATTTGGAATTGTGGAAAGTGTCTCTTCAAGAAACACCTTCCACAATTTTTAAAAAATTGGGTTTATACTGAAAGTTTCTCTTCAAGAGACACCTTCCACAATTCCCCAAAAAATGGAATTATACTCAAACCCCTTTCATAATTTTTTAAAAATTGGGTTTATACTGAAAGTGTCTCTTCCACAATTTCCATACATAGTGGAAATTTTCGAATTTTGAAGAGACACCTTCCATAATTTAAAAAAAAAAAAAAATTGGATTTATATTGAAAGTGTCTCTTCAAGAGACATTTTCCACAATTTCCATACACAGTAGAAAATTTTGAATTTATACTGAAGGTACACCTTCCACAAAAGAAAAAAAAATTTCAATCTCTTAATTAGTATTACATGTTATACAACCAAATGTTTAAAGTTTATCACCTGTATACATTATAATCAATATTTTGACATTCAATCCAAAACCAATGAAAACAAGTAAACCAAATGTCAATTAAGTCAGCACCTTTCCAAAATAGTAACAATACTCTTTTGTGTAAAATAAGTTCAAAATAGATAGAATACTATAGAATTTACGTTAATAAAAAGTTAGTTAATCCAAAATATAACAAGTATTAATATACATCTCGAGTATTTGTCCAAAATAATAATATGAAAAATACTAGTAGTATCCAAAATACAAGTCATATGTAGTAACATCCTCAATGTGTACCGCACGAAAAAGCCTTCCTCTTCCGTTGTGGATGTCCATGATATGCATGCTCCACTATTGGCTCTATGGGGCTAACATGTACCCCTCCATGAGCTTGATGACCACGTCTCCTACTACGTCCTCAACCATGCCCTCGACGACAATCATTCTTTTGTCCTTGTTGATCATCTTTTGCTATATGAACTAACTCCTCATCAACTAATGTAGCCTCTATCGATTGTGGTGATGATGCAACAAGTGGTATTACAGGTGGGGTGGATGGCACCTCCATAGGTGTAATAGGAGTCTCCTCAACAGGTGGCAGGCTAATGTCAGTCGATGGTGCATCTCTAAGAATAGATGTATGCCTAGTCCCTCTTGTATGAGCCCCTCCCCTTTTAGACCGTACACCTCCTGATTGAGTAATGGATGATATCAGTTGCTGATGAGATGGTGGACTACAGTAAAGTGAACGTACCATTATGGAAAATGACACATTTCATCTGAAGAAAAGAGTCATTTTGATATAATAAGGAAATGAAAATTAAGGGAGCGTGCAAATCATGTAGCGATTCATTTGAGTTGATCTCGATGATAAACTTTAATGCCTATATTATATCAAAATGACTCTTTTCTTCATATGAGATGTGTCATTTCCCATTATGGTGTGTCCACTTTACTGTATCAGTTGAAGTAACAATTAAAAGCTTCCTCATGTATTTCCACATCATAACCCATAATTTTTTGATCAAATGATGGACTTAACCCAAATGAATGATCCCTTGGACATGTATGAAAATACATTTCAATAGTATTCGATAGTGGGATTTATGCTACAACATGAAACATTAACCTTACATCATCATCATCTTTAATTGGTAATTGTATATAATTAATGTTCTCATTTCCAATCGACATAAGAATTAGATATTGTAATATCATGGATAACATGGTATGAGCGCGATCGATCGACATAACATGACACAACTCATCTTCCAACTCATCATATTTTATCAAATTGTTCACTAAAACACATTTTTTAGGAGGACAATTGTAACACACCCCATCTAAGCCATCAATTATTTTACCATTCTTATAACATACAATTGTAAGTAAACTATCCATTCATATACCTAAAAAGAATCAAATAAAAGCTATACAAGACTGAATCAAATTAAATTTATTTTAATTTATCAAATTCAATTTAATGTATTTATTTTATACAAGATAAACTATTTAATTTTAACAAATAAAAAGATAGTATATCAATTTTTATATATGATAAATGATTTGAATATCAATTAAATATTTAAAAGTAATTAAATTTAAATATTGCTAATTAAATATAATAATAGTAATAATAATTGTTTAATTAAAATGATCCAATAATTCATTATGTGCCAAGCCAAATCTAACCCATATTCGATTGGGTTAGTTTCAATGTTTTCCTAAACCCAACCCAAATTACAGCATCCATAATCTCCAAAATCTCGTTGGATTTGGTTCCAAAGTTTCAACCCAGTGAAGAATCATTTTGCCCCATGAAATTGAATTTGCCACCGCTGGTAGCATTTCCTTCACTACATTGGCAACAAGCCTTCGCTACATTGGCAACAAGCTTCACCCAGTGAAGAATCCCATTTTACACTCCTGAAAAAGGCCCTATTTTCCTTTGCCACTCTCAATCTTCGCAGGTACTAATCTAATCATGTTATTATTTTTTATTTTTTTTGCAACCCCCGTTTGATTCCCAAGAAAATCCATCCCCCATTCGATTTCCGGGAAAACTCATCCTCGTTTGATTTCCGAGAAAATCCATTGAAAACCCCCAAGGAAAACCAAAAAAATTGCTTTTTTTTTTTTTGGCTCCCTGTGCTTTCTGGATCTGTTCTAGGGGTCTCTTTGCTTTTGTGCCATTGGATTTAAATTTCACGAACCCTAAATCCACGATTTTTGAGCCATGCTGAAAAACACAACCTTTCCCTGCAAATCATGATCAGATTACCAAATAGCATCTTATGTTTTTTTATAAAAAAAATTGGACAGATTTTGTATCCTGTGCGCGGGCTGGACTGGTAGGAAATATCGGGAAATTTCCCGAAAATTACCGAAATTTCCTTCGACCTATAATCGGTGACGAATATTGTGTCGGAGCCGGCTAATATTAATTTTATTATCTGCACGTGGAACAAACCTAGTAATTGAAAACAAGGAGTGGCTGTCAAAAACCCTCTTCTAAACCGGACTGCAAACGGAGACCAAATGAACGACCCAGCCCACCATGACGAAGATGAGGATCAAGGGGATGTGTTTATCGATGAAAACGACGTTGTTCAGGAAATCACTGTAGACGACGAAGGTGAATCTATCTCCCCCTCTTTTTTTCTCTCTATTTTTGTGTGTGTGTGTGTGTTTTTAATTTCTTTGTCTCCCTTGCTGTGTATGCAGATCTTCCTGACGTAGAAGGCGAAGATGATGATGCGGAAGATTTTGGTATAGCCCTTATTCGACCTGTTTTTTTTTTTTTTTTTTTTAATTCTGTCTTATAACTTTATAGAACTTGAATGATTGTTTTGGGTTTTTGAAATAATTGTTTGAATGAATTTTTGGTGGGTGTAGAGGAAGCTGATGATTCCATGCACATTTTCACTGGTCATACTGGTAAGCTGGGTTGTTTTGGAATTTATTTCAGTGTTATTATTCAGTTTGGTACTATAATATAATTGGGATGATTGAATTGTTCATTTCTGCACTAAAAATTCTTATAGATAAGGCTTGAACCCGGGTTATTATGCAATTTATTGGACTCTTGTATTTTTGACGTGGAATCATCATTTAATTTCTATAGTGAAATGGTTTGGTTATGTACTTAGGTAAGTGGGTGTGGCTTTTAGGGAATTTGTCGTGCCTTTAAAAATGATTGAACCATCTAAACTATGAATAATGCTGCCCTCTTCAAATGTGAGAATCTCCTTTGAAGTTTTCCAAATTTTGAAACTTGTATAGCTACTTGAACTATATTATATTTTCACAACCATATGAGAAAAACTCTCCGTGTGGAAAAACTATGATTTTGAAGAAGAGTAATGTTGTGCTCTTTGAATTTGTTCTTCAACTGGCTTCTCCAGGCAGACCTGATTTATGAATGTCCTTGTGCAAAATATTCCATTTGGAGAGTATTATTTTCCTTTGAAAAATGAATTTTGGAAAAAAGACTTAATACTTTTTTCTTTAAAAAAAAGGGGTCTATTTTGAGTATGCTTCTATGTGTTAGCAGTGCTGCTTGTGAACATCTTGGGATTAGCTTGTTAGGTTGTCTATCTTGTTATAATATGTTGATGCGATTAATCTACTTCAGATAGGAAGAGCATTCTTAAGATGATTGTAAAGGCTCTCCTTGTCCCCTAGTTATGACATGAAGGCAGCTTGTGCTTGGACTTAGTACATTGCTGAGGGTGTTTCCTTGGCCATGTCTGAGATCCCTCATCACGCCAAGGTTGGAAAGATTACAAGTTCTAATAAGCATCAAAGCTCCATGCACATGTTCTGTTTGGTTTTGGATCAAACAATGGATATGGATTGAAAAATAGCTCAAGTTTTATGTTCTTCACTGAGGAACTCAATCTTTTCCTTGCTTTGTATTGGAGAGATTTCTGGTTATAAGTCTGTTTTCCTTCTTCTTTTTGGGCATAGGTGAACTTTACACAGTTGCATGCAGCCCAATGGATGCAAGATTAGTGGCAACAGGGGGTGGAGATGATAAAGGATTTATTTGGAAGATTTTTGATGGAGACTGGGCTTTTGAACTTGGAGGTATATGTATAACATAATTGGGATGTGCTTTAGTATCCCCTTGGTTGAGGGTTTTAGCTCCAACTTGCTTTTCATTTAACCACATTCATGAATAAGTTAGATTTTAATTTTATGCTTAAACTGCAACTGGACATTGTTAAAATCTCTGTTCAGGTCACAAGGATTCTGTGTGTAGTTTAGACTTTAGTGCTGATGGACAGCTGCTTGCATCTGGAAGCTTTGATGGGCTTGTTAAAATCTGGGATGCATCTTCTGGAGACCTCAAGGGCACACTTGAAGGTCCTGGTGGAGGCATTGAGGTGCACTTCTTAAGCATTTTCAGTTGTGCAACTCTGATATGGTTTTATAAAAATTGAGTATAAAATATGTCACTGTGCAGTGGGTCAGGTGGCATCCAAGAGGACATTTGGTCTTGGCTGGTTCAGAGGATTGCACAGTTTGGATGTGGAATGCTGACAGAAGTGCCTACCTTAACATGTTTTCAGGTCATGCTAGTAGTGTGACATGTGGCAATTTTACTCCTGATGGTACTATATTTCCTTCTATTGGGAGAAATTTGGCGTTTCCTTCTTCTTTTACCTCTCCTTTTTACTTTCCAATTTTATTTTTAAATATTTATTTTTACCTTTTGTTTCTGCTGCTTGTTTAAGGCAAAACAATCTGTACTGGTTCTGATGATGCAACCTTAAGAATATGGAATCCAAGAAGTGGTGAAAATACCCATGTTGTTAGAGGTATATATGTGGATTACTGTCTATTCTGTTTTTCCCTTTCCTTGTTAGTATTCCAGTTTTAAAATCTGAATTAAAATTATGCTGTTGCATTTTAGTAAGTATCAGGGGTTTTGTACACACGACAGCTCATGTCCATGTTTCATGGCATTGATGTCCAAGTTGTTTGATCATAGGCAACAATATGATTTTTTTTCTCCTAAATGTTATCTTTGTCTATCTCATTGCTTGTCTCACCTTTGTGAATTTAATATGAGTAATGCCAACAACTCTTTGATGTCAATATTAGCCATTGTTATACAAAATGTTTCAAGATAGCTGGTGAAGGATTGAAAATTTCAGAACTTTTAAGTTTCAAATTGGTCCAAATTGAAACTAAATCTTGTTATTCTCAAGGTTTTTCCAAAATTTAAAACATACTAAATTACTTCTAAATGAGAAAGGTTATTAATAAGGTGAAATCACTTCTTTTGATGGTGGTTAATTCCATTGTTACCATTCCCACTAGGAGGCCTGGAAATGCTTAGGAGTTCTACTATTTGAAGTAGTTATGAGAAGCTTTGGCAAATTGTTTTTGTGTTACTGTTTTCCTCTTGCATCATATGAAGGAATGAATTTGGCTAAGATTCTTGATATCCTTTTGTTTTTGATGAGTTGTTTCATAAATGACAATATCTGATTGTTGGTTCCTAGTGTGACTACATGTTACTTATGTGGTTATATGGAAGGATCAATGAAGGGTACTTCTTCATCCTTATCAACCCGGTTATAGGTTCTACTCTATTTGCTGGTTATCTTAGTATACCACACAGAGTAACTAGATGAAGGGTTCATGCTATTAGCTGTTGAGGATTGGCTCAAGTGGTAAAGGGATGGGGAGGGTTTGTGGGAGGTTCTAGGTTCAACACCCAATGGGGCAAAAATTTACCTATCAAAAAAAAAAAATGTATATATATATATATATCAAGGAAGGGTTCATGCTATTCAAGATAGCCTTTGTTTGTTGTTGGGATTTTCGTTGCCATTCTTGACGCCTGATATTTTGCCTTCTCTAGGTCATCCATATCATACTGAGGGACTGACATGCTTGGCAATAACCTCTGATTCAACTCTTGCTCTTACTGGCTCAAAGGATAGTTCTGTCCACATTGTGAACATCGCAACTGGCAAGGTTTGATTTCTTGTTGCATTTGATCCCTTGTTTTTGTTGCCTCATTTTTGTCATTGTGCTCTTGTACTGTTGATTTAGATAAGAAGTCATATTAGATTCATAATTTTAACACTACACATCTATATAAACATTTTGAATTTTGAAATTATCTTACACTTTGATATTTCAGCCATTTTGAAATTCTTGGTAAATTGAAATTTCAGGACTGAAATTTGAAACTGCGGGATGAACCAATCTTACTATTTACATTTGTGTTTTGGCTATATCACATGTCTGGTGTCACCCTTGAGGCCTATCTCAAGTGGTAATAGGATGGGAAGGGTTTATGGGAGGTTTCAGGTTCAAGTCCCAATTGGGACAAAAATTTACCTATCCAAAAGAAAAAAATAAAATGGGCTATGCAAGTTGTAATTTGTATTGATTAGTTGACATTCCAAAGAGAGCATGTTTCATGATCACCCATTTAACTTGGGTTTATACCTAATGATGTGACATAGCATATATTAGTAAGAAATTTTGTTAGAGGGTGACTGAGAGTTCTAGGCCCTATCTGAAGATTAAGTCTTAGTCACTAAAAGGAAACATGGTCTCTTGAAGAATGGCCAAGTTACTGTTTGGTTTGGTTAGGCTTTACAAAGAGTTGCTCTGCCAACCCTTTTACCAGGCACTAAAGTTATCATCTTCTTTCAACTAAATGCAAATTCGTCGGCCTTCGATTTTTTCACTTTCTGATAACCTGGAGTGCACATTAGTTAAGATATTCGGACTACCCCTTGGATCAGTTATTGGTTACTGGGACTTTGTAGAATGGGAATGCTTGTTATCTCAAAGGAAGTGTGCTGTCAGTGACTGGAGGAGTTATAAAAGTGGTTTTGGTCAGGATTTGAGGGGAATTGGCTCTTCAAAGTAGTTTATGTTGTGTCTGCCTTGCAGCCATTTTCAAAAGCTCAGACCCAAGCTTACTCCTCTTTGAAATACTGGGTCAGAATACTTGGAAGAAGTGCCATAGCTGCTATGCATCAACTGAAATTTTCAGGTTTTGTTACTAAATTATGCTGTCATTTTAAATTCATAACAATAGATCTTAATAAAGGTCATGTATTTTCAGAACCTCATGTGATGGTTAATATTTATATTGTACCCCTTTCATGTCTTATTTTGTCATGCTTAGAGCAGTCATCATTTGGCATATTCACTGTTATGGTGCTGAGGGCTACACTCCGATTTCAGTATACTTGGGGCAGCCTTCTCTGCCAACTACAGTTTTGTGGGGCATGTTATATGTGGTTCAGCAAGTTGTGAGAATTTCCAATGGGTTTTGAATCAGGACAGAACATGTATTAATGGACTTATGTGACATGGCATGACATGTGGTGCATTAACACCTGGTTTATAATGTCTAGTTGCTCTGGCTTCTGAAACTGAGTTCCTTTTATCTTAGTATGCATACTTATTTTTCTACTTTTATGGTACAATAGAAAATTGGGTCTCTTGTCAATTTTAAGTGCATCATCCATTCATCCTGCCAAAACATGCTTTGATAAGATAGGAAACTGTGTGCATTGCTTTTCATTCTTATCAGGTTTAGTTGTACTAGTTGATATATGTGGGGGATTTTGGAGGATGTGAACATCTCTAATCTGTCAGGCAGACTTGTAATAAACTTTCATGTGTGATCTACAGGTTGTTAGTTCATTGACTTCTCACACAGATTCAATTGAATGTATTGGCCTTTCACTGAGGTGTATACCCTGAACTCTCTCTCTCTCTCTCTCTCTCTCTCTCTCTTACACACACACACATATGTAACATCAGAAGTGTACATAATTAATGATCATTATACCTTTTTTTGATAAAATGGCTGAATTTTTTGTCTTTTGTGGATATGATTTGAAATTAATATTGACTGAAAAAAATCTTTTGCATAATTCAAATCCATGTATGACATGCGGATGTAGTCATGTTCCAATGTGGTGACAAGGTGCATCACTACCTAGTCACCACAGTGGAGTTTCAATATAATTTTGACTAATGAAACTGGCAATGTATTACAGTAACATTTAACTTGGTACATCTGATCTTGCTGTAAACCCTAGATATCAAATTCAACTGAGGTACTGCAACCTGAGCCTTGACCTGCTTGAAAATGAGGGGCTGAAACCATGTGGTATGGTTTAAGCCTGTTAGGAACACAACACCCACTATGCGTGCTGTGTGCATGCAGAATCCATTCTTTTGATCTTATCAAATCATAATTGTTAATACAATACCCCAATCCTCTCATCCCTAACCCTTCCCCATTTGTATCCGAGTTAATACAATCTATTTGACCCTTTAAGAGTGCAGAATGCTCTCTGTATACATTTAGCTCTTTTATTTTTCGATCAGATATGTACATTTAGGTCTTGCTGTTGGTTTAATCACCACAAAAGGGTGGTCTATAGCTTTATGTTCCAGCATGCTGTCAAGACTTGCTGTGTTATGGTAATTTAATTATGGATTGCTGCTTCTGGCACAACAGGAATAGATTTAGTACTAATATTTCTAAAATTGGTCTTAAGAATCCTGTGGTATGTAAGATTGCTTTGGCCCACTAAGAACTGAGCATGTTATGGTTTAAAGAGAGGTCATAAAATCTTACTAGGGGTCTCCCCTTGAAGTTTTCCCTTTTCCCAAAAGGGGAAACCCACATATATAAAGCAGTCTTGCTGTTAATTTAGTTTTTTTTTAATTCATGCAAACATGATTCCCATGACTTGTTTTGCGTGGCAGTTCCCCATGGGCTGCAACCGGCGGCATGGATAATAAGCTCATTGTCTGGGATCTGCAGCATTCATCACCACGCTGCACATGTGACAATGAGGTCTGTTGGAGTTTATTTTCATAGAGAAAATTATCTTCTATGCATGTAACCACTTGTTTGTTTCTGATCAAAGCCTCATGCTTGGGTGAGTCAAGCCTAGGGTCCTTATATTGTTCATATCCTTCTTGTGAACAGGATGGGGTGACATGCTTGTCATGGCTAGGTGATTCTAAGTACGTAGCTGCTGGGTGTGTGGATGGGAAAATTCGAATCTGGGATAGCCTCTCTGGAGATTGTGTGAGAACTTTCAGTGGGCATTCCGATGCCATTCAGTCTCTGGGTGTATCCGCTGATAAGAATTTCCTGGTTTCTGGTTCCCTGGATGGTACTGCCCGGGTATTTGAGATCCCAGAGTTCCAGTAAGAAAAACTAGCTATTTGTACTATACCAAAATGAAATGAGTGACTTCATCATGAGTATTGTGCAAAAACATTGCATTGTGAATCTGTAGCTTTGCACTTTGGGCCATTTCTTTGTTCTAAGTTAATGGCGTAGTGGGAAATTTTGATATTGAGAGCACAGAAATGCCTTGACAAATATGCAGTTTGCATGTTTGTGAGTAAATTGGAGCACAAGATTACTTTGTTTTCTCTGTGGCATGCATTTAGTGACTGATTCCTAATTTTCTCCCTCCCATGACATCTAAGGACGGTCCTGAATTAGATTTTCTGTTCAAAATAAGGGCTAAAAAAATTCACAAAAAACATGTGAAAGTACCTTAAATTTAATGTAAAAAGCAATGTTTTACGTATTTTTCTAAGCTAGAAATTGTAACATTTTCAAGCATATCCTAAGAATTTCAAATAGGTCTAGGGTAGAAAATTTATTTATTTATTTATTTATTTTTACAAGCATTCTTAATTTTTAATTTAAAATAAAGAAAATAATAAAGCGTAGATAATGAATATTATAAAAAGTTCATTTTTGGAGGAGGCTATCAAAATAATGTTAATAGTGAATATGAAGAAAAACTAAAACTTAAAAAACTAAAACTTACCAAAAAAAAAAAAAAAAAAAAAAGTGGCTCTTTATAATCTTGATTTAAAAACAAACAATAAAAAGTGTTTTCGTGTTTGTTTTTTTGTTGAATAGAGAAAATCAAAATATTTGACATTTTTTATTCAGTTGAAAGTAATCTGTTGATATCGTCCAACATAACTAAAGTAAAATTGTTATCAATATATTTACTTTAGTTATGTTTAAGTTCACTTTAGTTATGTTATGTTAGACGATGTCAACTGATTACTTTTAGTTGAATAGAAAAAGTCAAATAGTTTGGTTTTCTCTATTCAACCAAAAAACATATACCACCTAATTCTTTAATTTTTGTTTAAATCAAGTTAAAATTAAAATGGAAAGAAATTGTATAAAAAATAGAAAGTAGAAATAAATATTATATAAAAATAGTAATTTTTTTTTTACATATATTAATTTTTTTAAAACAATGTTCTAAATTATCACATTTTCAGTATAAACCTTTAAGATTTATTGTATCTTATATAAGAATTTTATTATTTTGTAATTTTAAAAATAGAAAACAAGAGTGTATCCAAATGTACAATATGTTTCTCTTGCAGCATGCTATGATAGATGGTATTTTAATCATAAGTTTCAAAATATGGGCAAATAGTGTATTTTTATTTTGGGAAATTATAAATGCATTGACCCAAATTATCTTTGCATCCACCCTATTTATTATACATTCAACCGAAAACTTAAAAACTTCCAAGTACATTTACCCTACAATTTTAAGAAACCTAAAATACCATTTCCATGCTCCTCTCCCAAAATCCATTTTCTTCTTCCTTTACCACTCAACCCATTTCTTCTCAGCTACAAACCCTAATTACAAATCATCTTATTTGAAGTTTATTTGATATTAGAAGACCATTGTAGCCATATTTATAGCCAATTTCATTTTTTTATTTTTTATTTTGTATTTTGTTTGAATCTATAAACATAGGACTTGAAAATCTTTTAGGGTTTATTCATCTTTTAGGGTCAAACATAACTAAAATGTTCAGTCCTTCAGTTCCGGACATTTCAGCTAGGTCCGGTCTTCTAGGACTGGATACCATGGGTTTTTTTTTTTTTTTTTTGCGTTGAAGGTTACTTTGAGGATTTTATTAAGGGGTCATTTATATCTTAAAATTTTTTATTAAAAGGGTGGATGGAAAGATAGTTTAAGTGGATACGTTTATAATTTTCCATTTATTTTCCTCTCAAAAATAGGCATTTTGGCCCTAAGCATAAGTTCAAGAATTTGATGCTACCATGTCCTTCATGGTCATTGTATTATTAGTAATATTTTTTAATTTCAAAATTGTTTTAGGTCAAGCTCATGACAGTGAGATGGATTTGGACTAGATTTTTAATGGCTAGTCAAATTAAATTAATTTAGTGGTCACTAATTATGATTTTTTTATTTTATTCTTTTAACCTTATTTTTATATATTTCAAGCCAAATTCATGATTACCAAGATGGATTTAGACTAGATTTTTTTTATTTTTATTTATCTATCAATCCAATTGAATATATATGGTGCTAAATAATTATTATAAATAATTTTATTATTTAAACTTCTATTAAATCAGTGCTTCAATAAAAAAAAATAAAACCAAGATAAATCTTATTATATTCATATAAAATAAATATTAATTGTATATTGTATCATTTCCCAATTTTAATCATCAATGAGAACAAAAATGAAATATATATATATATATATATATATATATATATATATATATATATATATTTTAGAAATTTTTTAAAACTGACTTATGCTTTAGAGATGGATTTCAATTTCATTTTTTAACCACCAATCCAATTAAACGGATATGGTTTTAAGTGATTTTTATTAGTATTAAGTATATAAATTAATCGTACATCATTAAAAAATAATTTAGGTGAATAATATATTTTTATAAAATAATTAATCATAATACATGATTTCATTCACAATTTTGGCTAACCATAAGGGAAAAAAATTAATGGCTAATCAAATTAAATTGATAATGTGATCGATTGATTATTTTGGTTTTTAAAATTTTAAATTAAACATGCAACCTAATCATTTATCGTAAAAAAATTCCTAGTGAATCATATATTGATATAATATAAGGTAATATTATGGATGAAAAAAAGAAAAATAATTAAAGTCTATTTGATTGTGTGATTTAAATTTTTTTTTTATTTTTAAAAACAAAAAATTGTTTTTTAAAATTTCCAATATTGTTTGATTATTGTTCTTTGAAAATAATTTTTTAAAATAAAGTGAAATAGATAACAATTTTTAAAGTACAAGTAGAAGTTGTTTTCATCAGTTTTTTAAAGCAAAAGGAAAACATAAACCAGTTTGACCATATTTTCTAAAACTTGTTTTTAAAAATTAGTTTTAAGTTAAAGAATAAAAAATAGTTTTTAAAAACAAATTTTAAAAAACATTCCCAAACATGTGATTACTTATGATATTTTAAAATTTCAAACTAATTCAAGCCAAAAAACTTTCTAGTAACAAGATGGATTGAATTTTTCTCAAGGGTAGGGCAATTAAACATATATGGAGCCAAGTAATTGTGATTAATTATTGTATTCATAAGTATTCAAACTAGTCATTTCACACATTTAAAAGGAAATCTAGATGAATCACTGTGGACCCCGCATTTCGTGCGTTTCCCACTCGATGGCGAGCTCGATTTTTATTTGAAAAATTGATTTTATTTATTGTTTGAAAATGACTTGGAGTCGCCACTTATTTTTGTTTTATTTTTAAAAGGGTAAACAAAATAAAAAAGAAAAACCCTAAGTGTGACTCCTTATTTTGGAAAAGGTGGTCTGTGAAAAACCGGATCGGGTTCGGGAGTCAGGTTACTTATCGGGAAGGTACGGTACAGACCGTAGCACCCCTTTAAGTCCCTAAAGTCGGGTCTCTACTAATAAAATGAAGCAATCATGGCAATTGATGAGGGAATCAATGAATACTCAGAGTGATCATGCACATGTGAGAATCTAAACATGCATACAGAAAATGACCCGAGCGGATGTGGATGCATACCTGGGCAGTGATCCATAAAACGCTATCAAGAAGTGAGGTTAGTGCACAATTAAGGAATAATTTCGAGCATGTCATAGAGTAGAATAAAATCAATCATGCATGGCAATTAAATCAATCAATCCTCCAATCGATCATAAAATCACGTATGTGGGGCCCCCACCAAAGCCCGATCGATCTTGCATGAATTAATCTCACAAATTCCATTATTCTGAAATTATGAAAATGACATTCACGCTTATATAAAATTAAGAGAAAAAAAGAAGATTATTTAAAAACCAAAGCGGAATTAAAAACTGTTCGAGTGAAAACTGGATTTTTGAAATTTATTTGAAAATTGGAGTCTCGAAGATTGTTTGATAATTGGAGTCTCGAAAATTATTTGGAAATTGAAGTTTTGGGAATTGGATTTAGGAATGGGAATTTTGGAAGTTAAATTTTGAAAATTGGAATCCTGAAGAATTATTTAAAGATTGAGTTTCAAAAAATAAACGAATAAATAAAATGATAATGATTAAATAAATCGATATGAGAATTAAAAATTTCGGAAATCGGAATTTAAATTTAGAAATCGGGATTTTGAGGAATTGTTTGAAGGTTGAATTTTAAAAATAAACGAATAAATAAATAAATAAAATAATGACGATTAAATAAATTGATGTAAGAATTAAAATTTCGGACATTGGAATTTAATTTAGAAAACGGAATTTTGGAGAGATTATTAAAGGTTGAATTTTAAAAATGAACAAATAAATAAATAAATAAGATAATGACGATTAAATAAATTGATGTAAGAATTAAAATTTCAAAAATTGGAATTTAATTTAGAAAATGGAATTAATGTTTTTAGGAAGATAAGTCATGCAAATTGAAAACAAAAGGGCTAACTTGAGGTGGGTATGGCTTTGGAATGGGCATGGGCCAACTTAAGGTGGGTGAACAAATCAATTGAAGTGGGCATGGGCTTGGAATGGGCATGGGCCAACTTAAGATGGGTGAACAAATCAATTGAAGTGGACATGGGCTTGGAATGGGCATGGGCCAACTTAAGGTGGGTGAACAAAACATGAGACCTTCCATCAACACGTATGGGCCTGGGCTTCAACTCAAGCCCATATCCATTAGCATAATGACCCCAAACCTAAACGGGCCCAAAGGGCCTCACAGCACACAACTTGCTTTATAATAGTCAACTCAAACCATGCCCAATTGCACCTAGGCCCAAGGGCTCAAAACCAATATGCAAGACCCACAAACAATAAAAAAAAACGTCCACTGTATAAATTAAAATGAACAAACTTACCAAACCTTTCCCTCTAGGATAAAGGATAAGGAAGTGGGGTGGCATGGATGGAGGTTGCCACGGTGGTGAGAGAAAATGGGTATGAGACTAGTGGAGCGGGTGATGGAGGTTAGGAAAATGAGAAAGGTGATAAGTAAGAGAAAAGAGTATCAATAATATGATGAGGGAATGGGTTAGTGGGTGTTGATATGGGTATGATGGTATGGTTCCCGGAAAGCATGAAGAATGGAGGTGCGGAATGAGAGATAAGTTAATGAAAGAATGGGTAAGGTGGGCATAAGAGGGTGATGATATGCATGATTCCATGCATGGTTTCTTGCATGTGGATAGGAAGTGGGCATGAAGAACGTGGTGTAGAGAGAGAAAGGTGGTAAGAAAGAATGGGTAAGGTGGGCATGAGAGGGTGATGATATGCATGATTCCATGCATGGTTTCATGCATGTGGATAGGAAGTGGGCATGAAGAACGTGGTGTAGAGAGAGAAAGGTGGTAAGAAAGAATGGGTAAGGTGGGCATAGAAGGGTGGTGGCATGCATGGTTCCCATGCAAGTGGATGGGAGAATGTAGAGAGAGAAAAGGTGATGACGGGTATAGGAGCTAGGTGACATGGGCATGCATGGAGATGGGTATGAAGGTGGTCATGCATGTTGAGACCATGCATGTGGACTAGGGAATGGGTATGAAGGTGGTCATGCATGGCCGTGCATGGCCATGCAAAGGCGAGAAGAATGAACTTGAAGGGCACTTGAAAGAGAATAGGAGAGTGGTGTGGTGTAGAGAGAGAAAGTGTGATGGATGAGAGATGAAATGGGTTAATGGGTATGAAGAAAGTTTAGAGTAAGAAATGAGCTTAGTAGGATGGTTTGATGGGTATAGGGGATGACAATGGGTATGAAGAGGCATGATGAGGTATGGAAGTCATTAGAATGAGCAGAATGATGAATCAAGCTCCTGGCAATGAATATGATAGATGGTGGATGGTGAGGGTGAATGCAAGCAAACTCAAAGTCCCAACAAAAACAAGCAAAAATTCCCAGCAAATGCATTCAAACACTGAGATAAGAACTCATTAATATCCAGATAACACAAACAAAAAGGAAAGCCTTAACGTGAGAAAAACCAACCTGTAGAAAAGAATCCATGAGTTCCCTTCTTGCCCATGATCAGCCTCCCGGTCTTCCTCCTCCTCCTGAAAACCCTCTGCCCTCCTTTTTCTCCTCCTCTCTCTAAAGCTCTCCTCCCCCCCAGGCTCCTCCGGAATCTCTCCCAAAAAATCTCCCTGCAGCACTCCCAAAAAGCACCCCCTCAAAATATCTCCTCAACGGCCAGAAGAAGGATCTCTGCAGCTGGCAAAACGGTCTGGAGCTTTTGCAGATTCCTTGGACGTGTGTCATCTTCTCATTGGCTTCCTAATCCCACTAACCTGATTCTTCAGCAGCCAATGAAGAGGCAACACGTGGCCTCCTGAAGCTGCTCCACCTGGCCAAATAAGTATCATAAAAAATGACCCTACCTGGGGGTCTACAATCACATATTTGTATATGATAAATATTGATGATTAATATTCTCATATAAAATAAATATTAGCAATATAATGTGTCATTTCTAATTTTGACTATCCATGAGAAAAAGAAAAAAAAAATCATAGATAATATTTATATAAATTGTTTTAAACCAAGCTCATGCCTAAAAAATGGATGTTGGACCCTTTAACTTCTAATTTTTCATTATCATAATATTTATTTAAATAAATAATTAATATTATCTAATTAATTAAAAAAAACTATTATCTAATTAAAAGCAACAAAACCTCTTAAGTTTCCTAAAACCCTCAGACCCAAATGCGGAAATCAAAGTGCACCACTCTAATAGGGAACAAATCTCTTCTCAAAACATTCTCAATATATGAACCCGAGGGAACTCCCCACTGAATTGTTGGGCTCCCTCGTATGTGAAGGAGTGGGGCTCATATTCTTGGGGCCCAAGTCAGTTACAATAAAATAAATAAATAAACAAAAACAAAAAGAGATTGGAAAAGGAAAAAAAAAAGAGAAGAGAAGAGAGAAAGGAAAAACACATCTCACTGCCCAAATTTCATCAAAGAATCGACCCTGCTTCATCTGTGGTCCGATCGAGTTGAAATCTGGAGGAGAGGTTCGAAACTCAAGTAGCTACAATCTAAATGGTGAAGATCAGATTTTGAGGTCGGGAACTTGTGTTACTGCCTATGAACAGTAACATCATGTTTTTGGATATTCTTTCTCCAATTTTCCTTGTTTTTTTTTGCCAAAGGAGATTATATAATTCAAGGTTATATGTGCTCTTGATGTATTTGGTAGCCTCTAGAGATTATTCTAGAGAAGACAGGTGTAACCCATTATTGTTGATAGTGGAAGTTTGAACTGGACTAGATCCTGTGGTTTTTCCCATTGCATTGGGAGTTTTTCATGTAAAAATTCTAGTGTTTGATTTATTTTTCCGTTGCATGAGTTTATTTATTTATTGTTGCTAGTTGCTATTACCTATTTAATTTTACACAAAGAAATGGTAGAAAAATTCTGGTGTTTGTTGGAATATTGTGAATTCACCCTAACATGAATCTCATCCTGAAGAAACTCCTCTCATCAATGGCTTCCTACACCCACGATTATGTGAATTTATCTTCAAGAATGCCCCCAATTCAATGGCCAAAGATGTCGCTTGCCCAAGTCTACTTCACTAAAAGATAACACACTATCCAGATATCCAACAGTGGTGTCCAGATGTTGGTAGAAGACGTAGTTGGACCAACATTCGTGAGCATGTTTCGCCTTCATCCAACCGTCTTCGCTTGCCCGGAAGCAAGAAAATAATACTTCTAAAGCATGCTCTATTGCTTCGAATACGAAGACACTTGTGTATTCGAGTCGCTGATAGCATAGATGGAGGCTTTCGTGGTTGATATGGCGCAGAGCTTAGGGGAGGAGATGATCAATGGGTTGGCAATGGTGGCGGACATTGAGGTCGTTCTTGTCATAGAAGTGGAAGACCTAGAATTAGAGGGGTTGAGGAGGAGGGTGGCGCGTGTGTGATTTGCTTGGAGGAGCTATGGAGTGGTGGAAGAGAGATGACGGGGATGTTGTGTTGGCATATTTTTCACCATTATTGCCTTGTTCGGTGGCTAGAAGAGAGTGATTCATGTCCCATATGCAGAAAGAAGATACTTTCCTTTTGAATATTTGTCACACCCCAAAAACCAGTCCAAGTGCAAGACACAATCATTTCACAGCTCAGGCTTGAAGGCTCAAAGTGGAAACGACATAAACTTTCATCTTGTAACAAAAAATTATTAATTACCAAAATGTTGTTCAGAGTAGTAAAGTAAATAAATTCTAAAATATCTAAATATCAATTTATAAAAACTAATACATCAACCCAAGTGTTATTGTTCAAATGACTCCAAACTCAATTAATTCAAATGGGAAATAAATTTTGACATCTAAATAATGTCCAAAATAGAGAGTTTTAACAAAAGTTCTAACAAGCCAATTTCTCCCCCTAACCGTCACTTTTCATCCGAATTGAGGATACCTAGAAAATTATCAACAAAGGAGGATGAGTTCAAAGCCCAATAAAGAACATTAACATAGTTTCATAGATCAAATATTTTCAATTATACTTACAAACAAGAGATATAATATATACTCTATTTATAAAACTTTTGAGTTAAACATGCTAATACATGTAAACTATTCAACCAAATATTTTCATATATATCAAAATCATTTCATATACATTTCAAATCAAATATATTTCAATTGTTTTCCCTTTGATTATCAAATAAAAAATAGTGTCTAGTTAAGTGGGACTTTACAAATGGGTGACTAGCTTCAAATGTTCCTTTTAAGGTGGACGAAACAAAATACTACTAGTACTAGTAATCTCTAACCAAACCCCTAGAGTTTTGGGTTCAAATCAATTACATTCCCCACCATGAAAATGTAAAGGACAACTATTATAATCCGTTGATAAGGGCTAAAAAGTCAATTATTATATCCCGTTGATGACAAATGTAAGTTAACTTTGCCTAAAGTTGAACAAGTTTTTAAATAAATATGATAACTTTTCTTTTTATAACTAATCTTCAACCCTAATCTTTACTATTATGTAGAATAAAATCAAATCAAAATGTTTGAATACTTCTCTTTGCATCAATTTTAACTTTAATTAAATATTGTGATAATATAATAGAATCAACTGAATTTATTTTTTAAAAAATAATTAAAATTATTTTGGAGTAATAGAGCATTTTTCATTAACATTAAGGGGTTATCATGCAACCAACTATATTAAACAAAAAAAAGTACAAAGACAAAAAAAAAAAAAAAAAATTCACAAAATAAAACGAAAAGAGAACAAACCTTCATTTGTTCCACAGGTCATCATCTTTCTATACATGTTCAAGTTTGGCAATCAAAAATTGGCGAAGCTAACTATTGGTAGTTTTCAACTCCGAAGCTATTTTGAGGTCGAAAAACTCCTCTTTTCCACTAGTTTCATTCTAGTTAACGCACCATGGTTTGATCCATTTTATTAAGGTTTTTTTTAAGATTGACTTTTGGACGCTTGTTTGGGGTTGATGGGTTGCGTCGAAATGAGAAGATAGTAGATTTTATATATATATATATATATATATATATATATATATATATATATATATATATATATATATATATATATATATATATATATATATATATATATATATATTTAAATTTTTTTATGACTTGTTTAGGGTTGTGAAAGGTTGATGGATTATGATTGTGAACGAAATAGAAAGAAAATGGGTTTTTGGAGTTGGGGTTTGCTTGGAGAAAGAAGATGAATTTAGGGTAAATCTCAAAAAAAAAAATTTAGATATATTTTTTAAATCCAATCCATGTGGATTGTCTATGTTGGATGGTGACATGTACACGAGCCATGTCATCAACTTAAGTGGATAGCCAACTTGGAGCTTGCTCATGTGACTTTTCCAAGTTAGTGATCCAATTGGAAGTGTTGAGAGTATTTTTTGGAAGCCTCACAATATCACTATTATAGTGCATGGAAAGCCAAAATTTTTCCCCAAATGACAATGAATTTGAAAAGTAAAAAGTAAAATTCCTAAAAAGGAAAAATTTTCCATTGTGATGTGTGGTTGCATAAATTCCCAAAAATTTAAATGGAAAATGAGTGAATTAAACATTTTCTTAGTATTATACATAAGTATAATAAAATAAAATATTTCAGAATAGGTTGGAAATCCAAGTAAGTTGGATTATTTGAGAAAATGAGTAAGTCTAAAAAATTTGATGAGGATAGCAAATGAAACTATTTTTTTATTGAAATAAAAATTTTCAATCAATAATCAATCAATAAAATATTAAATTAATGTAAGAGTCTTAATTAAACCAAGGCCGTGTTTCTAGAATTTGGAATCCCAATTTTATTATGAGTTTACATTTTATTAGAATTAGGTTTTTGTAATTGTTCTTATGTATATTAAAAACTAATAGAAAGTGTGGTGTGGTGAATTTTATATGATTATGTATTATCTCATCCATTGTTTTTTTTTTTATCTCTTTTTCTTTTTCTTTTGTGGAGAAATTGTTTTTGTGTTGGAAATATTATTTTTGGTTGTTCATATTTGATATTAAAACCTATCAATTAAAGATGAAAACAACCAATAATTTAAGTCAACCCCAATTTTCAAAGTTTGATGGAAAGAATAATTTTGAATTTTGAGGATCCAAATGCAATTATTGTTTGCATATCAAAATATTTGAGGAATATCAAATCAAGGATTTGTGGTACTACCAGATCAAGCACAACTCACATATGTGCAAAATGACAATTTGGAGAATTAAAAAAATGTACATGTTCACATTTATATCTATTAGTTAATCAAACCACCTATTTTTTAGAAGATTGCAAATACAACTACAACAAAACATGCATGAGACATAATCACCAATTTTTTAGAAGACTGCAAATGCAACCATAACAGAAAGTGCATGAGACATTCTTATGAACACCTATTAAAGGGTTGAGAACGAGAACAAGGTTTGATTAAAGACTTTGAAAAGACAATTTGAATTTCTTCTAATGGAGAAAAAACAAAAAAAAAGAGTCTCCAACCATTTTTTCATGGATATTAGCTTCCATTAATAAGATGAAATCTAATGGCACAAACGTTTCAAATATCAAAGTTATAGAGGAAAATTTTCGAACTTTAATGTGATTTGAGTACAAGGTAACAATAGTTGAAGAATAAAAAAATCCTAGTGTCATGATACTAAATAAATTGATGGGTTCCTTGCAAGCCCATGAATAATGCTTAGATGATAGGTCTTAGATTGAGGTGAAAAAAGCACTACAAAGCCAAGTAAGTCTTAAAAGGGAAAAAGTGGACTCTAAAGATAATTTTGAATTAAGTAAGAAATATCAAAATTAGCAAAACAGTGGACAAGGGAATTCCGAATTAGTCTAAGAAGAAGAAAGAGGTAATACTGTAACTCAAAGAAATAAAAAATCTCATATCCAATATTATAATTGTAAAAAATATAGTCATTACAAGTTAGAATGTAGGGCTAGGAGGCAAAGTGAGAAAATTGTTCAGGCTAATACTATAGAAGGTAAAAGTGAAAATATGGAAACCTTGTAATTAGCCGCTTGTAATATATAAAAAGATGACGACAAAAGTACATGGTTTTTAGATACAAACTAGAGTAATCATATGTGTGGTAGGATAGAGATGGTTTTTGAGTTGGATGAAACTTTTAATTCAAAGGTAAAATTTAGGAATGACACAACAATACCAATTAAGGATAAACGTAAGTTTTCCATTAAATTGGAGGATGGATCCCAAAATTTATCTCTAATGTGTTATATGTTCCAAGTCTTCATCAAAATTTGCTAAGCGTGGGGCAACTTTCAGAAAAATGGTATGGTATATGAATCTATAAAGGCGTCTATTGCTCAAAATTCTAGATTGCTTCATTTCTTGGCCCTAGATCACATAAGGTGCATGCATCTAGCCTAGGCTTCTCTAGATCTAAAGTAGTGGAAAATTATGGTTATAAAAACCATAAAAATACTGTATCTAAAGAGAAAAAACTCAAACATGTGATCTAAATGTTCCCATATCAAATCCTATTCGATGAAACCGTCATGATCATTATAGAACTCGTCTACCCAATGATCTTCCACTCGATTTCTCCCTTCATGGATGCTAGGTACGAGAGAAAGGTGAACTTCTCTCTCTCTCTTTAAAGGTGGCTAGGGTTCCTCTCTCTATAATTTTAGAAAATTGAACTATTAGATTGAGACTCTAACCCCTAAAGGGGTTTATCTAGGCTACTTTGTGAACTTAAGTGACTTGAGCACAAATTGGGTTTGGGTCACCTAATCTAACCCACGTAGGATCTAATTAATTAATTAGCCCTAATGAACTCTACTTAATTAATTAGCCCAATCCAAAAATACCATTTATAAGATCTAGTGCAACTTCACATTCTTACTAAAATGCCCTTATGCACATTTATGAATTATATACCTAAAATAACCTTAAAGTGTGTGCCACCATGAACTAGGAGCTCGAGTGGGGACTATTGGAACCCATAGGAAAATACTGGTTCCCTCATAATCCAATTTTAAAGTTGACTCAACACTCTATTAAAGAGAGTCAACTGCACTCTAGTATCATATGAAATTACAACGAGACAAAATTCATGATCGTAACCTATTATCCATTACATGCAAACTCCCCATGAATTGATGTTCATAATCTAACAGAGTAGTGCTATCAACCTATCAAGATTACCTCTCCAGTCCTTGAATTACGAATCCCCCTATTATGTGATCAATTGACATACTCTAACTCTAAGGAGTATGTGTTAAATTTGACTTAAGGAATTACTATAACCCTGGATTTCATGATTATATGTCCTTTGGATCACCCAAGGGGATATAATGTCTCAATCACATGAGATATCATGGTGCCTCTATTGAGAATAACTGTTGTCACCAACTTCCATCAATAGTGACCTAATTTGTAGGGAATATATGACCACTTTAGGGTCTCACTCATAGGTTAAAGCATTTTATTAATTTCAACACAAACTCAATATTATCTCAAGGTTGAGAGTCCATACAACATAGTAGTTTGGTGAATCATAACTATCTGATGGTCTTATGTCATGATTCATCATAAGTCTTGTCCAATGTGTAACCATACACACTCATGCACTTTCCATGGAAACCTCATCTCAACGACCAAGACAAATCATCTCTCCAAGTAGGAGGTAGTCTAGAAAATGAGGAAAAAAATATTGAGTTCTAAGTCTTAATTTATTTATAAATGTTGAATATAGAAATGAAATTATATAACATTGTTATTAAGGGGATTAATTGTCTTTTCAACTCACAATGAGTGAACTTCAAATTATTGTAACATTGGAAAGACTCGAATTAAAGCTCAATCATCTTTAATGCTCATGAAAGAGGGATACTCTATTTTAATTATTCTAAAAATAGCTTAAGATCTTTAAGATTTTGTTTTTTTCTTTCAAAAAAAAAAAAAAAAAAAGATATTAGGACACCAAATTATTTTGATAAAATATTATGCCTAATGATGAATATAAGCATATAAGTTTTGTCGCTGAAGCAGTTTTGGGGCATATAAAAAACTTTCTTCTACATATTTGTACCAAAATTTAAATTGAAAATGAGATAAAATTTCAAAATAGTAATAAAAATGATAAAAATAGATTTATGTATTTTTCTCACAAAATGAAAAAAAAAAAATGATCTAATTATAATGTGATATTTTTCTTTAAAAAAATTAAAAAAACATAAATAAAATAAATATTATTATATAAGATAATATATATTATAAAATTATTAGAATCTTAAATGAGGTTTGGGTTGTTAGAATCCAACTTGAATTAAGTTTAGATTAAAAAATTTAATTGAAGTCAAATCTAAATGTTAAAAATGATTGTCCAAACTCTTTCAAAAATCGAGTTGAATTGAACCAACTTTCTGCAAAAATAATACTAAAGGGCTTAGTAATCAAATTCCCTAAATTACAGTTATTTTTGTTAAGTAACTCTCTAGTGTTAAATTATTCAGATGTCAAGTAATTTTGCGTTATGAATTTCGTTATCACCAACTTGACTATTAAAGAAACAAATAAATGAATGATTTTAATGGATCCCTAAAAATATGTCATTTTTCAAGATAGTTATATCACTTTTCTTTTTTCTTTTTTATTTTTTATAACAATAATGATAAGGTGGTGTATTAATACTTACAAGAAAATTGTACATATGGGCATGTCTATGGCACATACCTTCAAAATTTGAATTATAAATATTTGAAATTTAATCTCAACCTGAAGGCAACGGTGCCTCATGTGGACTCTAAAATGATGAACATTGACATTTATGTTATATATGCATTTATTAAAATAAATAAATAACATAACATCAGTTAGAGGGTACGCATTGATATCATAAAATAAATTTTAAATTAATTTTATCAAACAACCTTATTATTTAATATCTTAAGTGAAAAATAAATAATAAATTTTAAATTTAAAAATTATACGAGTAATTTAACTTAAAGTCAACTTAAATAATCAAATAATAAATATTAAGTTTTATTAAACACCTATTTTCTTTTAAATAATACTATAAAAACAATGAAGTCAATACCATCCTAGCTTAAAAAATGAATTTACTAAAGCATATGAATGAGGATGCAACTTGAATGGGTTGATCTAACCAAACTCAAACTCAATTTGACCTTTGGACAATCATTTTTAACATTGAAGGGAGTTTACATTAAGTTTTTTCTATCTATATTAGTTTCAGTTAGACTTAGGTTAAAATTTAGGCAATCTAAGTCTTAACTTAAATTTAATTTAATATTTTTATAATATTTATAATTTATATTATTATTATAATAATATTCACATTGTTTGTTTTCTAAAAAACTATCCCATTATAATTATACCATATACGATTTTATTTGGATTAGGTTCAGAGTAATTTTTTTTTAATTTAAGTTGGGCTTGGGTTTGTAATCAATCCAATTCAACCGGCCCAGTCATAACTCTAATTGCAAAGTGGAGTAGAACTTCATACAAAGATGAAAAAGGGTTCAATACTTGAATCAAATGCCATAGATATTTTTGTAATAAACTTTAATCTGATGAGATATTTTCAAAAAAAAAAGAAAGAAAAAGCTTTATTAAAAACAATAGCTACGCCAAACGGGGACCAAAACGAGACAAGCCCACAACCCAGAATGTAGTTTGGGCCTTAAAAGAGGCTTATTATAGTCCAAAAGAAGTGGAAAAAGGTAGGTGAGGCCCATTTGGTAGTTGCCCCTTAGGAAAGGGCATGTCTCATTGTAACTTTGCAAGTGTGACAGTGAAGTCGTGAGAGTGAAAGATTTTGTACCGCCAGGCAATCTACGAGTCATGACAAGGCATTCTCTCGCTGCTCAAACGTCTCATCTTGTCACACATGCCTTTCTTTTATTTTAAATCTTCATTTCCGGTCAAAGGCTAAATAAGAATCATCCGTTTCCGTCTTTTATTCCCATATTTGAATAAATGTCATAAAAGTAGGAATAAAATAAAAAATTATTACAAGTAGACAGTATTATGGTTCATTTATCTCATACGAAAATATAAAATAATCTAAAATTACTATTTTACCCTCAAAATTTTCATTCATATGCCTCTTCATCCCATAACGAGACTATTTTTTTAGTCTTATTATTTAATAACAAAAAAAAACTCTCAAAATTTATTTTTTTAAATGAAAATAAAAAATTATTTTAAACTATCTATAAGGGTATTATTGTCAATTCTTTTTTTTTTTCATTCAAATTCTTATTATTACCAAACATCAGAATGAAAACAAATTAATAATCATTCTGATCTTGAATTTGTAGGTTCATCCAAACACTAGATATAGAATTACCAAATTCATTTTCATTCACCAAAAAATAAGAATGAAAACTAAATTTTCATTTTCATTTTCTATTTCCATATATTAAACACCTCTAAAAGTATCGTTTAAATTTTAAATTAATAGAACAAAAGCTAATTTTTTTTTTATTTTTTACATTAAAATAAATATTTAAAAATAAAACTTAGAATAAAAATTATGGTAAAACATTTAAAATTTATTAAAATTCATTCCTTTGTTTTTTTTTAATCTATATATGATGATTTGACATTATATATATCTTTAATTTTATTGGAAAAAAAAAGGTAAAATATTGATGGATGGGCAAAAAGGGAAAGATGGAGGGGGACATGGCAGCTAAAGGCTTGGAATAATTAAAGAAGTTCATTTAAGGCAAAGGTTGATATTCACGTTTATGGCAGGCCTCCTTCAATTGACCTTTGCCAGACTTGCATAATCCATCACTACGACCATACTAAGTGGCTGTCCACGTGAACTCCCTCTTGTCTCCTACCTTCACTGCTTCTCTCTCCCCCAACTTTAATTTTCACTTTCTATATCCATCCCCACATTTAATTTCTTTGCTTCCTCCATTTATTGCCACCTTACATATAATTTCACATATACTGACAAAACTATAAACTAATTTCTCCACTCCTTCACATTGATTATCACTATCACTTTTCCTGACAAGAGAAATGAAATGCTTTTCCAAAACCCAAATGAAATGTGGGTTAGTTGTTAATGGGGGTTATTAGAAACTGAATACCTCCCTCTCTTCCGTCCCCATCCCCATGCCTAGGAGGTCTCTCCAAGTGACTGTGGGAGTCTCACGCCAAAACATGTGAAGAAGCTTGAAAAGAAGGGCATGGATCATGTGAAGAGCATCAGGTGTACTTGGTTGGTGCATTTAAAGCCACCCCTTTTGGTCTCCAATATATTAGTACCTCGTCCTTCACCATATTCCTCCACCATCTCTTCTCTCTCATTTCATTGCCTACCTTGCTTCTGCTTCCTCTTTCTAATGAAATATCTCTCCAGCTTACTCTATTTTGTGTAGTTGCTACCACCTCAAGACTAAAAGGCAGAACAAGTATGAAGAGCTCCTCCTCACTTGTACCCCACACCTCTTTCCTCCTTGTCACCCTCTTCCTGCTATTAACCCTTGGGAAAGGCCTCCGCTTCACCCACCACCATTGTATGTGTTCTCATCTCTTCTAGCCCTTCATTGAATTCATATATTTTATCATTACACAACTGACATGAACCTGCTGTATTTTTTCTCTTCAAATTAAAATGACCATTGCTTTCTGGATTATCATTTTGTTGTCTTTATGTTTTTCCAGATACTTCATCCAGCTTCCATGGAAAAGGCACCCACAATGGACATCAAAGTCATGTGAACCCTCAGGTTTGTCGCTTAATTTAAAAAAAGGAGAAAAAAATTGAAGGCATATCAATTGAAACAAATCTGATGAGCTGAATGTGGGTAATATTGCAGGAAGGAGAAAAGGAAGAAGGAGACATGAGGGTGTATCCAACGGGGTCAAGCTTACCAGACTGTTCGCACGCTTGCGGGCCGTGCTTTCCATGCAAGAGGGTGATGGTGAGCTTCAAGTGCTCAGTTGCAGAGTCCTGCCCAATTGTTTACAGGTGCACGTGTAAAGGGAAATATTACCACGTACCCTCCAATTAATACAATGCGCTTCTGTAAAAATGCATGGAATTGACGGCCATCAGCCACAAATTCAGAGAGAAAATTTCAAGATTAATGCAGCAGAAAGCTTGTAAATAGTGGAATTGAGTTTCCTTTTTTTTTTTTGGTTAGTTTAGTTTGTTAGTTAATGTGGGGGGTAGTTAGGAATGCAGTGTGTTTGTTTTTGGTTTGAATGGATGGAGAGGAATGAGGTAGTCGTAGGAATGGTACTATTGTTTTTAATTTAAAAGGTTGCGGCTTTGGTAGTTTTGTTTTGGTTGTAGTACGATGAATGAAATGTTATTCTGAAATTCCACTTTATTAATTTAGTACTACCGTCTTCAATGAGAATATTTGGATATTCAATTTAGTTTCAAAGGAAAATTTTTATGGCCGTATGATAACCCTGTCTTTAATGCCATATAAATTAATTACAAATATATATATTTAATATAAGGAAAAATGGGTTTTGATTCACTAATTTCAAAAAATATAAAAAAAGTAAAGTTCAACTTTTATAAATTAATTTTAGATTCATTCATTTAAAAATATTTTAAAATATATGTACTTTTTTTATAAATAGATAATTATTTCCTCAAATACCATTTTACTTAATAATAATATTTAATAATTTATCATGTTAATTTGATAAAAGTATGTTACAAATAAATATATTATAATTTTTTTAATTATATAATATGAGATATAAATCATTTTGAAAATTTTTTCTAGTATCCTCGAGTGATAAATAAAATTTTTCTAATTCCCTAATTAATAATGGTTTTATGTCATGTATTATATAAATCTACTTTCTTTCTTTTTTTTTTTTTTAACAAAATTGAATAAAAATTTTGTTAGTTGACATCAACAATAAAATAAGAAATTTTACAAATTTAAAATATAATTAAAACTAAATTGTTTAAAAATTAAATACAATTAAAACCAAAAAACTTAAAAATTTAAAAATAAAATAAAATGTTGACTCCCATTTTATTTTTAATTGTTTCTTGAATCTATATTTTCTACTAGTGTCATTTAACGAAGTAAAAGTTAATATATATATATATATATATATCAATTCTCATAGTATAAAAAATTATCGATTGGTATTATTAACGTGGTAAGTAAAAAGTCATTTTAGGAAATAATTATCTGACTTGTTAAAAAGTGCATGTGTTTTAAAATATTTTTAAATAAATGAAGATAAAATTGATTTATAAAAGTTTGGCTTCCTTTTTCTATATATATATATATATATATATATATTTATTTAATGAGTCAAAACTCACTTTTCCCTTTAATTTATTTGATGTAAATATAAGAATAAAAAAAATTATTACTTTATTATTTAATTTTTTAAAATATTCTTTTAACAATTTATAGTTATTTAAAGCTAATGATAATGAGAATTGAATCAAAAGTTATTTAAATGAAAATAAAATCTCACTTATAATTGGGATTTCAATTTATCCTAACTAGGAGATATTTTGATTCCTTAGTGCAACTTATTTTTAAAAATATTCTTAAAAAATTAAAAAACTAAAGATTTTTTTAGATAAGTTGTGTTTAAAAATAATTTTTTATTTTGATTTTATAAAAAAAATACAAATTGTAAATTCAATTTATATAATGTCAATTAAATTTTAATTCAAGTCTTATTAAAAATAAAAATTATTTTTAATTACAAATAAATTAAAAATAAATAGTTTTAAATATAATATGAATATTAATAATATAATATAATTTTTATTTTATTTTTTTATAAATATTATAAAAATATAGATGTTAACATTAATTGATTTATTTTGTTAAAAATAAAGAATAATTGTTCAAAATTTATAATTGCTAATACTATTCTATTTTAAATGAATATAAAAAAATAAAATTTAATTTTTAAGGTCTAAATGAGTCAAAATTTTCATTTTATATATAAATTTATTACTCAATTATGAAGACGAGATTCTAAATTATTTTATTTAATCTATAATTAATTAACCAATTTTTTTTAAATTTCAAATTATTCTTAGAATTTACAAAATTTATTAAAGAATTTAAAGCATTAATTATGTCTATTATTGACAATTTATTTCTTTATTATTATTATTATTATTATCATTTTTACTTAATGTTGAAATGAAAACAAATTATGATTTCAACCTTACATTCCTATATGCATGCAAACACAAAAATTAGAATTCTCAAATTAATTTCTATTGAAGAGAGAAAAGAAATGAAAACAAAATATTCATTATCATTCCTCACTCTCACATACCAAACACATCCTAAAAGTTTTCTCAATCGTAAATAATGAAGTACAAGTCTAAACTAATACACACAACCATAATATAAACTTTATAGAATATAGAATAAACTTTATAAAATAATTATATCAATTAACTATATTATTATTTATCATATCTTACTAAGTTTAAATATTAAACTTTATAATAATATTAATTTCATACTTAATGCATCCACAACCTTAAATTTTCAATGTCAAACACCAAAAATATAATTAAAGGTTACTATATTTAAAAAAAAATGAATTATTTTTTATTTAAATTATTGATTTTTTAATGTTTAGAAAATAATTTTAAAAACTATTTTGAAAATTATGAGACTCGCAAAGCTAATAAATTTTTTAAAAAACTTAGGGGAATTATTGAGATTCATTGAGTATACCTCTTACTACCAACACTAGGAAATATGATAACTAGATGACATTGTTATTAATATTGTGAGATGGCATTATTGTAAATAAACTCGTCATGTAACGCTAATTACCCTTTAAGGTGAATGGGGTGAGGTCAAATTGTACAAACTTTTAACCAAATGAGTGTAAAAGACTATAGCTAAAGATAATAAGCAATTAAAATAGCAATAGAGTAAATTGAGGGAAGGGATGAGAGTTGAAAATATAAGCTTTTTAGTGGTTCGACCCAAACCTGACCTGCATTCACTCTTCTCAAGGTCTTAGTAGGTTGAGGATTCCTCGAGCTTCAAAGCTTTGACCAAACTTTAATCCTTTACACTTAGATTCTTGATTACCATAGACCTTACACTTTTTTTCCAGAGATTCCTCACTCTTGAATTCACTCACAAGGTAGTATTTGAAGAAGATTTATCTCATAAAAATAGCCACAAGTTTAAGTTCATAAAGATATAAAATGAAATTAGGATTAAAGGTGGTGCATTAAATAACTGCAATTTTTAGTTCAAATGAACTTAACAAAATGTTGAAAGCCTTTAGATTGATGAACAATAAGATTTCTTATTTTTGGCATGAATAATAGCTCAAGATGAGGCAATAGCTCTCAATATGAGGTCTCAAAAATGAGAAGAAGGGTCACACTAAACATTAGGCATAGTTTACCTTGATCGATTGACTTTAGCAATAGACATGTTACATGTTGGATGTAAAAGCACAATAGATGGTTGCTAAGAGAGACAAACTCAATCAATTCATTGGTTAAAGATGTTAAACTTCTAGGTCAACCATTGGCCAATGTCAAGGAATCCATAATTTTGGAATTAGGCCACCTCAATCAATCAATCAATCAATCAATCAATCAACTAATAACCATTATTGTTCTCTAAATTTAAGGGAAAGAAACAAGTTTTGAGCTCAACACATTTGAAAAACCTTTTTGAAATGTTTTTTTACCAAGTTAAGCTTTGGTTTTTCTTGAAAGTAATTTTCATCTAATTTATAGATGAATGAAGGTTATTAAGATCATTTTGGATGAGTTAGGTGCTTCAAAATATATTTGCAATGTAATAAACTCCTAATGCACCATCCAGCCTTACAAAATATGATCCTAAGGGTTTTTAACTCACTAAAGACCTTGAGATTCCATCTTGGTCCTTATTTGTCTAGAGGCTTGATTAAATTCTTTTAGAAAATCAAATTTTAGTTCTAATTGACTCATTAGCACCTTAACATCGTTTTGTTATCATCGAAATTACAATTAGGTGAAAAACTAGGCTAAAATTTCCTTTTTGAGAATAACAAAACTATGTCAACTAGGAGAAAAACTCTCCTAAAAATGCATAAAAATGGACAAATTAAGTGCATGATAAGACGACCAAGAATATACACATTTTAAAATCAAATGGAAATGTCATAAACATGGTAAGATGAGTTTCAACCATAACATAGTTGAACATATCCAAACATCCAAAAGTCAAAGCATAAAAAATATGGAAAATAAGAAACATAATTAAAACATAGTAGAAGTCAATAATATCCAAAATATAAAATAGATATGACTTAGATGCCCACAAAATATCTCCCACTTTAGCAACATAAAAAAAAAAAAAAACAAGGATCCATGAGACATCAGGGTTAGGGTGGGTAATAAGATGGGAATCGAGTGCAACGGAAGGTCATCATGTTATCATGCCAGGTCTATAAGCAAGCTAAGATGTCCTCTTAAGACTGATCAAGCTATAGTTGAAGACATGCAAACATGTTATCTTGGAACTAATCAAAGCAAGTCTCTAAGGAGGAGAAGTGATTATCACTAACCAAGTGCATCTCCTTTGTGAAAGAACCAATAGAACCTCTTTGGGCATAGAGAGTCTTTCAATGTTGTTGATCTACCATAGATGGAGGAGCATAAGGCTTAAGATAGGTCTTATCAACCAAAAAAAGCCCCCTCGAGTGGATGTGGCTTAAGGATGGTTTGTTTAGCTCTAAACTAGATATCTATCTCCATCGTCATCTTAGTCTCCATCCCCATCTTAGTCTTCATGCCCTTTGGTTCACTTCCCACCTTCACATAATGAATCTCTACCCCTTCTCTGGCATCTTCTTATTGTCGGCTTAAGCAACAGTCTTCTTTCCCTAAATACCATTAGGTTTCAACTCCAAGTGTATTATATGAAGGGTCTAGGTCTTTAACTCATGTTGAAAATTCACTTTGAAGTACCATAAAAAAAAATGTGATAATCATCTTAAATGGCATAATTGAATTGTTGCTCTCATAACAATTGTTCATATGCTAAAAAATAATATATCCTAAATTGATTCTTTGTCTAATCAAAATAGTATCAACTAGAATTCCCTTGAAAAAAGGAACAATAATCTCTTTGACTACCCTTAGGAATTAAAATATAGGTGACCATATGGTACAAAAGCCTACTCAAAATTGTTAAGGAGCTAGCTAGAGGACAAGTAGTAATAGTGTCAAATGGAAATCCACATAGCCTTTAAATGACCTCTCTAAGAATGAAACCTTTAACCTTAGGCCAATTTCTAAATTCAAATATATAAATTCCATCATTAAGAATTTCCAGTGTAGCATACAAATGGTAAACATCAAAGGCAATCTCTATAGCCTTTACAGATGTAAAAATGGATCCTCTTAGCTCATACCTCATATTAGAATAAAAACATCTAAAGCCTAGGGTACACCATTTTAGTCATGAATACTACAAAAAGCTATCACATCTCAATGAAAAGTCTATCAAACCCAAAGTAGTTAGCTCAACCAAGAAAATTTAATAATTCTACCAACAATTACCTTTAGGGTGGAAAAAACTCATAGAATCTCTTAATGTGCTTAATGGTGATGAAAAACTAAGGATCAAAGCTTAATGTTGTGTGTGGCTAGTAAATATAAGTGCCATGGATATGGAGATTTGGGTTTGGGATGGAGGTTAGGGCTTGGAAGGAGGTAAGGGGCAAGGAAATAAAGGGATTCGAAGAGGTTCTAAAAGTGAGAAGTGATGGGAATAGACTGATCTATTTTTGGAAAGAGAACCCATGAAGAAAAAAAAGAAAAATAAATAAATAAATAAAAGGTTTTTACTATTTAAATCTCTTGATCTCAATGTACAAGTCAGCCAGTGGAGTGGGCAATTGACCAATTGTCAACGCACTTTAGCCAGTCCTAGTTTTGGTTTGGTCACCCCCTTTGCCCCCTTCCCCCAATAAATAAATACAAATAAAAATAATTTATTTGCTTTCTGAATTTTCAGTTTTTGATGCTTAAGCCTCGTAACAATATTACTTTGGGTTCAAGAAAGAAACCTTTCAATGCATAACACCATGTGGTACAATGCTAAGATACATCATGCTATAAATGTGTATAAAAATTAAATTTAAGATCATACATGAGGATATGCAAAATCAATTTATATTCAATGCAAATTTTACATATAAACAAGGTCAATTTAAATTTTAATTATCTCTAATTCTCTTCTAATTTCAATAAATCTATCTTCAGTTAGGAGTTTTATGAAAATACCATCTAATTAATGTTTAGTGCTTACAAACTCTTAAGTGGTGTTTGTTAGAATAGAACCCTTGAAATCATGATATGATGTAACAAAGTAAGATTTTATTAATATATTCTTATTATGATTTATGTCCTCCTTGTATGTTAGGATAAAACCCTCTGTAGGGAATCCTGAATCTCTCCATTCCCCCAGGCTCAAGTTAGGTGAATGAAACCTTTTTTAGGCCTCTAGATACTAAGAAATGGAAGCAAAAACAACATTTTTAACCATCAAAATGATCTAAATTTGTGCATTAGAAACTTTACCTATGATTTGAATGTTCCTAAATCAATTCATTTCAATGAAGAGTACATTCACAGTAGTTGAAAGCCTCATAAACCCAAGATATTTTATTTGATGGCTCAATCTCGATCTTGGCACTTTAAAGATGGATTTTTGGAAGGGAGAAGGCTACGACTCTCTTCTCTCTAGAGATGGAAAATGACTAACTATAAACCTTAATCCTAAGGAGGTATTTATAGATTTACCCACTAGCACTACTATAAATATCGTTTTTTGCCACGAATTTTTTTTATCATAAACTAAATTTCGTGAAAAAGTCACTTTTAGCCACAAATTTCCTTTTCGTCTCAAAAAATATGGCAAGCATAATTCTTGTGGAATATATAACATTTTTCCATAAAATTACTCATGGTAAAATATTATCTATTACTATGAATTTACTTTTCGTTGTTAAAAATATGGCTAGAAAAACTTTCACAAAAGATATAACATTGTGCCCTGAACTCCACTTTTTACCTCAAAATTATTTGAGGCAAAATATCACTTTTAACCACAAATTTACATTTCGTCTTTAAAACTTTAGCAAGAATAATTGTCACATAATACGCGACATTTTGCTACAAAGTTTATTTTTTAGTACAAAATTATTTATAATAAAATAAATATATATATATATATATATATATATATATATATATATATATATATATATATATAAGAAAAACCTTAAAATTTCATTTTGTGTTCAATTTTTTTTTCAACAACATAATTTATGATAGAAAATTTCCTTTTATTTTAATTATATATGCACCAATTTTTATATAATAAATCTAAGGGTTTATTACACTTTAAACCCCCCCCCCCCCCCCCCAAACCGATAACGTGTTTTTCACATTGCCCTATTGAGTTTAAAATAAAGCAATATTGTACCCTTCATACTTTATAATTACATGCAATGTACATTTTTAAAGTGACACTATTACCTGTATTGGATGAAAGACTCATGTGCTCTCCACGTGACTTGTTTAAGTAAGGGCAAAAGGGTTATTTTCATTTTAAAATCCTAAAACCCCTCCAGCCCTCTTCTCCCTCGTCATTTGTTCTTTCACAGTTGCTGCTACTGAATCTCTAAATAAGAACCTTCTTTCTCTCCCATCCTTCGTTCCTTTGAAGCCCTAGAATATCAATCCCACAAAGTTGTTGTTGAATCCCTGAATAAGAGTCATCCTCCTTCTCCGTTGGTTCTTCCTTCTCATTCTCTACTCGCCTCAAGATCTCGAATCATGGCACTCAAGTGCCTTATTATTCTAAGTTTGATTTAGGGTTGGGTTTTATTTTTATTTATTTATTTATTGTGTTGGTGAATTGTTAGTGTTAGGTTTGAGTTTGGGGTTGAAGTTTGGGATTTTATTATAAATTTGAGATTTTATTTTTTTAAATTCTCCATTTTTCTTTTTGGCAATCCAATTCTTTGTTTTTGAGAAATCAAATAGTATTTTTAGTTGAATTAGTTTTATGTTATAAGGTTCTTAGTATTAGTTTTGAGTTAAGAAATTAGATTGAATTTATGAATTGGTGCTAGTTCATGGAATTCTTTGCGGTAGTTTTGACTTGGGGATTGAATTTGAGATTTTAATGGGAATTTGGGTTTTTTATTGTTGAAAAGCTCTTCTTTTTTCTCACTCTCATTTTCTTTTAGATCCCTTGATTTGGAAAATTAGGTTTTGGGTTAAACTTGGATTTGATTTTGTTGAATTTTTAGCGTTAGTTTTGAGATTTGGGTGTGAATTTTAACCTTTTCTGTTTTCTTATTTATTTTATTTTCAAGTTTGAAAGTTAGGCTAATTTTCTTGTTTCCCATATGTTTGGTTACTAAAAAATAGAAGGAAAAGATTAGACCCTTCAAGTCAACTGATGCAAATGTCTTAAGCTTGGTTTCAACCAAAAACATAAGAAAATAAACTTGGTTTCAAGAAAATGTGAAAAATGAGAACAAGGTGATATAAATTATAAGTTCAATCATTTGAAAGTTTCAATGTCTTTTTTTCTTCCCATCCTTTCTTGGCTACCAAACTGAGTTTTATCTTTTAGATTTTTTCTTTTTTTCTTTTTTTCCTTTCCAATGTGAAATTTTAAGTTTTTGATCAAATTTGAATGTGATTTTTTTAAAAATGAAAATGAAAATAGGGTTTTGGGAGTTTAAAATTAAAATGACCATTTTTCTCTCACTTAAATAGGTCACATGGAGAGCACATGCGTCTTTTGTCCAATACACATAATACCATCACTTCAAAAATGTACATTGCTCAATTTTAAACTCGAAAGGGCAATGTGAAAAACATGGTATAAGATGGGGGGTAAAGTGAAACCCTAAATCTAAAATTAAATCAAACTCTTAAATAATTAATATTTGCATATTTAATCATTTCTAATAGTTTTATACAAAATAATTATTAATTATAAAAAGAAATTTTTTTATTAAAGCATAGAAAAAGTTTGATGTTGATAAAAAGTGAAGAAAAAAAAAACAATTATTTGATTTTTTATGTCAGTTTAAAAATTATAATTTTGAAAATATAAATGAAATTTCTAAAAATTTAATAAAAATATATAAATTTTGAAGCCTACGTGTTATTTTAAAGTTTTCAGGGCAAAAAATGTATTTATTAATTAAAAATATACTGAATTAAATGAAATAAGATTAAGAAAAAAAAAACATAAATAAATAGTTTCTCAAGCTTAATATAGACATTTTTTTTGCTTTAATTTTTTTTTTAATTTACATAACTATTACATTTTTTTTTAAGATTCCTTTAATAAGAATTTTGGTTTCTCTTATATTTTAGCTTATATAACTGCTTAATTTTTTAAAGTTTTTATTTTTTATTTATTAAAATCTCAATTTTCTATTAAACTTTAAAAAAAAAAAATCTATTTTTTAACATTTTTAAAGATTAATTATTCAAATAAGTATTTATAATTTTATAAAGTTTGTTTTGAATTCTTTAATTTTCTTTTTCAAGTTTTTTCTCATTCATTGATAAAAGTATGGAAAATAATATAATTTGATATGAGTGTAAAGATAAAAATAATGTTGAACCCAATTAAAGATAAAGTTGTTATACTTTTTTTGAACATCAATTGGTTTATAGAACATATGACAAAAGTCTCTTAAAAAAAAGATGTTAAAGTGAAGGGTCATAAGTTCGAGTTACAAGGATTATAATTTAATATAATAATTATTAGGGGGCCAAAATGTCTTCCATAAGACTTGCGATAGTGTGGGGGTGTTATTATGTTTCTACAAACAGAAACTCATGCTCGGAACCTACATAGAAAAATATATATATATATATATATATATATATATATATATATATCATAACATTTTTCCCACGAACTTAAATTTGTCATTAAAGATATTTATTCTACCATAAAATAATATTTGTCGTAAAAGAAACTTTTAGCCACAAAATTTGTTTCAAGATAGAGGCATTTATTAATAATTTATTTTTTCCACAAATATTATTTATCACTAAAAGTAATTTTTAGCAATAAAATTTTTTATTCATCAATAAAATCCTTTAGTGATGAACTTGTTGTGACAACCTTGCGACAAAAAATTTTCATGGTAAAAACATATTTACCATGGAAATCCAACTTTTTGCCATGAAAACATTTATTGCCAAACATCATATTTGTTGTAGTGTGGGTTTAAGTGACTTGAGCCCACCAAGGGCTTGGGTCACTTAATTTAGCACAAAATAGGTCTTAATTGATTAATTAATCTCACATAGTCATATAATTAATCAATTAGCCTAATCCAGAGACATTGTTCACTAATTTTTATGCAACATTATGTAATTATCAAAATGTCCTTATATACAAAAATGAACCTAAAGCCAATCCAACCTAAATAAACTATGTCATCAAGCTATATGAGTTCGAGTATGGACCACTAAGACCCATAGGAGTATTGTCTCTTTCAAAATCTAATTCTGAAGTTGATTCAACATCTCAATACAAAGAATTAACTACACTCTAGTACCCTATGTAAATAACAATGACATGAAACTCAGATCCATGAGCTATCATCTGCTGCATGCAAACCTGTATGAATTGGTGTTTGTGATCTAACAAGGTAGTGCTACAACCTATCAAGATTACTTTCCTAATCCTTGAGTTATAGATTTCACTTATTTTGTAATCAACTAACATATTTTAACTTTAAAAAGCATATATCAAATTTCCACTAAAGGAAATGCTATAACCACAGTCTTCTATATCACATATCTTTTGAATCACCCAAAGGGATACGTTATCTCAAACCCATGAGATATTATGGTGCCTCTATTGAGAATACCTATTGCCACCTGTCTCCATCAATAGTAACCCAATCCTTAGGGATATATGACCACATTAGGGTTTCAATGAAAGCCTCTCATTGACTTTGGCACAAGCCTAATATCCTTTCAAGGTTAAGAGTCCATGTAGTATAGTTGATTGGTAAATCATGAAAATCGATAGCTTTATGTCATGATTCATTATACATTTTGTCTAATATGCATCACATACACTAGTGCACTCACCAAAGGAAACCCACCTCGACGACCAAGACAAGTCATCCCTCCAATTAGAAGGTAATGCACTACAATCCTTACTGGATTGCCCAAATCCATGAACTAATTGTGGAAAACTTATCTACATAGGAGTTTGAGTAAGGACCACTAATGTTGGGACTGAGCCCCTAAAAGCAAGGCATAATGTAGTAAAGTTAGACTTAATTGTCCCCTTGCTATCCTTTTTGGTGAATTGAAACTGATTTGAGTATTCAACTCATGTCTCTTCCATTGTACATGATTTATGGGCATTAGGAGTTGCATAGAAATACAAGTCATGGGTCATCATGGGTTTCTTGTAAGTAAATAAGTTGTCCACATCCATTTCATGGATTTAGGCAATCTAATAAAGACTGAAGTGTACCACCTCCTAATTGGAGGGATGACTTGTCTTGGCAGTTGGAATTGGGTTCCCATGGTGAGTACACTAGTGTATGTGATGCATACTAGATAAGACTTATGGTGAATCATGACACAAGGTTATCAATTGTCATGATTCACCAAACTACTATACTTCATGGACTCTCAACCTTGAGATGAAATTGAGTTTGTGCCAAAATCAACCAGAGATTTTGACCTATAGGTGAGACCTTAAAGTGGTCACATATCCCTATAGATTGGGTCACTATTGATAAAGGTTGGTGGCTATAGGTATTCTCAATAGAAGTACCATGATATCTCATGGGATTAAGACAATGTGTCCCCTTAAGTGATCTAAAGAACATGTGATCATAAAATTTATGATCATAGTAATTCCTTTAGTGGAATTTGACATATGCTCTTTGAAATTAGAATATGTTGGTTGATTACATAATAAGTGAGAGTTGTAAATCAAATATATGAGAGGTACTCTTGATATGAGATAACACTACCTTGTTAGATCATAGACACCAATTCATGGGAACTCTACGTGCAATGGATAGTAGGTCATGGACCCAAGCTTTGTCTCGGTGTTATTTACATAGGGTACTAGAGTGCAGTTGATTTTCTTTAATGAAATATTGAATCAACTTCATGTTGGGACTGGATTACTCTATTCTCATGCCCTAGATCTCATAGGGTGCATGCATTTATCCTTATGGTTCTCTAAATCTAACGCAAGATAAAATAATGACTTCAAAAACCATTATAAAATAAATATCTAAAGAAAAAAATGTCCATACCTGGATCTGGATTTTCCCATATCAATTCCTTGTGGTGAAGAACATGCCTAGAAAAATTGGAGAATCTCTCCTCATCATGCTACCCATGTGCACGTACCATGTGATTGTCATGCACTTGACCTGTGCACATCACATGTGATTCCCATGCTTGTAGCTTATACGCATCCCATGTGGTTTTTGTGCATGCGGCCTATGTGATTCTGGTGTGTTTCTCATACATCCAAGATCTTCCGTCTGATGACTCTTCCTTGTGTCTAGGCACTTAGATGGTTGAGATCTCAATGGTGGAGACTAGGGTTTTCCCTCTAGATTGAAAAGGGAGAATGATAAGATCTCGAAACCCTAACCCCTAAAGGGGTATTTATAGGCTTCCTACTGTGCTTGAGTGACTTAAGTCCACCATGGGCTTGGGTCACTCAATATAACTCAAAAAGGTTGCTAATTGATTAATTAACCTTACAAGGCCCTAATTAATCTATTAACCCAATCCATACATATCACTTATCCCTGTGCAACCTTGCGTAATTATCAAAACGCCCTTATGCACAAAAGTGAACTAAAAACTCACCCAATCCTTATAAACCGTGTCATCAAGGGATATAAGCTCAAAATAAGGACCACTAAGACCCATAGGAGTACTAGCTTCCTCAATCAAATTCTGAAATTGACTTAACATCTCACTACATAGAGTCAATTACACTTCAATACCCTATGTATATTACAACGAGACACCAAGTGCTCAGGTTTGTGACCTACTATCCACTATATGCAAACTCCTCATCAATTAATGTTCAAAATCTAACAAGATAGTATTATCACCTATCAAGATTACCTCTCAAAAATCCTTGAGTTATAGATCTCACTTATTATGTGATCAACTGACATACTCTAGCTCCAATGAGCATATGTCAAATTCAACTAAATGAATTACTATAGTCACATATTTCATGATCACTTGTCCTTTGAATCACCCACTCAGACATACTATCTCAATCCCATGAGATATCATGGTGTCTCTATTAAGAATACCTATTGTCACAAGTCTCTATCAATAATGACCTAATCCACATGGATATATGACCACTTTAGGGTCTCACCCATAGGTTAAAGCCTCATGTTGATTTTGGCACATGCTTAATATCCTCTTAAGGTTGAGAGTTCTAGTAGTATAGTAGCTTAGTGAATCATGACAATTGATAGCCTTGCGTCATGATTCATTGTAGGTCCTGTCTAGTGTGCATCACATACACTAGTGTACTCACCATAGGAAACCCATCATGACGACTAAGACAAGTCATCCCTCTAATCAAGAGGTGGTGTACTATAGTCTCTACTAGATTGCCCAAATCCATGAACCAATTGTGGACAACTTATCTACTTAAAAGGAACCTATGATTTGTATCTTTTGTGTAATTCCTAATGCACACAAGTCATGTACAATGCAAGAGATATGGGCTAAATGTTCAAATCAATGTCAATACACCAAAAGGATAGCAAGGGGATAGTTAAGTCTAACTTTGTTGCATCATATTTTACTTTTAAGGGCTCAATCCCAACACTTCAAAATTGGTTATGAGGGAGCCAGTACTCCTATGGGTCCCAATGGTCCTCGCTCTGAGCTCATATACCATGATGACATGATTTATGAGGGTTAGATTGGCTCTAGGTTCATTCTTATGCATAAAGGCATTTTGGTAATTATGTAAGGATGCATAGGGGATGAACAAGGTCTTTAGTTTTGGATAATTGATTAATTAGATGGTCATATGTGGTTAATTAATCAATTAAGACCTGTTTTAAGCTAGATAAAGTAACTCAAGCCTTGATGGGCTTAAGTCACTTAAGCCTAATGGGCAACCCTTTAAACACATCTTCATGGGTTAGGGTTTCTTAATGACTTTTGGTGAGAGTTGTCTTCTACCTCCATAGAAAGAGAGAGTCATAGCTTCTTTGCTTCCAAAGACCACACTTTAGAGTGCCAAGATAGTGGTACAACTCATCAAGCGAAAGATCTTAGGTTACAAGACATTCAGGCATGTTATTCAATGCAAAAAACTAATCTGGGAACATCCAGATCCATGTATGAGCACTTTTTCTCTAGATATTTATCTTAATAGGGTTTTTATAGTCATTTGTTTCTACTTCAATAGACTTAGAGAAGCCTAGGATAGTTTACATGCAACCTATGAGATCCAGGGACAACGAATGAAGTAATTCAAGGTTCCCAACCACTAGGACCCTTAATAAAATAATGGCTCCCTCAAAATGCAATTTTGAATTTAATTATTCACTCTACTAAGGAGAATCAACTGCACTCCAATGTCCTATGAAATTACAATGACCCTTACTCGGGTTTACATCCTACTATCCACTGCATGCAAACTTCCCATGAATTGGTGTTCATGCTTTAATAAGGGAGTGTTATCACCTATCAAGATTCGTCTTCAATGCTTAAGTTACAAATCTCACCTATTATGTGATCAATTGATATACTTTAGCTCCAAGAAGCATATGTCAAAATTTCACTAAATGTATTGTTATGGTCATAGTCGTTTAGATCACATGTCCTTTAGATCACCTAAGGAGACACATAATCTCAATACCATAAGATATCATGGTGTCTCCATTGAGAATATCTAGTGCCACCAACCTCTATCAATAATGGCCTAATCCATAGGGATATATGACTACATTAGTATTAGGAAACTTGGATTACTTCATTCATATGCTTTGGATCATTAAAGTGCATAAAATCTTGTTCTAGGCTTTTTGGATCTATTACTACTGGGAACCTTAGATATCTCAATTCCCATACCCTAGATCATATAGGTGAATTCAAACTACCCTAGTTCTCAAGATCTTATGCAACAAAATCAAAAATAACATTTTTACAAAACTAAGATTCAAAGAAAAGGCATTAGAAAAACTTTACCTCTGATTTAGATGCTCTCAAATCAATTCCACTTGATCAAGATGAAGAACAAAGAATCCAGAAGTCTCGAACACCCAAGATCCTCTGTCCAATAACTCAAACCATGATCTTGGCATTCCAAAGTGTGGGCTTTTAAATGGAGGAATCCTAGGGGCTCTCTTTGTGGAAGTGGAAGATAGCTCTCACCATAAAGTGATGGAAATTATAACCCTTAAAGGGTATTTATAAGGTTCCCCTACTTGGCTCAAGTGACTTAAGTCCACCAAGGCTTGGGTCATTTAATTTAACCCAAAAAAGATCCTAATTGATTAATTAACCACACATAGTCATCAAATTAATCAATTAACCCAATCCAAACCAATCTAATCCTTATAAACCATTTCATCATGGTATATGATCTTAGAGCAAAGACTATTAGGATCCATAGAAACTAGCTCCCTCATAATCTATTTTTGAAGTTGATTCAACATTCCACTAAAGAGAACCAACTACACTCCAATACCCTGTGTAAATAACAAGAAGACAAAGCTCAGATCTATGACCTACTATCCATTGCATGCAAATTCCCTAGGAACTGGTGTTTATAATCTAATAAGGTAGTGATATCACCTATCAAAATTACCTCTCCAGTCCTTAAGTTAGAGATCTCAATTATTATGTGATCAATTGACATACTCTATCTCTAAAAGCATAGTTTAAATTTTCACTAAAGGAAATGTTATGACCATAAGCTTTTAAATCAAATGTCCTTTGGATCACCCAAGAGGACACACTATCTTGATCCATGAGCTATCATGATGCCTCTATTGAGAATACCTATTGCATTAGCCTCTATCAACTGTGACCCAATCCATAGAGATATATGACCACTTTAGGGTCTCACCCATAAGTTAAAGCCTTTTGTTAAACTTGGCATAGGCTCAATATTCGCTCAAGGTTAAGAGTCCATGTAATATAGTAGTTTGGTGGATCATGACAATTAAAAGCTTTACATCATGATTGACCATAAGTCCTATCCAATATGTATCACATGTACTAGTGCACTTATTATGGGAAAACCATCCAGACGACAAAGATAAGTCATCCCTCCAATTAGGAGATAGTGCACTATAGTCTCAAATGGATTGGCCAAATCCATAAACCAACTGTGAACAACTCATCACTTTGCAAGGAACTCATGACTTAGATCTTTTGTACAACTTCTAATGCACCCATGTTATGTACAATGCAAGTGATATGGAACATGTATTCTCAAATAACCAATTAATGTAAATGGGATAATAAAGGGAAACCAAGAAACATAAATAAATGAATTTATAATTGAATCTCTATCTGTTACATTATGTCATGTTTTCTAAGACTCAATCCCAACAAACTTCCACTAACCCTAAAGCATGCTAGGAATACATCTGACACTTAAGTTATCCCTATGACCATCAAAGACTCTAGTAGACAAAGTCTTTATGAAGGAATCCTCTAGGTTCTCTTCAAACTGCATCTCTTCTCATTACTATCTCATGTATGAAGTGATATTTTCTCTCAATGTGCTTAGTCTTCTGGTGATTTCCTAGTTCTTTAGACTATGTCATCGCCCCACTATTATCACAAAATAGTACCAAGGGCAATACAACCAAAAGTACTACCCCAAGTCCTAAAAGAAAATTTTGAAGCCAAACAGCTTATTTGGTTGCTTTACAAGCAATAACATACTCAACTTTCATAGTAGAGTCAACAATACAAAATTTTTCTCACTTGTTCAACTAACATTCCCACCACCTAGAGTGAACAAAAAACTAAAGGTAAACTTGCGAGAGTCTCTATTAGACTGAAAGTTTGAATCTGTATACCTAACAGGTAACAATTCATTGTGATGATACACCATCATATAATTCCTCATTCTTTAAAGATACTTAAGTATATGTTTGACCATCGTCCAATGCTCCATCCCTAGATTGGACTGATATCTACTCACCATCCCTACAAAAAAAAAAAAAAAACAAATATCCAGTCTAGTACATAGCATTGCATACTTAAAGAGGCACTCCATGCCTAAAGGGTAGCAAACCCTTCTTTGAGTCCTACATCACATACTTAACTAAAAGCTTGTCAATTTAGGTGGCCTAAGACAATGCAATCGTCCTATTCTTACAATCCTAAAGGATCTTTATCCTAAGAATATATTGTGTCTCACCTAGATCCTTCATTTAGAATTGAATAGATAACCAGATCTTGAATAATAATTATAAGCCTACATCATTCCCAATGAGTAAAATGTCATTAATGTACAAGACCAAAAACACCACCATACTTTCCTGTGTTTTCTTGTACACACAAGGCTCATCCTCATTTTGATCAAAATCAATAGTCTTGATAGTCTGATCAAAATGCCTATTCTATAAGCAAAATACATGTTTTAATCCATAAATGGATTTATGCAACTTGCACAAAAGGTGTCGTTGGCCCTTTTCTATGAATCTATCTGGTTCTATCATATAAATGTTCCATTCAAGATCATCATTTAAGAGCACTTTCTTAACATCCATTTTCCATATCTCATAATCGAGATGCACCGTAATGGATAGGAGAATTTTGATGGATTTAAGCATGGCTACTAGTGAGAAGGTTCCCTCATAGTCAAAACTAGTTTTGACTATAACCCTTTGCTACTAGCTTAGCCTTATACATCTCAACTTTTCCATCTACCTATCTCTTTTTTTTTTATAAACCCATTTACACCCTATATCCATTCAGGTGCTTCTATAAGCTCCCATACTACACTAGAATACATAGATTCTAACTTTGTCTCCATAGTTCCTTACCAAAGAATAGCATCATCATTGTTCATTGCTTCATTATAATCCATGGGATTGGTCTTATGTTCCTTTGGAATCGCCTCAAAAGACTCGCCTAAATACATGAACCTATCTGATCGTATAACAACCCTCCCACTACGATGAGGCACTAGTGTACTAGAATCGATAGGAATGTTAAGTGTAGGAACATCTAGACACATGGTCCTCTATGCTAATGTGGGAGTATTTTCAAGGGTTTTTCAATTTATATCATGTCTTACCCTATTATTCATCATATAGAGTCATTTTCTAGAAATGTGACATTTATACTAACAAATACCTTTTGGTCAACCTTATAATAAAAGTAATGCCCTCTCATTACTTTTGGATACCCTACAAATAGCCATACCTCATACCTTACTTCCAACTTATCTACTTGTTAGCCCAAGGGTTCTCCTAATCGGGTTTTGATGATAATAAACCATGGTTAAGTAACTAATTGGTTTAATATTTAAGAATCTCAGGTATAAACTCGAAAATTCATCAAATGACCAAATGGATACAAGATCGAGACGCTTGGAAGACTTGAGATCATAGGAAATGAATGTAAGATGATAGCATGAGTGCACTTAGGATGTTCATACCTTTTCATACATCTTAGAAAACTCGGTTTATTCTTTAAAACTTGATTTTCTTTAAAACCCGAGTTTTATCAAATATACCTTAGGCAAATTGATTCAAAATTGGCATATTAACTCACCTAAAGACCTTGCCTAAGTGTTAGAAAAGAAAGGAATCAAAAAATAGGTTTTTCAGGGCCAAAAAGGCTCAACCAGTCGAGGCTAAGGCCAACCGGTCAACCGATTGAGGAACCGGTCGACCGGATGAGTCGTCCGGTCGAGGAAGGTTAAAAACCTTCTCTCTCTCCCAGTAGCCTTCTCTTCCCGATCGAGGTGATTCCTTTACTGGTCGAGGTCCAGTCGAGGACCGGTCGAGGTCCGGTTGAGGCAACGGTAACCTGTCATGCATTAAATACTCCAACGGCTAGTGAACCAGTCGACCCCTAGCTCGATCGGACGAGGTTGCCTTTTGCTGTTTTTGACTCCCGAGCTTAGAAACCTATAAATTGAGAGCTCCACTTCATTTATTGATAAGAGAACAATTGCAGTCAAAGCCTACCTACCTATTCTTGATCAAAAAGCTCTCATTTCTTTCTTAGTGCATTAAACCATCACTTGCATATTCTTAGTGCACTCTTGTAAATCATCCTAGCTTTCTCTTGTACTTGAGCCATCCTTAAGCTAGGTTGAGAGTTTCATCTTTGTGTAAACTGAGTGTGAAAGCCTTCAAGTGGTTCAAATCTTGAAGAGATTGTGTAAGAGCCCATTGGAACCGGAATCCAAGTGTAAGAAGATTGAAAGCTTGATTGAAGCTTCAAGTTAGTGGAACCCTCACTCGGTTAGGAGATTGAGGAGAGTGGACGTAGGCAAGGGAGTGTTGAACCACTATAAACCCGAGTTTGAATTCTCTAATTTTATCTCTTTCCTTTATTTATTTTGTGCATATATTATTGTGTGGAAAAAGATTTTGAAAAACCCAATTCACCCCCCCCCCCCCCCCCCCTTTTGGGTATTTTCCTTAATTATTCATAGCCTTTGTTTTATCACTACCTTTAATTTCAGCACGTGTGTTAGGCACCCCTAAATGTTAATGTGTTGCAAACTAGGTTTGTGACTTTTCCACATCTCTCTAGGAGTTAAAGGTATCGAATTGGAAGGCACTAGATTAAGAATGTATGTTGTAATCTACAAGGAATATCCCTAAAAAGATACAAGAAGTGATGAGAAATTCATCATAGATCTCACCATATCCATCAATGTTTGATTTCTTCTTTCCATTACTTCATTTTGTTGTGGAGTTCCAGGATCACTCAATTGGGATAAAATCTTGTGTTCTTTGAGGAAAGAATTGAATTGAATAAACATGTACTCTTCATCTAGATCAAATCAAAGTGCCTCAATACATTTACCCAATTAGTTTTCTGATTTTACCTTAAATTCAATGAATTTGTCCAAGGCATCAAACTTCTTGTGCATCATGTAAACATATCTGAACCTAGAGTAATCAGTCGTGAATGAGATGAAGTACTCATACTCTCCTTATACATGGACATTGAAAAGCCCACACACGTTATTATGCACTAGCTCTAGACACTCCTTGGCTCTATATCCTTTAGCAGTAAAGAGTCCTTTAATCCATTTTACCTTTTTTTTTATAGGATTCCCAAACTGGAAATCTTGTGGAATTAGAGGTAATATTTCATAATAAAACAGTCTTTGGGTCCTATTTCGATTAATATGACCTAGGTGTAAGTGCCAAAGCTATATTTGATTAGTGTTAGGTTCATTTCTTTACTGTGAGATATGATAACTCTCATTATTTAGCAAAACAAATAATGGAGAACCACAATAAAGACTATCTATCAATTATCCTTAGCATATAAATGAATTATTTAATTTTATAAAAACTTGTTTATTACAAAAAAAATAAATAAATGAATATTATGTCCAAATGAGTATTATGTCCAAATTCTTTTTCTAATCCACATTGTTTGCCTTGGTTAACTTATTAGTAGTGAGAATGAGATTAATCGGATTATAAGACATTATATTTGTAACAAAAATAAAACCATACATTAATTAATTAAGCATACACAACAAGTTGGTAATTAATTTAGCAAAAATGCAATACTCTCAAACTATATATCCTTTTGTAAGGTATCTAGTATCATAAGAATCAAGTCTATGGTGGGCAGGTCATGACCTTATTACTAGTTAGAGACCCTCTCATATTGATCTCATTGCCTTAACCATAAAAGTATATAAAAACAAGATCAACATACCTTTTATTTGGCTTATGGACTATGCAAATGGGACCATTGTGGGCGATTCAACCACTCCATATCACATTTTAAGTGTATAACCTTATTCTTAAACTATCAATGTCACCAAGAAAGGAACCCCACTGGTAAGGTGGCTGCTCCCACTATAAACATGTTTAGTCTTATCCTTAAGGAGAGTCTATATCCCTCGAATCCTAGGGCCCACCCCACAGGTGGGGGTGGTGATGAACTCAAATCAAGATGGGCTTGATAATAGAGGCTTTGGTCTTTGCTAAGGCCTCTCTCCTACTTAATCTTTTGAAAAAAAAATGGATTTTAGTAATTATGGTAACCTTTCTTAAAATAAATTCTCTATCATGAGATTTTACAATTCCGTTATTTACTTTTAAAACTAGGATTGTTGTGCCAAAAGAACCGTTCTTTTATTCCTCTATCCTTGTACTATCCATACACGAAACGGTTTCCTTTTTTTCTCAGGGGAGAAAGCCTAGAGAATCAATGATAGGTGTGGTTTTCCCTCTCTCAAGGAAGAAAGCCTAGAGAACCACCTATCCAACAAAGTAGATAATCCAAAAAGAAATAGCAATGTGTTTCAACAATAACCCATTCAAAAGAAAAAATAACATTGGAAAGAAGTTCTTATGAAAATTTATTTGCCTTAAGAAAAATCCAAAATTATTTTTCCAATTTATTATTTATTTAACCCATGCTAAATAAAATAAGCATAAAATAAATAATAAAATAAACAAAATTACTTCTCATGGCCTTAAGGATCTTGTTGCATAAAATTGGTAACCGATTTAGATAAAAAAAAAATCCAAATTTACCAAAATTATATTTGCAACCAAAAATAGGGTTAGTTACACAAAAATCCTTATTTATTAGATAAATCCCAAATTGCTATTTTTATGTTGTTGTCTTTCCTTACTGCACATTTGTTATCACTTGTGCTAGAAAGCTTAAAAAAAAAAAATTAGGATGTTGGAAGCCACTTATCACCCTTGGAAGCACCACTTGGGTGCCTGAGATGCTTGAGTGCTAATCTCAACACTTGAGCACTGCATCCCTTTTCTATACGCCAAATTTGTTGTAACTTTATTTTCTAGTCGTTTTCTCCACCAAAAATTTACCTTAGCCAGTGTGGAAGTCACGATTGCCTCAAAGTAAGATTTTGAATTGATTTCTAGGTTTTCATAGGTTACAAGTTTGATAAAAATAAAAAATAAAAAATAATGAATCTTTTACATCACAAAAATCCTATACTCCATTAATGGAGTTTACAACCAATACAATAAAAAGGGGATTTTTACAACTAAGAAAAATCCTATGCTTCTAAACACGAAGCTTATATCCCATTCTATGAAAAGCATACAATCCAATAATAACTATAACCATCATATTAAATTGAAAACTCACATAAATTCATCATTGGGGCCATGAGATGAAAAACAGGTCCTACATTATAGAATTAGCACACCCTAAAGTAAATCTAATGTGCAAAATCTTATCAAAAGGGTCTGATAACAATTGTTAGGAATCTTAGATCTCTCTGTTCCTATACCCTGGATTATATAGGTAGATGAAAACTACCCTAAGCCTTTAGATCCTATGCACTAGAAGCAAAAATAAGATTTTTACAAAGCTAGGATCCAGAGAAAAGGTATTAGAAAAACTTTACCTCTAATTTTGATGTTCTGAAATCAATTCCGCTTGGTGAATATGAAGAACAAAGAATCTAGAAGTCTCGTACACTCAAGATCTTCCGCCCAATGACTGGAATTACAATCTTGGCACTCTAAAGTGTAAGTTTTGAAAAAGATAAATCATAGGTTCTCTCTCTCTTTGGAGATGGAAGACGGCTCTCACCAAAAAATGATGGAAACCCTAACCCCTAAGGGGTATTTATTGGGTTCCCTTACTAAGTTTTAAGTAACTTGAGTCCACTAAGGCTTAGATCACCTAATCTAGCCCAAAATGGGTCTTAATTAATTAATTAACAACACAGGGTCATCTAATTAATCAATTAGCCTAATCCACAGACTTTGTTCACCATCCCATGTATAATCTTGCATAATTACTAAAATACCCTTATACACAAAGTGAACCTAAAGTCAATCCAACCATCATAAACCCTGTCATCATGGTATATGAGCTCAGAACGGGGACCATTGGGACTCATAGGAGTATTGACTCCTTTAGAATCCAATTCTTAAGTTGATTCAACATTCCACTAAAGAGAATCAACTATAATCCAATACTTTATGTAAATAACAATGAGACAAAGCTTAAGTTCGTGACCTACTATCCACTACATGCAAACTCCCTATGACCTGGTATCTATAATCTAATAAGGTAGTGCTATTACTTATCAAAATTACCTTTCTAATCCTTAAGTTATAGATCTCACTTATTATGTGATCAATTGATATAGTCTAGCTCCAAGGAACATATGTCAAATTTCCATTAAATGAAATGTTATGGCCATAGTCTTCTAGATTATATGTCATTTGGATCACCCAACAGGATACATTGTCTCAATCCATGAGAGACCATGTTGTCTCTATTGAGAATACTTGTTACCACCAACCTCCATCAATAATGACACAATCCATAGGGATATATGACCATTTTAGGGTCTCACCCATAGGTTACAACCTCCTATTGACTTTGGCACAAGCTCAATATTCTCTCAAGGTTAAAAGTTCATGCAATATAGTCTTATGTCATGATTCATTATAAGTCATGTCCAACGTGCATCACATGCAGTAGTGCACTTACCATGGGAAAATCATTTCAATGGCCAAGACAATTCATCTCTCCAATTAGGAGGAGTGCAATACAATCTCAGATAGATTGCCTAAATCCATGAATCGACTATAGATGAACCCATATCTTTAATCTTCCATACAACTCCTAATACACCCAAGTCGTGTACAATACAAGTGATGTAGAGCATGTATGCTCAAACAACCAATTAATGCAAATGGGATAATAAAAGGAAAGCAATAAACATAAATAAATAAATAAATTTATAAATAAATCTCTATCCGTTACATCATGTCATGTTTTCCAAGGCTCAATCCCAACAATTACATAGCAAAAATATGGAATTTAAAACCAAAATAAATATAAAAAATCTAGATATTACTCACATACCTACAATCTGGATGTTCCCGAATTGATTCTTGTCAATGTAGAATGCTCCAAAACTACATATGATCTCATAAATGTAGTAGTCTTCCACTCGATGACTCCTCTTTGAGTCTAGGAAAACAAATGGTGGAAATCTCTCAGATAGAGACTAAGGTTTTCTTTTTGAACTAAGGAAAGAAGTATTTAGACTAAAGTTATAACCCTTAAGATGGGTATTTATAGGCTTCCTATTGAGCTTCAATGACTTGAGCCCACTATGGGCTTAGGTTCTTTTAATTTAGCATAAAAAGGTTGCTAATTAATTAATTACCCAACAAAGTTCTAGTTAATCAATTAGCCCAGTCCAGAAACCCATGTGTAATCTTGCATAATTATTAAAATGTTGATACACACAAGTAAACTAACAACTCATCCAACCTTCATAAACCTTGCTATCAAGGAAAGATGAATTCAAATGGGGATCAATAGGACTCATAAGACAATTCGGGCTCCCTCATAATCCAATTCTGAAGTTGACTCAATATCCCACTATAGAGAGACAATTACACTCTAATACCTTATGCATATTACAAAGAAACACAATGTGTTTAAGTCTGTGACTTACTATACATTGTATATAGTCTCCCCATGAATTGGTGATTTGTAGTCTAACAAGATGAAAGTCATCAGCCTTTCAAGACTACCCTTACCATCTTTGAGGTACAAATCCTCCTATTATGTGATCAAATGACATACTCTAACTCACTAAGAATATATATCAAATTCCACTAAAGGAATTACTATGAGCCTACAAATTTTATGATCACATATCCTTAGGATCACCCAAGATGATACACCGTCTCCAAGTCTACGAGATATCATGATGTCTCTATTGAAAGTACTTGTTGCTATTGACTTCTATCAATAATGACCCAATCCATAGGGAATAAATATATGATCACTTTAAGATCTCACCTATAGGCCAAATCCCTTGTTAACTTTGGCACAAGTTCAATATTCTCTTAAGGTTGAGAGACTATTGAAAATGAGAATATTTGACTCAAATTTATTGTTGATCTCTAAGGATTACCTAGTTGTATTTTATGTTTAAATATAAGCCTAGTCAACTCTATAAATTAGGAAAGTTGGTTGTATAATTATTTCATTCATTTTTTATTATTTTGTTCTTTGTTTAGTTCCTTGTAGAGCCTATAACTAGTGTACATCATGTATATCATTCTTGTAATAAATGAAATACCATTTTTGTCACTCAAGCAATTCTCTCCTAGTTTTTTTTTTTTTTTTTTTTTTTTTATATGGTATCAAAGTAAGAACTTTATTTTTTTACTCTTTTTTGGATTCAGAAAAAATTACCAAGACTTATTCCTTGTAAACTGCACATTTTTTCTCCTCTCAAATTGAAATCCTAGCCTCTCATGATGGATAAAGTCTCATCTAAATTCACCCCTCCTCCTTCAAAACCTACTAAAAACTATGGCCTCAATTATAATTTCCATTATGTTCAAATAACCACTATACACCTCAATGGAGACAATTTTATGCGTTGGTCTCAATGAGTGCATATGTATATTCAAGGGAAATGAAAGATTGGGTACTTAACTAGTGATACAAAGGTGCCTGATTTGAAGGATACGACTTATGCCACTTGGAATGTAGAAAATTCCATAGTTATAGCCCGACTTATTAATTCAATGGATGAAGACACATCGCCTCTAACTATATGTATTATCCAACTACTAAGGAACTCTACGATAATAATTCCCAAATGTATTATAAACTCAGCAATACTTTAATACTTCAATACTATAACTTGAATAAATTTGACAAGGGGGAAACGTCACCAAATACTTCAATATTTTGAAAAGGTTGTGACAAGATATAGATATTTGCAATGACTATGAATAGAAATCTTCAAATGATTGTAATCACCATAAGAAGATGGTAGAAAATGATTGAATCTACAAATTTATCATTGGCCTAAATATAGAATTTGATGAAGGGGCAAGATCATTGGTCGTGGTCATCTTCCTTCACTTGGAGAGATATTTGTTGAAACTCAAATGGAGAAAAGTTGTCATAGTGTTATGCTCGGGAAAAATAAGGTAGGGGCATTGATTAAAAATCCTAATCATTACTAATGTAAATGTGAGTAGAATTTTTAATAACCAACATAAAGCCAAGGACAAGCCTTGGATATGGTGTGATTTCTACAACAAACTTTATCATACACATAAGACATGTTGGAATATTCATGACAAACTTGCCAATTGGAAAAGCAGCGAGCCTAGAGACCGATTTGCTCTACACATGAGACTGATGCTAGTCCCTTTAGTAAAGAGTAGATGGCTTATCTTCTAAAGTTGCTAAAACCCAATCCATAGTTTGGTACTCCTAATGTTTCTCTAACTCAAACAGGTAGCAACTCTAGTGCTTTCTCTTGTCATTCTAGTCCTACATCTTGGATCATTGATTCAAGTGTTTTTTATCACATGATAAATCTCTCTCATGTATTTCATTGTTATTCACCTTGTTTTGGTGATAAAAAAGTTAGAATTGGGTATTAAAATTTTTCATCTATTGTAGGAAAAGGTTCCATTAAATTTTAAAAAAAAAACCACCTAAAATTTGTGCTTCATGTCCCTAATCTTGCATGTAATATCTTATATGTGAGTCAACTCTCTAAAGATTTTAATTTTCGTGTTATTTTTTTATTCTCTTTATGAATTTCAAGACCTGAGCATGGGGATGGTGATTGGCAGTGCTAGAATGGTGGATGCTCTCTACTATTTTGATGACAACTTCTTCCAAAATAAACAAGATCAAGGCTTTAGTACTAGTATTAGTTCTCTCTTTGTTCGTGAACAAATAATGATTTGGAATTTTTTATTAGGACATCTTAGTTTTTCTTAATTTCCTATCTTATTTTAAAATATGGATTGTGCATTCTTTCAATGTGACAATTTTTATTTATCAAAGAGCCATCCTACTAGTTACAGTTTCAAAGCATATTATGCCTCAAAACCATTTTACTTAATTCACAACGACGTTTGGGATCTTTTAAAAATTACCATATCTACTAGAAAAAAATGGTTTGTGACTTTCATAGATGACCACACTCGACTATGTTAGGTATATTTGATAAATGATAAATCTGAAGTTGAAAATTTGTTAAAAAAAATCTATACTATGATGGAAAACCAATTTCAAACAAAAATAAGAATATTTTGTTTTGATAATGGAACTAAGTACTTGAATCAAGTTTTGGGAAATTTTTTATAGTAAAAAGGGATTCAACATCAATCTACTTGTAGTAATACCCCTCAATAAAATGGTATTACCAAGAAAAAAAACAGATATTTACTTAAAGTTGCACATGCCATTATGTTCTCAATGCATGTATCAAAATATTTATAGGGAGATGTTATTTTGAGACATCTTATTTGATAAATAAAATGTCTACTCATGTTTTAAAATATAGAACACCTTTAAAGTGTTTCAAAATTTTATTCTATGAATGTTGACTTTTCTCTAAATTACCTTAGAAAATTTTTAAGTGCACTATGTTTGTTCACATGCCTAGTAGGCTTCAATCCAAACTTGATCCTAAGGTAGAAAAATGTGTGTTTATCAATTATTCACCAAGTAAAAAGGGATATGAGTTTTATAATCCTCAAATTAAAAAAAAAATGTGATTATAAATGTCCCATTTATGGAAGTCGACCTTACATTGGACTAAACTGTTTTCAGGGGCAAATAAAGAATAATGAAGCTCAATTTTGGGAAACAACTATTCCTCTACCTAATACCTTTTTTCTCCTACCTGTTCTTGATCTGTCCACTTATAATAGTTAGGAAATTAGTAGTCACAATAACAAAAAAGATGAAAAAACTAGCCTATCATTAACAAACTTCAATGACTCCCAAACAAGGGGAGAAATACTAAGATATAATCACATAATACTTCCTTTGAGCTCTATGTTTACACTAGAAATGATACTCATAAAAAAATTAAAATAAAATACAGACTTGCCTACAATTCTAACACAAGACCAACCATTGTCTCCAAGCAGTGGTCCATCTACTACTTTAGGAAACTCTAATCCTTCTTTGTCAAATTCCACCCCTACTATTTTCAATCTTGATGTACCTATGGCACTTAGTAATGGAGTTCAAACCTATACAAAACATTCCATTGCTAAATATGTGTCATATCACAAGCTTTCTAAGTCTCACAAAGCTTTTACTTGTAAACATTTTCACCTGTTTATCTCAAGAACCATCCAAGAAGCCTTAGATAATCTACATTGGAAATTAGTAGTTTTGGAAGAGATCAATGCTTTGAAAAAATAAAATAAAAATGGAACATGGGAGATAGTTAACTTACTAAGGGAGAAGAAAATGATAGGATACAAATGAGTGTTTATGGTCAATTGTAGAGCTTATGGAAGTGTAGAAAGGTATAAGGCATGTTTAGTGGTAAAAGGATTTACATAAACTCACGGTATTGATTACTAAGAGACTTTTGCTCAAGTCACAAAGATTAATTCAATTTATGTCTTACTATCCTTAGTCATTAGTCTTGACTAGCCCTTACACCAGTTAGATGTTAAAAACTCATTCTTAAATGAGAACGTTGAAAAGGAAGTCTTTATGAGCCTACCACTAGGCTGTGCAAAACATATTAGTGAAGGGAATGTGTGTAGACTAAAAAAATCCTTATATAGCCTCAATCTCTCAGAGCATGGTTTGGGTAATTTGGAAAAGCTGTAAAGGGCCACAAATATACACAAAGTCAAGCAAATCACATTATGTTCTATAAACACTCAAAAGAAGGAAAGATTGTTATTTGATTATTTATGTTGATGATATAATATTAATATATGATGATCATGTTGAGCTCAAAAGACTCAAAAGAGTTCTTGCTGATAACTTTGAAATCAAAGACTTGGAAGCCTTAAAGTATTTTCTTAGAATGGATTTTGCTTGGTCTAAAAATGGAGTCTTTGTTTGTCAATGAAAATATGTGTTAGATCTTCTTAGAGAGATTGGTTTACTCAATTGCAAGGTAGCAAAGACACCAAATAAACCTAATTTGAAGCTTTAATCTGCTAAACCTGAAGATGTAAAGAATAGGGAACAATTTCAAAGGTTGGTTGGCAAATTGATTTATCTATCACATACCCACCCAGATATATCTTTTGTAGTGACCATGGTAAGTAAATTTATGCATTTACCAAGTCCAAAACACTTCGAGGTGGTGTGTAGAATCCTAAGGTACTTAAAATGATTACCAAGAAAGGGCTTACTATTTGAAAATCATAATCACCTACTAATTGAAGTATATACAAATACTGATTGGATTGGAAGTATAACCAATAAAAATTCAACCTCTAGCTACTATGCTTTTGTTGAAGGAAGCCTTGTTACTTGGTGTAGTAAAAAGCAAAATGTAGTGGATAGAAGCAATGTTGAAGCGGAATTTAGATCAGTTGCCTATGAAATTTATGATGTGTTGTGGATTAAGAAAATCTTAGATGAACTGAAGATCTTAAGTCTCTCTCTAATGAAGACATACTATGATAACAAAGCAACAATCTCAATAGCACATAATCATGTTCTTCATGACAAAACTAAGCATGTTGAAGCAGACAATCACTTCATCAAAGAGAAAATAGTGAACAAAAAGAATTTGTATAACTTATATACCAACTAATGAACAGATTATAGATGTTCTTACAAATGGAATGTCCAAGAAACAATTTGAGAAGTTAACAAGCAAGCTAGCTATAAAAGATATCTTCAAACCAACTTAAGGAGGAGTGTTAGAAAATAGAATATTCGGCTCAGATTTATTGTTGATCTATAAGGATTACTTGGTTGTATTTTATGTTTAAATATAGGCCTAGCCAACTTTTTAAACTAGGAAAGTTGACTGTATAATTATTATGTTCCTTTTTTAGTTTCTTGTATAACCTATACATAGTGTGTGTGTGTGTGTGTGTGTGTCATTCTTATAATCAATGAAATACTATTTTTTCACTCAAACAATTCTCTCCTAGTTTCTTATTGTTGAAAGAAACTATACTATAGCAATTTGGTGAAGTCATGATTGCTCGATAGTCTTATATTATAACTCACTGTAGGTCATGTCCAATGTGTTACCATACACACTAATGCATTCACCATGGAAACCATCCCGATGTCCAAGATCAATCATTTCTCCAATTATGAGGTGGGACACTACAACCTCAAATTGATTGCCTAAGTCTACAAATCAATTGTAAAAAAAAATTATCTACTTGCAAGCAATCCAAGACTTGGATTTGTCATACAACTCCCAATGTACCACAATCATGTACAATGCAAGAGATGCTAGGCGAGAATGCTCATAAAGTAAAATACATGGAATAAGAATAGATAAAAGTGAAATTGAGATATCATTAAATAAATAATGAATTCCAAAAATCGTGTTTTTAAAGGTTTTATCCTAATCATTAGGGTTTCACTCATAGGTCAAAGTCTCCTATCGATTCTGGCACAGGCTCAATATCCTCTCAAGATTAAGAGTTTATGCATCATAGTAGATTCGTGAATCATAATACTAGATAGTTTTACATCATGATTCATCATAGGTCCTATTCAATGTGTAACTATACGCACAAGTGTACTCACCACAAGAAATGCATCCTAGAAATGCATCCCAATAGCCAAGACAAGTGGTTCTTCTAATTAGGAGGTAGTGATGTATAATCTTTATTGGATTGCCCAAATCCATGAATCAACTATAAATAACTTATCATCTTGTAAGGAACCCATGACTTGTATCCTTTGTGCAACTCTTAATGCACCCAAGTCATGTAGAATGCAAATGATATATGTGTGTATACTCAAATGACTAATTAATGCAAATGGGATGATAAAAGGAAACAAAAAACATATATAAATTAATCTCAACCTATTACATCATGTTATGCTTTCAAAGGCTCAATCTCAATAGTTAAGTCAACCATTGGGAACTTTAGATTGTTATGTTCTTTAACCCTAGATCATATATGGTAAATGCACTTATCCCAAGTTTCTCTAGATTTATTGCAACATGAATATATGGCATCAAAAACCAATAATGAACATAGATCTAGAGATAGAAACCCAAACCTTATGATCTAAATGTTCTAAGATCAATTCCAAGCTGGTGAAAATATTGAAAACTTCATAGAACTCGTCTACCTAATGTTCTTCTATCCATCTCTCCTTACATGGGTCTAGGCATGAGAAAAGTATGGGTTTTTCTCTTCTTTATTAAGGGTGCTTATGACTTTTTTTTAGTGGCTCTCTAAAAAATAGAATGGAAAAAAGTTTAAACCCTAAGCCTCTAAGGGGTTTTATGTCAAGAAACCCAAATGTCTCCATTCCCAATCCCAAGCTCAAGTTAGTTGAATGAAAACTCCCTAGGTTAATTAGATCCTAGCATAGAATCAACAATTCAATTTTTAACATAAACATGATCTAAAATAGTGTTTAAAAAAACATTATTAAAGATTTGGTGGTTCGCAAATCAAATTCGTGTGGTAAAGAATCAATTTGTAGTCATCAGAAATCTTAAAGACCCACGATCTCCCCTCCTCCCCTCTCCCCCTGGTGACTCTACCTCAATCCTTAACACTCAAACAATGGGGTTTTTAAGAGATTGGAGGCTCAAGCTTTCTCCTTTCTCTCTAAATGGTGGAAGAAAACTAAAAAATCTCTAGAAACTTTAACCCCTAAGGGGGTATTTATAGGGTTTCTCACTAGATTTAAGTGACTTAAGCCAATTAAGGACTTGTGTCACTTAATCTAGCCCAAAATGGTATTAATTGATTAATTAATCTAACAGGACTGTCAAATTAATCAATTAGACCAATCCAAAGATGTTATTCACTAATTCATGTGCAACCTTGTAAAATTACTAGAACGTCTTTAGGCACATAAGTAAACCTAGATCTTATCCAACCCTTATAAATTGTGTCATCAAGGTATATGAGCTCAAGCAATGACCACTAGGACCCATAAGATAGTATTAGTTCCCTTAAAATCCAATTTCAAAGTTGATTCAACATCCCACTATAAAGCATCAACTATACTCTAGTACCCTATGTGAATAATAACAAGACACAGCTTGGGTCCATGACCTATTATCCATTGAATATAGACTCTCCATTAACTAGTGTTCATAATCTAACAAGGTAGTGTTGTCACCTATCAAGAATACCTCTCCAATCCTTAAGTTATAGATCTCACCTATTATGTGATCAATTAACATATTCTAACTCCAAGGAGTATATGTCGAATTTCTACTAAAGGAAATGTTATGGTCATAGTCTTCTAGATCACATGTCCTTTGGATCACCCCAAGGAACACATTGTCTCAATCCTATGAGATATCATAATGTTTTATTGATAATATCTATTGACACCAACCTTCATCAACAATAACTCAATCCATGGGGATCTGCAACTATTTTAGGGTCTTACTAATAAGTCCAAGTCTCCTATTGGTTTTGGCACAGACTCAATATCCTATCAAGGTTAAGAGTCCATATAGTATAGTAGTTTGGTGAATCATAACAATTAACAACTTTATGTTATGATTCACCTTAGGTCCTATCCAATATGTAACCATACACACTAGTGCACTTACTGAGATAGAGTCCTTAAAATCAAGACATGATGTAAAAAAAATTAGACATGAGTTTCCAATTTTCTATCCATCTTTGCACTCATATTCATTTGAGCATTCAACCCATATCACTTACATTGTAGATTACTTGGATGCATTATGAGTTGCACAACAAATACAAGTTATGGGTTCCTTACAAGATGATAAGTTATTCATAGTCGGTTCATAAATTTAGGCAATCTAGTAAAGACTATAGTCACTACCTCCTAATTAGAGAGATAGTTTGTCATAGCCTTCAAAATGGGGTTCCCATGGTGAGTGCACTAATTTTTATGGTTACACATTGGATAAGACCTATGATGAATCATGACATAAGGCTTTCAAGATGTCATGATTCACTAAGATACTATGTCGCATAGATTCTCAACTTTAAGATGATATTAAGTCTGTGATGAAATCAATAGGAGGCTTTAACCTATAAGTGAAACCCTAATGTGATTATATATCCCTATGCATTAGGTCACCATTGATAAAGGGTAGTAACAATAGGTATTCTCAATACAAGCACCATGATATCTCATGGATGAGATAGCATGTCCCCTTAGGTAATCCAAAGGACATGTGATCAAGAAATTTGTTACCGCGATAATTCCTTAAGTCGAATTTGACATATACACTTTATGAGCTAGAGTATCTCAATTGATCACATAATATGAGGATTTTTAACTCAAGTATTGGAGAGATAATCTTGATGGGTTGATAAACTACCCTATTAGATTACGGATACTAGTTTATGAGAAGTTTGCATGCGATGAATAGTAGGTTACGGACTCGAGCTTTAGCTCATTGTAATTTCATATGTTATTGAAGTGCAAATAAGTCTTTTTAATGGGGTGTTCAATCAACTTCAAAATTGAATTTTAAGGGAACTAGTATTTTTCTATGTGTCCCAATGGTCCCCGCTCAAGCTTCTAGTTCATGGTGGTATGTTTTAAGGATATTTTATGTAATTCATAAGTGTGCATAAGAGTGTTTTGGTAAAAATGCAAGGTTGCACTAAATTTATGAATTGACTTTCTATAATGAGTTAATTAATTAATTATAAGTCATTAGGACTAATTAATTAATTATGACATAAGTGGGTTGGATTAGGTAACCCAAACCCAATTAGGGCTCAAGTCACTTTAGCCTACAAGGAGGCCTATATAAACCCCCTTAGAAGTTAAGACTTAAGTTCATCATATTCAGTTTTTTAAGATTCCAAAGAGGAACCCTAGCCAACCTCATAGAAGAAAGAGAAGATCACCTTTCTCTTATGCCTAGACCCATGTAGGGAGATATCAGATGGAAGACTCTTGGTTAGATGAATTCTACAATGATTACCACGATTTTTGGCATCTTCATCGAATGGGATTCAATCTGGGAACATCCAAATCACAAGTTTGAGTTTTTAATCTCTAAATTTAATATTTATTTTGGTTTTTTGAAACCATTATTTTCCATTACGTTAGACCTAGAGAGCCTAAGGATAGATAGCATGCACCCCATGAGATTTAAAGCCAAAGAATGGAGTAATTCAGGGTTCCTAGCAGCACTAACTATATAGGAAACCCATCTCAACGACAAAGATAAGTCATCCCTCTAATTAAGAAGTAGTGCACTAAAGTTTCTACTAGATTACCCAAATTCATAAACCAATTGTGAATAATTTATCATCTTGCAAAAAACCTATGACTTATATCCTCTATGCAACGCCTAATGCACCTAAGTCATATACAACGCAATTGATATGGGCGTGTATGCTCAGATAACTAATTAATGCAAATGGGATAAAGGAAGGAAACAAGATATATAAAAATATATAAATTTATTAATGAATCCAAAACTGTTACATCATGTTATGCTTTATAGGGCTCTATCCGAACAATTTATATAGGACTCATCTTAGGCTTAAGTGAATTGAATCCAAATTGAGCTTAGGTCACCTAATACAACTCATCTAGGTCCTAATGAATATCATCCAAGGGTCTTGTTTGTTCATAATCAAAATCATTTTCTCATGTGTTGGAGGTTATTAAGGTTTAAGGAATGGTTATAAAAAATTAACTTGTTTTTTAATGGAACTCACAAAAATTTGAAGGCAAACGCTCATTTCATACACTGAATATTTGAATTCTCTTTAGGAAGCATTCAAACATCATCCAAGAAATTCAAACGATAGTCAAGGAAGTTCAAATGTCCATACCAACATTCAAACCTTGTTTGCAAGACATTTGAGCTTTAGTTAAATTTTATGAAAAAATTCATTCCATCTTTACCGTTTTGAGGGTACTTTCATAAAATTAAAAGTAAATGGTTCTCCAAATACTAATCCTAGGTTTTTCTTCATCTCTCAATCTTTCAAGATGATTCTTGAAAAAAAAAACCAGTGATTTAGAAATTGATGATTCATATATTAAAGCCTTGATACAATCTTAAAGGTATTCCACTAAGGAGAATAGGGGATTGTTGTGTTGAGGATTTGAAAGAGGAATATAGGTATTGAGAGTATTATTACTGTGGCCCCGCATTTTCGCTCGATGTGTTCCCACTTGATGGCAAGCTCGCTTTTTATTTGAAATTGATTTATTGATTAAGAAAATGACTTGGAGTCGCAACTTATTTTTGTTTTATTTTTAAAGGGTAAACAAAATAAGAAAGAAAACTCTAAGTGTGACTTCTTATTTGGAAAAGCAAGTCTATGAAAAATCGAGTCGGGTCCGAGGGTCAAGTTACTTATTAGGAAGGTACGATAAAGACCATAGCACCCCTCTAAGTCCCTAAAAACGGGTCTCTACTAAATAAAATGAAGCAATCATGGCAATCGGTAAGGAAATCGATGGATACCAAGATGATCACAAATCAAAAGAAAGTCAATGATAATGAATAAATAAACAAAGTGAGAGCAAGAGCGTACCTTGGCAATAGGTAATAAAGCGCTATCATGAAACAGAGTTAATGCGCAATAGCAAATACAAAATATATCGTATGCATGTCAAAGATTGGAACAAAAAAATCAAGCAATATTCATTAGGCATAGCAATTGACAAGCAAAAGAGAAATCTCATATGTGAGGCCCCCACCTAAGCCCAATTTATCTTGCACGAATTGGTTACACAAATTGTGTTATTTTGGAATTATGAAAATTGTCTCTATGCTTGTTAAAGTAGTGAAAAACGAAAAAAAAAAAAAATTAAGAACCAAATAAAATCACAAGATGTGTACCTGAATGAAAAATGGCAGCATGTTTATTAAAAATTAGGTTTTGGTGAATCAGGATTTTAATGAAGAAAAGAAAAATAAAGAAAGAAGAAAATAATGCTAATAATAATGATAATAATAATAATGGAAAATAAATAAATAAATGAATAACATAAAATAAATAATTATATGAAAGATGAATGAATAAAAATAATTAAGTTAGGCGAATAAACATATCAAATAAATGAATTTAAAATATTTAAAACCATCTGAAAGACAATTTTTTGGAAATCAAGTTTTGAAACTAAATTGAAAATTGAAGTTTTAAGAACTAAATTGAAAATTTGGGATTTTAGAAAAGTAATTTGAAACTGGGAGTCATGAAAATTGGAACTTTGAAAATTACTCGAGAATTAAAGTCTGGAAATTGGAATTTTGGAGGACTATTTAGGGACGGGATTTTAAATAAATGAATAAGTGAATAAATAAATGAATGGAATAATAATAATGACGAAATAATAATGATTGGATAAATAATTGCGAAAGTTAGAATTTTTGAAATTGGAGGATAGAGAACGTACCTGGATAGCAAGTATATTTTGTAAGATTCCTCCAAAAACACTAGAGTGGTTAAGGCAAGCATAAATTATATAAAATATCCATTATGTCTAATATACCATGTCGAAGCCAAAATTGAACTAAGATAAATCGAATGACTCAAAAAATAATAACAATTTCAAGTAAAGTATAAAGTCATCAGCATGTAGTTAGAAAAGGAAGCATCATAAAACAATTTCTGAAAAAAATGGCTTAGAGTGGAGTTTAATTACGAAAAATTTCAGGAGACAATTCCTACACATCTAGATCAACATACCAAAAGTCAGACACTCATTCAAAGGACAGATCACAGCAAAGACACCTAAAGGTTCTACAAAGTTCAAATTTGATAAGAAAACGTGATATACATAAACGAATTTTTAAAAAAATAATAAATGATCACATAAAATCATAAAACAAATCACACACATAGTTCAAAGTGTCTATATCACATAAAAAATAAATTTAGGGTCAGATAGTACTCAAAAATATTTTTAAAACACCCAAGATAATTAGATGTCCAGCATACAGCATGTACAGTAGGCACAACTTTGAAAAATCATATCTCCCTCGAAAAGACATTTTCTAATATTTCATGTGTTTAAGATCAATTTCAAGAAGCCTATAATTGAGAAAAATATTGAACCAAATTTATAAAGTCGTATGGTATTTTACTTTTACAAAAATATCTCAGGTGTCCAGAACCGGGTGAAAACAGAGCCCTTCTAAAAACTCGTTTATATCTTCTATTTTAGAATGGCTTTCTAACTCAAACAAAACTTTAAATTCAATTTCAAGAAGTGAGGAAAGTCATACAAGTTTTATAAATTTTTTACAAGTGTTCTAAAGTTTCCAAAACGAATTTTGAAGCTAAAGGGTCTGTGGTTGAGTGAAAACTGGCAACAAGGATCAAATCATTAATACCTAAGATGGGTAGTTCTTTTCTAACAAACCAATTTTAGATCAAGAAATCTTAGTAAGAAGGGGTCTCAACAGGTAAACTGATATTATAGTTGCATCTGAGATGACAAAGTATCATCCATACCACCAAAACCATGTGTACTTGTAGGAATGTAACCATGAACAGGGTGCACAATTGGGAATTTACATGCTAAAGCTGATATGTAATATAATTTCAGGACCCCACTAGCTGCCACCAACCTTACAGGACTATCACTATCTTTCAGCCCTGATCCTAAGGGACCCACCATTTAAAGTCCCATAAAAAAAAAAACATAAGTTTTCTACTGCATTTGGACCTAATTCCACTACCTTTTTTACTGCCGAAGTTGTGCAACATTCGAACGTTTTGACCACCAACCTGTTGCTTCCTCTTTAAGTGCACACACACTCTCATAAAGCTCATGCACAGAAACCAACCTGTTGCTTCCTCTTTAAGTGTACACACCCTCTCTTTGGTGTATGGTAGCAAATCCAATTCTAAAGGGACTCCACGTGGTTATCAATCTTTTCCACATAAGTGCCATTTGTCTGGAATCTCTTCAACTGAGAAGCAGCTACTAAAGGGACCTTTTTGTAGGCCAAATGAGAGAAGTTAGGCGGTTTATTATTATTCACTTCCAAAACAAGATCAAAATCTGGATAATTTTCCTTCAACTCCTCAACATCCACCACTGAGAGACTGGTGAAATACTTTTCAGCAATATGAGTCGAGTTAAACGTCACAAGAAGTAAACCACCTTCTAACAGGTTTCCCATAAATATTGATGCGGAGGTCGTAAGAGCCATTAGTACATGAATGTTTACCTTTCCACTAATAATATCAATAAGAGCATCAAGAGATGTTGAGACCCCAACGAGAGGAAAAGCAACGAAAATGAAGGGATGGCCAACATGAAAAGTGATGCACTTAGAAGGCAGTTTCTTACATATACTCACTATAGTGAATAGTGCAACCCTCTCTCCTTACGACCTTGAAAACTCCTCAAAACCCACCCTATAAGAACCTCAACACTCACCAGAAAATCAAGAAAATGTCCCCCTGCCAGTTCCCATCTTTCACTTAAACCATACATTCACCACAAACCATGCCTCGATCGGTGCCAAGCAATCTTTCCCACGAAAGAGCAGTCACATGAGAAACCATAGAGCCTGCTCTCTTCTTCCAAACTTGGGTACCAAGTTCTAACAACATCTAGAGGTCATCCTAGTGATGCACATACGGCTATGCACCTGAAATACCCACAGGAAATCAGAGGAAAATGACCAAGAAAACAGAGCATGAAGAATGAAAACCAAAAAAGAAAAGAAAAAACAATGAAGGCCACATTTCGTGTTTCTTTCAAGGGGCTTAGGTTGGCGGGAGGAGCATAAGCAAATTCAAACAAGCGAAGGCAACCAAAGTCCTCACATAACACACAGTAAATAGGAAAAAACAGACTTACAGTCCCAAACCAAGACTATGGAATTCCAAAGAAAGAAATCAACAATAACAATTATGTGAGCAATCTAATATTAATGCAAACAAATATATGGCCTCTGTCATTCAATCTCCAGACATCCAGATGAGATTCAAAATCTAGCAAAGATTCATACGTAACTAAAGGATAATGGGAATGGAAAAGGAGTCTACAACAAATGTACCTGGTAAAGCCCTTCTTCCAGCAGGAAAATCCCCACTCGTGTGTGGTCTCAAATCTCTTCCTTTGCTTTTCACGCTTCCTTCCTCCTCTTCTGAAAACCGTCCAAGAAGTATATATTTCCCAGCCTCCTTCCTCCCTGTTTCTGTCTTTTCCCACAAATCATTACCCACTCCCACTGTGCATCACTTAGCAAGTGTGTCATCTTCACCCACCACCATGGGCGAGCTACTGACGTCCGCCACACGTCCATGCATGGAGCCTCCCGAGAGATGTCCCCCACCCTCACCGAAAATGCTCCTCGACTCCTTAATGAAAGCAAGCAAAACAATAATAATAAAAAAACTAAAAACCTTTGGTTTGTAAAACAAAATGGGGTCTACAATTACCCTAAAAAGTAAGTGCATCCAAATCATGTTCTCATATTTAATAGATTGTTTGTGTCGATAGACCTACAATGGTTTTTTACACCTAAGAGTTTGTAAGCGGCTTTTCCAAACTACATCATGTCATTTGTGTGATTGGATTTATATTTGCATAGAATTAATCAACCTTAAATCATAATAGAACATATATGGGAAATAATAGAAAGAATCTCAAAATAGATTATAACTCTTGATTTAATTTTTGCTTTGACTACTTATTCACCTCCCCTTCTAAGTAGTTTTATAGATCAAGATAAGTTTTTTCAAGAAGAAGAATCTAAATTAATGATTAAATTTGCAACTTTATTATTTTTATAATACAAGTTAATAAATATGTATTTCTTTTTTTTTCCTTTTTTTTTTATTTCTCTTTTAACAATTTTTAGTTTATTAAAGCATAAAAGTATTCTCAATCTTAGAGTATAAAGTCTAGGGCTAACTAATATAATTATATTGATTTAATATGATAATATTTATCATAAGTTATTAAAAAGTATTCAAGTGCAATTATTAAATACATCCTAATAGAGCTATATCTTTTGCAACCAAAATTTTCCAATTTCATATACCGATAATTAAAAATATAGACATATTATTGGAGTTCCATTTTTTTTTTCCATTTTGTAAAACAATATTTTTTAAAATTTAAAACAAGAATTTAAAATTAGTATTTTAAAATTAACTATGTTGAAAACTAGGAGGAATTAAAACTAATAGAAGTCTTAAAACTTTAGCCTATGTTTGGTTCCAGAAAGTTTAAAGGAAAACGTAAAGAAAATAAAATAAAATGGAAAGGTAGAATAAAAGAAAAAGTGAAAATAAAAAATAAAAAATAGATTTAAAGTAAATAAATTATATTTATATATTATTCTAAACTTTTTTCACTGATTTAACTATTCTATATATAAATTAAATAATTTAAAAATATATAAATTTCTTAATAATTTTAATTATATTTAACTTGTTTTCACATTTTCTATTGTAAAACTAAATATGAGTAAATAGCTTTTCTTACCATTTTATTGCGGTACATAAACCAACAGAACACCCTTTAAGAGCCGGCGTGACCCCTTTAGGGGAATGAAGACAGCTATGTTTACTGGGAAAAAAAAATGAAGAAAATGTAGGGAAAACTAATAAAAAAATTAAAGTTAATAAATTATTTTTATATATTATTTAAATTTATTTTATATCTTTATATAAAGATTAAATAATTTAAATATATCTAAGATTCTAATAAATTTTAATTATATTTAATTTCTTTCATTTTTTTTCTAATAAAATTAAATATAAGATCTTTTCCAAGCATTTTTCCTATATATTTTACTCTCAAAACGAAAATTGTTTAAAAAATATTTAACAAACATGGCCAACCAAACATGAATGATTCTATTGCAATTTTCAAGAAAGAAGAATAGTCATAAGTTAAGTATTTACATGTATAAACCTTGAGCCCATACTTGAAGGCTTAAGTATATTGAATAAAGAATCATACCCATTTTTGATTGGTAGTGGAGAATAGTGGAGTCAATTTCTACATATTTCCTTTGCTTTAACTCTGGGGCAGGGTGTCGGTGGAATTAGGGTTACTTGTATGACCACTTCATCTTATGGCCTCCTTAGTCTCCACATTCCTAAACCTTCTAGTAAGGTTTGGTCACCTAACACTTATTTTGGGTCACATTTTTTTCTCTCTCCCCGCACTCCACTCAATTCCACAAACCCCCCATTCAAGAAATTTCTAGGTTATTTCCTCCAAAAGAAGAGTAGCAAATTTCCATCTCTTTTTCCAAATTAATGAATTTATAAAATATGTTAATTAAAATTGAAAACAGAATCACGCCATGAATGATCGAATTGTCTGACTACACCATGTGGCTGATCCATTTGTACTGGGCTGGCCCAGAAGATGAGTCCAAGGCTCACCCATTTTCCAGCTGGACCTTTTGTTTAACTCTCCTTTATTCGTATTCGTCGTAGTCATCAATTCAGGGTTCTGGAAGTATTAGTATTTGGGAATTTGTTTGAGAAAATCTAAGATAAATTAGAATATTAGAAAATCCAAGCGCTTTAGCTGAATATATATATATATATATATATATATATATATATATGGTTTTGGGCCTATGAAAAGCCCAGCCCATGAGCTCATTGGAGTAAAAGACCTCATTTGGACACGGGGGGATTCAAACAAAAATCCAACAAATTTATAAATGAAGCTTTCTACTTAAGAAGGGCAAAATTCCAAATTTATTTTTAAGGAAAAAAAATCTAAATAAAGTGGTCTGGATCAAAAGTAAATAATGAAAAAAATATGTATATTTCAAAAATAAATATTATTTTTTTAGAATTAATTGGTTAAAAATGATGAAATAAATTTCTTATTTATAAATTTTTTTTTTTTTATGTTTTTGTTTTAAAAGTAAACCATTTTTTATATTAGCGCATTTTACCATTCAAGCATTTATACGTAGGTATTAAAAGAAATTGTTATTTTTATAGGAAAAGAATTGAAGATTTTTTGTTAAAATGGGGAGTTGAAAACAATTTTTACTTATTTTCTAAAAATTATATTCTATTTCATTTTGTTTTTAAAAATTATTTTCAAAGAATAATGATCAAACAGTGTAAAATTTTAAAATTCGATTTTCTATTTTTAAGAAAAAAACTGTTTTAAAATCACACGATTAAACAGACATTAAACAAATCATTTCTTTTTTTTTTTTCATTTTTAAAAATGGAGAATGGTATATAACTACAACATAAAACAAAAAATAAATAATAAATAGAAAATAGAGATTTCCTTTCAAGCATTAATATGTGATAAAAATTTATCACCAACCCGATATTATAAATGCATCTTCATTCAATGGTCTAGATTTACCTTCATTCAATGGTCTAGATTTTATTATACGCGTTTAATGATTCATATACGAGTTGAATGGGTGTCAATTTTATGCCTCACATTTTCTTTCATTATTTTATTATTTTAATCGAGAAATTAATTATATTTACCAACTAGAATAATTCTATAGTTTTTTTAAAATCAATGAAGTGCCTCCTTAACCACAACATTGACCCTTTCTGGGGTCCCCGTCCGCCCGTCCCTTTTACCTACAAATAAAATTATTTTTTTTAATATAAGCAAACGTACCTGCGCCGGCTGAAAAGACATAAAGAAAAAGCACAATTAAAAAAAAAAAAAAGAAATTTGCCAACCACCTCTAATTGTCTTTCGCAAACAAGAAACCCTAATTTCCTCATAATCATTAAAGATCAAGTTGACTCTACCCAGCAACTTTTAACATCGGACCACTCCGTTGACATTTGACGGATATTTTTTTGGATACATATCTTTTTTAAAGCTAAATTTAAAATTCTTAGTCTTCTTTCACCTTTTGCTTTTACAATTTGCTGGAATGAAATGGTAAGAAAGAATGAAAGAATGGCCCAAATTTGAAATTTAAAACTGCAAGTTGGGGATAAGGTTGTTGGCATTTAACGAACCGTTTGTTCTTGTTCTTCTTGGGGTCACGTGACTTTCTCCCAATGCCTCCACCACCAACCAACGCATCACTTTATGGGAGGGAAATTTTCAATTTTGGTATGATTTTTGGGCTGCTCTTCCCCTTTTTTTTTTTTTCAATGGGGGGCTCTTATTTAGCGACCCACATGCATTAAAGTCAATAAATAATATTCTAACTTTTTTTTAGGTCATGAGTCATGACACATTCTTCTGGGTTTCTGGGGCTTAGGCTCTTTTCTCTTTCGCATCAAATATCAATGCTTTACATTTTTTAATCTATCATAATTTATCAACTCTCTTTGTAACTTGTTTTTAAAAATGATATTCCATTAACTTAGAAAATACTTTTGCAAACTGTAATGAAAAATAAAATCATTTTTATAATTTGTTTTACAAATAAATTATTTTTCTTTTTAACAAATTTGAGGTGCTTTTAATTTTTCTTTTTATAGAATATCTTAAGTAACTATTGAAAAAAAAGAGTATATACTTTAAAATGTTTTAATTGTATATAAGAGTACATTTGTTAATAATTTTAAAAAATGTTTTGACTTAAAAAAATGTTTTTTTTTCTAAAAGGAATTAGAAGTATGTTTGACCGTGTAGTTGAAAAACAATTTTTTGTTTTTAAAAATAAAAAATTGTTTTTAAAATTTTTTTGTCATTGTTCTTTGAAAATAATTTTTAAATAAAATGAAATAGAGAATAATTTTTAGAAAATAGGTATAAGTTGTGTTTCACTTTCACCGGATTTTAAAAATAAAAGGAAAAAAATGGGTCATGTTTGATCATATTTTTCGAAACTTGTTTTAAAAAATTATTTTTAAGTTAAACGGTATGTGTTTGACAAAATATACTAAACACTTTTAAAAATTTTAAAAATCACTTGTAATATTTTTTTGAAGTGCGTTTGGGAGTCATTCTAAAAAGCATTTTTAACATTTACAACATTTGAATAATAAAAATTTTCAAATATTAGAAATATTAAAAAACGTTTCTTAAAATTACTATCAAAAGGTATAAAACACTTTTAAAAAAAATATTTTATTTTTTTAATAAAAAACACGGTGAAACCAACTTTAAATATATAATATTTATATAAATTATTAGTTAAGAAAACTATTTTTTATATTTGAATTTTTTTTATAAAAAAATAATAATAATTCTTAAACATATTGCAACATGCAAACAGCATTTACATGGAAGTGGTATCTCATTTAGGCGTGGTTTGAGTTGAATTTAATTTAAAATGGCACACTGAAAATAAAAAATTATGATGTCAGGGATGATAAATCTGTATATTATTAATTTGTATAATATTTCTAAAATCAGTGTTGAGTATATTATTTTGCTTTGTATTTTGATGATAGTGAAAAGATTGCCATCATACACGTTCTATGAGAGGGACTTGCCAGAAATATCATAGGATTTGGGGACTTTTGTGGGGGTGGGGGGGGAACCAAAGCCTTTTTTTGATTGCGAATGAGTCGAAATTCTAATTGGATCAGATTCTGGTTCATACCTAACATCCAAGGAAGACTTTAGACTAGAATTTAGATTTTTTGTAATAATAATAATAATAAACAATTTTTTTTACCATTAATATTTTAATCTTCCATGGAATAATATTTTCATCTAGTAGCTTCCTAATAACTAATTTTGAATCTCCTTCTATCTTGATAATTTCTTATCTTTTATATATATATATAAATTATCAAACCTTTTTTTAAGCCGTCTCCCATGAAATTCATTTAAAATAGGTTACAAAATTTCTTTAATATACCCTTAAGTTATGTTTGGGTTTTAAAAAATATTAAAAGAAATAAATTTCTCATATTTGATTTTATCATAGAAAAATATAAAAGAAAATCATATATAATTAAAATTAATATGAATTTTATATTTTTTAAAAAAATTATTTAACGTTCTATAATAAATTTAAATAAGTGAAATAAATTTAGAATAGTATATAAAAATAATTTATTAATTTTAAATATATTTTGTTTTTCCTTTTTTTTTTTCTACTTTTACTCTTTATTTTTTTTCCTCACATTTTTTATCAAACTTTTCAGACCAAACATATCTTTAATATTTGGATTATGGTACCTCTACCCAACTTGTAGATGCATATGTTGAATTTTTTTAGGGCATGTCTGCTTTTTATTGAAATTTATATATTTTAAAATTATTTAATTTTTATATGATAAATTTAAATAAGTAAAATAAATTTAAAGAAATACATAAAAATAATTTATTAACTTTAAATCTATTTTTTATTTTCATTATTTTTTTTTCTATTTTCACTTTTTTTTTTCTTATACTTGTCCTCAGACTTTCCAGAACCAAGCCTACGATTATGATACCTATACCAATTTTTCCCCGACCATATGCATATGTTGAAAAGTTTAGGTCATGTTTGCTTTTGTTTTCAATAAAGAATTTCAAATTAAATGAAAATACTAAGCAAATGAATAATAGATAAATAACTCTTTTGTATTCATCTAATATTCAACTAGCCAAAAAAAAAAAAACATAACAAGTTGAAAGTAAAATTTAAATAATAGACAAACAATATTTCTTCTTTTTTTTTCAAAACTATTAACAATTTACATAATCAAATATATTTTGACAATTTTTTATTTTGACAAAAATTGGAATAAATTTATCCTATCAAACAAGTTTTCAAACCAAAACTTTCAACAACTACTTTTTTTTTTTTTTGTCAAAAATTTATTTTTGCAGGAGACTCACATGGAGGCGGTCCAAAATTCAAGCAATTAATGATGCTTGGGTATGGCCTTTCCGCATGCAATCAAAATTTTAAGCTATGTTTGTTTTCGGAAAATTTTGAAGAAAACATGGAGAAAATAAAATAAAAAGATAAAAGTATAAAGAAAATAAAAAATAAATTTAAAATTAATAAATTATTTATATATAGATTTTAAAATTTATTTCATTTATTTTTCCTCTTCTAAGATGAAATCATTTTAAAAAATATAAAATTTTAGCTAATATTAATTATGTTTTATTTTCTTTCCAAAAAATAAAATCAAACATAAAAAATAAATTTTCTAGGAATTTTTTTCTATTCTTAATACTTTTCGAACCAAACATATCTTTATTATAACCTTTAATAATAATATCCTTTGACTAAATAATTAAAACTCATTCTAATTTTAGTATATGTTTTAAGTGTTGTAATATTCTTATTTATTATCGTGTTTAAATTATTTATTAGAAATTTGAGAATAAGAATACTTTTACTACAATTCTGATTTTATTTTTTAAATATTATGTTGAAATTTATTATATTTTTATTTTTATTTTTGTATACTAAAAACATCCTTTAGCACGTTTGGAAAATAGAATAGAAAATTTTTATGGATATTCCATTCTATTTTTTATTTACTAATGCATTTTATTATACTTAGAATTGAAAATAGGAATTAAAATTTCATTATCTGGAAAATCAAAACTCGCTTTTAATTAAAACGAATTTTGATTTATTTTTTTAACTTTAGTGCATAATATTATTTAATTTTCAAAAAATAAAAAACATACCAAAATCTTGAACATAGCCTTTTGTAATTTTTTGACAACAAGAGAAAAATGTGTTTCCATTCACTTATATGAAAAAAAAAAATCATAAAATAGGAACTCAAGTTTATAAAGTACAAATTTTAAGTCGTTATCTAAAAATAATTAATAATTTATGTATTTTTTAGTCAAAGGTAGTACATTTGACCTCCCATCATCTTGATGAGTGCATGAAATTTGAATTATTTTTAAAGATTCTTATTTAATAATTATTTTTATACGAGTATATGAAAACATTTTTTTTCTTATTTTTATTAAAGACTATTTTATAATAATGAAAAATAAAAATTATTTTTAAAAAATATGTAAAAACAAGAAAAAAAAATTCCCAATAAATTCTATTAAAAAAATTATTTTGAATAACAGTTTTTAAAAATATTCCCCAACGGTGGGTCTACTTTCACTTTCACTTGGATAGTTGAAACAAACACCTGGTTGGGTGGAGTTGAACCAGAACCACAGGTAGAAGTAGAAGGAAATTAACAATAAGTAGAAGACGACCTGACGAGGATCTGGAATCATGGAAAAAGACATCCTAAAAACACATTTTAAGTGGGGGGAAATGAGCGGCATCTCACATGGAACTCCTCTTTCAAACAGTGGAGTATGGCATCAAGGCATGTGATGTTTGGAAAATGGCAAACAGCCCCTTTGTTTTTTCATCCTTGGCATTTTACTTCCAAAATCAAAACCCTAATAAATTATTTGCTTTCTCAGTTGGGAACTTGGGATAGGAATCATTCCCATTTTCACTTGGAAGGGCCACCATCAAATCACAATTTCAGTATCATACATGAAAATTAGGTTTGATCATTTTCCATATCGACCCATTATTTGGAAGCCCCATACTTTTTTTTTTCTTTTTTTTTTCCTATGAATCACAAAAAAATACTTTGAATTATTTTCATAATTAAATTTAAATATAGCAGTTAATTAAAAAATTAACTGACACCTAATATTAGGCAAGTGCCAAAGAGCAATTAATTGTGGTTTTTGAAAATAAAATAAAATTAAAGGGCACCATGGGGATGCTATTTGCAAGTTTCTATTCCTCACATATAGAATTCAATAGTCCATCTTTTTAATTACAATGTTTTGAAAATCGGATTGGACCGACGGATTCAATCGATCAAACTATCAACTAATGGTCTTTCCAATCCGATTTCTCTTTTTGAACCATTCATCTATTTCCTCTTTTTGAAATAAACTATATTTATATAACCTATGTAGTTTATTTCAAAATGAGGAAGTAGATGACGGTTCAAAAAGGGGAATTAGACTAGAAAGGTCACTTATATATAACATAATATGTGTTTTTTTTTTTTCCTATTTTTAATATATTTTTATATTTAAATATTATATATATTTTGTTTAACAAAATTTAAAATATTTAATAAATTTATATAAAATTATTTTAAATTTTAATAAAATATAAATTATATATTTGTGATATTACATGTTTGACCATAATTTAACCACCCCAACCAATGAGCCATTAACCAATAACTTTTCGAATTCAACGTTCAATTCGATTATGAAAATATTACTTTATTATATATGATTTTAGTGGAATATATTAGTATGTTTAATTACCCAATACCAAATAATAATAATAATAATAATAAAAGATCATTGAAAACTTAGATTTAAAAATTTAACCTTTTATCCTATTTTTAGCATCATTTTGATAAAAATATCCTTATTTTTTTTCTTGTAAAATTAACACTTTCTTTTAAAAGTGCATATAAATATTTAAAATGAAAAATGACATTTATTTAACAAATATATATTACTTTTTAAGTAAAAATATGAAAAATATTAAATTAACCAATATAAGGAATATTTCATCTTTTTAACCCATTAATTCATAATTCAATGAATTTCCTTTTTTTTTTTTTTTAGTAAATAGTCTTTAGGTTATTTTCTCTCATGACCTTCAATTAATTTATTAAGCCCCCACCAAAATACCAAAAAAAGAAAAAAGAAAAAAAAAGTCAAGCATTTAAGTAACCCAAATGATGTTTTCAACTACTAATGTTAAGGGTTGATACATTCAACCATGAATGACTTCACTTATTGATGAATTTATAGGCTGCCTCAACCACTACTATTACTTTTTCTAGGAATTTTTGGTCAATACCCCTAATTATGAATTTTTGATACATTTTTCCCCATTTCCTATTGTTTTGAATCGTTTGTCCATCTCTTTCATTTATTCCAATTTGGAAAATTAGTTAACTTCAAAAAATTTCAACAACCACAGACACTTTTTCAACACTCTTGTACACATTTCGGGGGCTTTTCTCCTCTTTGGGCGATCCTGTCGATTGCTTGTACATGACCACTTCCACCTTCCATTCTAAGTTTGACCTTTCAAATATTTTGAAATAAAAAGTGCATCATTTTTTAAGAATATATATATTTTTTTTAAATAGAGCAGTAGAAAATTATTTCCAAATCAAATAGGAAAAAACAACTTTGGCCCACATATTAAGTTTTGAAATTATCTTTTATTAATTTTAAAATTTATATTAATTTTTATTGGTATTTTGAATTGACATAAATTTGAAAATATTTTTTTAACCACTATTAAATCTCAAATTATTTCTATGACTATCATTTGTTACAAATATTTTTTTTTAAATGATAAAAAAACAAATCATATGATATTTATTATTTTTCTTTTAATGGGTGTAAAAAGGAAAAAAAAAATTAAATTGGACTCTAAACCCATGACCCCATTTTATTTTAGAAGAGTGATCAATTCCAAGTTTTGAAGGATATTAAAAAATTTTGATAATATTTTAAATTTCCATTTACTTTCATTATCATTTGAAAATTACAAAAAAAAAAAAAAAAACACAAACAAAATTGAAATTCTCTTTTCAAAGACAACTAGTTCTTTGGGCTTCTCTAATTGGTCAAAGCACATGTTTGAGGACATCAATCTCCGGGTCTTGATCTCAAATTCATATTCAAATGGTTCATTCCCTGGAAATCAATACTGTTTTCCAATATTTAAAAACAACTACCAATTTTGTATTGTAATTAAGAGTGGGGCAGCCCTTCATTATTCAACATAAGTTGTTAGATAATTAATAATAATTTAATGGGAAAAGGAAATAAATGAAAGATGAAGCAGCCAAAGAAATTGATTCTGCCTTGGTTGGCTACCAAAAATCTTTCTTCTGCTTGACCCCATTTTCATAAATTTCAAAGTCCAAATCCCAAATTTAAATCTTTGTCATAAAAATTCCACATAATTTAAACCTTGGTTTCTAGTGGTATTTCAATACTTGAATATATCACAATCTTTTATTTTTTTAATCACATATTTTTTTATATTGTTCATATTATAAAAAATTATGATATATGGTGCATTGAAAAGCATGTTTTCTCCACAAATAGAAAGTCAATGGCTTAAATTATTATGATTTTATTTTTTTAAGGGGGCATGTGCCCCTCCTGGGCCCTGACCGACTCCCACATTTGAATCAAAGATGTAGATGAGTTGGATCAAGCAAGTTTATCCAAAAATAAATAAATAAATGGAAATATATCATGTAGTGGAATGCAGAGACCATAGCATTTTAATATGTTATATATTTTAAATTTTGGAAAGATTTGAGCATAGGTTCATTGGAAACATGTTTGTTTTTGTTTCTCTATTCAATGTACTCATTTTATTATTATAGAAAAAATAATAATGTATTCAATTAATTATGACAAATTTTACAATATTTATTTATCTTTAATTTGGCTTTCGATGATTTGAACACGTTTCTATGAAAATGAATATTAATACTTGTTATTGGATAAGCCTAAGAATCTTCTTTCTTTTTATCACGGCCTTTTTGGTAGTTTTTATGATCAAGATGATTAGAATCACCCACAAAACAATTTATATTTGGACTATATTTAATTAATTGAATATAGTATGAGATAAGATGAAAAATAAGATAATATATCTTATCCCATATTTGATTAGTAATAGAATAGGATAAGTTATCTTATAATTTTTCTTATCTTATATTCAATCAAATATGATATAGGATAAGTGTTATGATATATTGTTTGATCTCTTTTTTATATCTCTTCTATATGGAATATGTTAAATCCTAAGTTAACATACAGGACACACATATATATAAATTATTTTCATATATTAAATAACATAATATAACAAAATTTTAAATATTTTGATAATGAATATTGTTTATGACAAGAAAATTTTGATTTTTTAAATAGAAAATATTTGAATGAAATATAATTTTATTTAAAACATTGAGAAAGAATATATATTTCAGTTTCATTTTATTTTTTTATTTTACAAACTAAATATAAATATGATATAACATATCTCATTGAATATGCTACCTTAATATATCGAGTCCATCATATTTAATATCCAACAGTATCATATCATAGGACATACATATTCTATCCTATTTATACCACCAACCAAACGTAGCCTTAATGATTAAGTTAAAGAATGGAGGAGAATAAAGTAGAAAACAGAAGTGAGAAAGAGATTTGATAAAGCCTCTACTTAGTTTTACTATACCCGAGAGAATATGTCATGTTTACATTCACGGATAAGAAAGAATCATTTCACTATAACATAAAGAAAATTATAGAGGACATAAATTAAATACAACTAGTAGGTTCTTAAAATATCTCATGTTTCCTCTCTCCTTATATCTACACCCTGTATCATGAGCTCTCTCACTCCATCCGACTCTATTAAGCGTCTCTCATTCTTTCTCACATATTCGTCTTGTATAATTTTACAAAATCATCTCCATCTCATAACTTTTTTCCCTCTTGACATAGAATAGTTATAGAGATATTCCTAATATTTTTTTCTTATTCTATAAAGAAATTTAAAATTACAATGGCATATGAATATAGAAAATATTCTATGTTCTTTATAAACATGAATCTATACTAATTAGGATTTTGAAGAATTTTTCAATAAGTTTTTCATGTTTTTTCTCACTTGTGATCTCACCTACCAATGTATAAGTTGTTGAGAATCAAAGTTAAATAGTTATGGTTGGGGTTCTAATTGTTCTAACCATGATTTGGGAGTTATAATCATAATTAATAGATTAATGTACAAAATTATGTTCTTCTAATGCTTTATGTTTTGTTAGACTAGGGTTAAACTGATTTGTCTTACTAATATGGGTCAAGCTAAGGCAAGCATGATTTTGGGTCAAACACCTCTATTTCTTATTACAATATCTATCATTAATAAAAGATAACAAAAAAAAAATGATGTATAGAGAAGATTGTAGTTTAATTTGTTTTAATATACCTCATATTACACACAGAACATCAATCATACAAATTGTTTGTATCTATGGTTTGCAAAGTTTGAAATTTATTTCTTTTATTAATACTAACCTTAAGAAGCATTTAAACACTGATAGGATGTTTGAGTGTCCCTTAGGAGGACATTTGAATGTACCTATCAAGACGTTTACATACACTTATATTTTTCATCTTTCTTCAAATTTTTTTTCTAGATTTTCATTCCAATTATTTTTCTATTAGATTGAAAATAGGGAGTCTACTATTTGATCCTAGTTGCAGTGAAAACATGTGCCAACTTTTAATTTTTTTTACTTTCTATGGTGTTTTAGGACATACATTAGGTTTGAATGCTCCCAAATCCTTTTTCAAGTTGATAAAGAGTTCCTTGAAGACCAAGCATCTTCCACCCGATGACTCTTCCTTTATATCCTAGCATTATAAGAAGTGTGAGCTTCTCTTTCACCTTGAGATGATGGTTGCTAGGGGTTTTTTTAGGAGAATAGAAGATAAAAAGTTATCTAACTTTAAACCCTAATAAAATTTATATAGACCATCAAGATTCTTTTTCCAATCCTTGTGTTTCAAATCTACCTATATGATGATCAACTGGCATACTTTAAAAATCCCCTAAGGCCAACAAGGTAACACTTAGAGGGGGGGGGGGGGGGGGGGGGGGTGAATGGGTGTATTTTAAAAAATTATAATATAAGGATTAAAAATGATACCTAATTTTTATCCTGTGAGTAGTCAGGGTATATCAATTCTTTATTTTGTAGGAAATTCAAACAATATAATCAAAAGATATAAACAATGAGGCATAGATATTTTTATGTGGAAAACCCTCACACTAACTATAGAGATAAAAAATCACAAGGTGTAAAACTGCTAATCTAAATCCACTATATGAATCAAGTTACTAGATTTACTTGGTCGTTTTACCTTAAAGATTTACTCTCTAATATACTTACAATTTGATCCATGTCCACGACATAGTAACCTCTGATTGTTCAAGTGAATACACTTCAGCCTTACGAAGGGATGAAGGTTTTTAACCTAAGATTCAAAAATCAAATCCTTAAATGAGAGGTCGGAGATGGTGTGACACGTTAAGCTTTCTCTATAGGAGACATTTTTTGAAATCTCTCTAATATCTATATGATCTTTTTCCAATCTTTATACGATCTCTAACCCTTAAGGGGTTTTAATGAGGTATTTATAGGAACAAATCTCAAAGATGTTTGGTTTTATAAGACTTCTAAATCAGATTTGTGTGAAAAAATCTTAGCTAAAAATTCATGACCTCTTAAGCCCACTTAGGTGTCTTGAGCGCTTCAGGTGCTTGAACATTGTGGAGCGCTTTAGCAGTCCAACGCTTGAGTGCTACTCCCAGCTCGAGCATCCCCTGTTTTTCAAAAAACTTTATAAAAATTAGGTTTAACTTCAAAACAATTACCAAATCTCTTTGTACCTCATAAGATCCTAACTTGTCACAAGCCAAACCTTTTTAAATGTACCTGTGACTTTTCAGTTGAAAGAACAACAACTCTTGATCTTCAATGGAGAGCAAGTCACTAGCTAAAAAAACCTTTATGACCATACATTAAAATGAACAAAATTGCTAACACACAAATTAGACTCAATGTCCTAACAATCTCCTCCTTTGGCAATTTTGTGACAAAAATTTGTTACATAAACTCACCTGAACTCTTATAACAGAGTTTACATAAACGCTCAATTTAAAATAAACTAAGGGATTGTTTTTCACAAACTTGTAATACTAATACTCCAACCTTGTAACCTAAAAACATACAGAAAACTATACAAAAAGTAGAGCAATGAGTGGAATAAGATATAATCAAAACAACAAAATAGGATGATTAGAGATTTTGTTTGATGCGTTGTGAAAACATGAAAGAGGAATGGATCCCTATAGAGACACCAAGGTACAAAGCAAAACTTGAGAGGAATATATATGCATGCAAATCAACCAAATATCATAGAAGCTTGATAAGACACAATAGATTGATAACAATGCCTAGAGGTCTATCACCAAACATGACATATGTAGTGAAAATCATGGGAAAAAGCTTTTGTGACTTAGAATAGTTTTAAAGAGATAGACAATTCAAATAGAAATATCTTGTAGGAAACATCCATGTTAGGTATCTCTCTTAAACTTCTAAGTTACGTTTTCAAAAGTTGATTTGGTTTTCTCTAATGTCTCATATTTAATTTCCTCCAATATTTCAATTAATTTCCCTTTAGAATTAAATGAATAAAAAATGAATTAAATAATTCAAAAATAATATTAACTCCCATTTTTCAAGAAATTTTTCTTAATTATCTTTTCTCAAATAATTATTAGAAATATGTTTATGCTCCCCTTATGATTATGCTTCCCCTATTTAAGTGAATCAAATATGGTAAATGATCTTCCTCTTTTTGTCACAAAAATGGCAAAGCATATGAATAGGAAAGCACACAAGAGAGAAAAATAAAGTAACATCATGAGTGAGTGTATAACAAAAACATGATTCTGGATACATAAGATATACAATAAAAGAACAAATCCAGATCAAGAATACATAAAAATAACCAAACTAAGCATTTAAAGGAGTTGGAGAAGGGGCAAAGCTTGAGACACCTTGAGAGTGGATCCATGATATGATATAGTCGAGTTGACCCCGAATCTCACAATGCTAAAAATCATGTGAGTCCATCTGCTAATGAAGTTGGGCCATTCCAAAGTCTCTCGAGCAGTTGGTTCAATAAAAGAAGATGCCTCGTGTGTAACAGATGAGCTCACCCTCCTTTGCTACTGCCTTCTAAGTTGCCTACTGTACTGCATCTTGAGCGCCATGGTGAGCTAGGGATGCCATCAGTCCATAAATGTGGTTATAGTGCTTGGCCCAAGAGCTCCCATCCAATAGGTATGGGAGGATTGAATCCTCAATGTTGGGTCTATCTCAAAACTAACACCTTCCAGGATACATGAGATGATGAGGGTGAAAAAAATGCCACTTTCTTAATAAGAAGGATCGTAAAGAGGAGTCATCGCATCCATAATCACCTTACTAATATTGAACTGTTTTCTAGAGAGTGTAACATGAATAGATCGAGCAAACGATCAACTAATCTGGGTACAATGGTTGGAATGGTAGAAACGAATAGGTAAAAAAGGTAGCAAGCAACCATGTTGGCATAGAGAAGCCAACAATCAGAATATATGAAGGTAGAAGGCAAGAAGCGCCATACATGAAGGTAGAGATGGCATCAAACTCCCTTTTGGTGAAAGCCTACACCTTTGAAGAGAAAGAAAGAAGGCAAGACTCAAGTTGCGGCATGCCAAGAACACATCAAATGGAATGAGAGAAGAAAGGGATGAACTGGTTGTACCTAGTCACTTGAAAAATGACTCCGGTGATAACATAATGCATGTTTGTATAGCACATGCAAACAAGATAGGGGTAGTAAGTCCCTTGAAAAGAGAACAACATCTCCCACCCTCACTCTCTAATGATAGCAATGAGATGAGGGTCCTAGAAGGCTCGAAGATCAACCAGATGATTGATCTCAACACGTTTATCACAAAAGAAGGTGTAGTAGCGGTCTCGTGCCTCCTAACAATGGAAGATCTGTTGATCAAAAGGAACTACAATGTGATGCCCTGGATGGGCTTAGGTGATCTAGGAGGGATCACCTCTTGTTGACAACAATGACTCGCCATATTAAGCAATAGAATATTAAAGGACACAAAAAAGTGAGAAAAACGGATAAAACTATGAATGAAAACTAAACCACTAGGAATGCTAAAAACAAAGTGCAGAACAATACTATGCTAACTAAAATTGAAATACGAAATGAACTAACCTTAAATGAAAAAAAAGCGGAACCTAGAGTGCTTGAAATAACTTGAAAATGTGAAATTGTGCAAAGGACACATGGAATGACTTTAAATAGCCAAAATGAGTGCTCGATGCATATTAGTGCTTTAGTGTCATGAATATTGGAAGCGGTGCTGGATATGACTTAGAACGCTTGAGTAGTCTAATCGCTTGAAGCGACATTGGATATAACTTACAGTGCTTAAATGCTAGCAATGTTAGATGGAGTACTCGAGCCTTGATAACAATGCTTAAGAACTTAAAGTCTCGGATCAATATAATGAAAAAAATAAAATAAACCCAAGGGAACTAGGAAACTAAACAAACTTAATTAGAAACCAAATGATATAACAAAGTTTAAACATAAACACAAACCAAACACCTTAGGCGGATCATCATGTTCAAGAACTCTCAAGATTAGTTTAAATAATAATAAATCAAGTGAGTTTTCTAGTTATTATACATCAATCTATCAAGAATGGGGTTTCAAGTTCCAAGGTCAAAGTTAATCATAATTTTAGTTTTGAAACTCAATGCATAACCATCAATGTATAAAAAGGCCAACATAGAAACATGAGTTCAAGGGAATACAACTTACTATCTAGTTGTGCATTTTGAAATTGATCACTTAGAAAAGACAGTCATGTCTTTGTTCCAATTAAAGTACAAATCGAGTCAACTTGATCTAAGATCACCATTTTTTTTTTTTTTTTGATATCATTTTTTTTCTTTACTTTTTCTTTTCTTTTTCTTTTTCTCTTGGAAGTGGGGGCATTGGACACCATGATTTCTATTGATTTTTCATTTTATTTTCATTCATGGTTGCCTTTGTATCCATTTTTGGGGTGTTTCCAAATGTTTTAAGTGAGTAGCATACATTTAAAAGCAAGAATCTTGGAGAGAGTATGTGAGTTATGTCTAACCAATGATTCAAGAATTTGGCATGGACTCACTTTGGGAAACAATTATAATAATATTAGTCAAATAAGACAAGTGGATAATAAGATTTGAGCATGACAAGGGGTCCTTCCTAAGTGAACAAAGTCTACTTTATGATTTAAACTTAAGAACTGTCCCTTTTGGTTAAACACAAGATATCTAAGAATCAATCCACATCAAGTGGTTTAGATATGGTATATTTCTCTAGGTCACATCAATAGTGGATACTTTAGTGGTTTCCCAAGTGAGGGTGTGATTATGGCTTTAAAAAAAACCTAGCGAGTTGGGTGTCAAACCTCAGAGAAGGGATCTTGGAATGCAAGTGAGATAGAAAGATTAAGAAAATAAATGAAATTGGTAATACAAAATAACGCTTTCTTGAATTCTTGCTTTGGGCAAAGAAGTGGTTGGACAGTTATTAAGTGAAAAAAATAAGAAGTGGTTAATAACCTTAACTAACTTGTAACTAACAATTGAGGAAATGAAAATCCTTAGGCTCTCTTCCTTACCTTGGGATAATCCTTGTTATTAATATACTATCCTTGTAGTACTTAAGGCTTAATCAAGTCGTCCCAAGTCAAAATGCTTTTACCATTAAGTGTTTGGGATACCTTATTAAGATTTATAATCCCCAATTGTCAAATATTGAAATGAGGTGATTTATAATAAATGAATCAAGTTCTCTTTATGGGTTACTTTGAATTAAAAACAATTGTTAATGAAAGGATACATTCCAATAGAAGAACGGGAAGCCTTAGGGCATCATTTCCCCGACCTAAATACCTACTCAGTAGACATTGAATTGAAATTAACTTGAAAGAATAAAATAGAAATCAAGAAATTGAATATCAAACATTAAATCAAATCTAAAATTGCAATGATCAATGACAATAAAAATATTCAATTATACATTAAATAAAACCAATTCAAGACAAAGAAAATAAATGAAAGCAAGAACAATAAAATAAAGAAAATCTAACAACGAAAGTGTATCCAAGATCTCCTCTTCCCAAGTTTAACTCCAAGAACATGCAAGAACTCCCCATCAAGGGAAAAAATTCGAACCCCCTTCAACAATTGTTCATTTCTCTTTTTATATCCTTTCCAAGCAAGCCCTAAGTTCTATCATTTGAAAACTTTTCCCATGCAAAGACAAGGGCTCAAGAATGGACTAGAATTGGTCCCCCACTTTGGATAAACTCATTCCTCCTTTTTAAGACAATTAAAAAACCTCTCATGTGCTGCAATTGTATAAGTTTTAAGGCCAAAAGGGCGGCTTCAAGTGGTAAGACCCTTATAGGGACCTTGGTAGTACCTTCATGTGTTGAAAAAACATTCATGTTTCTCAAATTTATTCCTCAGGCAAACAACCTCCAAAAATTTTGAAAATTGGTCAAATTTAAGTTTAGAAAGTCAAAAATCAAGAAAAAATTATTTGAGTTTAATTAGGCATGCCTAGCCCTTTCAACTACCTCAAAATTTTACTGGTCGTATAGGATCAATACCTAAGAACTCATTGCAATTTTGATTTTCCAGCTAAATTCGCCCTTCATTCTCACATCTGGGATGTCCCATGAGGATATCAATATCTCATTATTCAAGAAATATAATTACAAACATAAAAAAACTCAAAGAAAACATAAAAAAAGTTGGGCATACACAAGATGACCTAAAATTACCTAGTTGAAGTGTATTTTTTATGATATACTCAAGCTTAAAATACGACACTTAGCTTTATTTTTATGCAAAATATGACATTAATTAGGAGTTAGGGCTCTCTCTTCTCTCTAGATGGTGGAAAACAAAAATGATAGAAACCTTGACCCCGATGGAGTATTTATAAGGATCATAACTAGGCTTAAGTGTCTTGAGCCCACATAGGCTTAGGTCACTTAATTTAGCCCAAATTGGGTCCTAATTGATTAATTAACCTCAAGGGATATCTAATTAATCAATTAGCTCAATCCATATATATCATTCACTAACCCATGTGCAATCTTATGTAATTACCAAAATGTCTTTATACACATAAGTGAACCAAAAGTCAATTCAACCCTTGTAAATTGTTCTAACATGGTATATGAGCTCAAACATGGACCACTAAGACCCATAAGATATTATTGACTTCCTCATAATCCAATTATGAAGTTTATTCAACATCTTATGACAGAGATTCAACATCTCATTACAGATAATCAATTGTACTCCAATATCTTATGTAAATGATAATGAGACACAATGTGTTTGGGTTCATGACCAACTATTCATTGAGTTCAATCTCCCTATGAACTAGTGTATGAAGTCTAACAAGGAGAAAACTATTAGTCTTTCAAGATTACCTCTACTATCATTGAGTTACAAATCCTCATATTATGTAGATCAACTAATATACTTAAGCTCACAAAGAGCTTATGTTGAGTTCCACTTAAGGAACTATTATGACCATAGTTTATATGAAAACACATTCTTAGGATTACCCAAGGGGACACTCTGTCTCAATCTTATAAGATATTGTAGTGTCTCTATTAAAAATACTTATTGCTATCGACTTCCATTAACAGTGACCCAACCCATAGAGAACATATTATCACTTTAGGATCTCACCCATAAGTCTAAGTTACTACTAAATTGGCACAACTCAATATTCTCTCAAGGTTGAAAGACAATATAAGGAAGTAGTTTAGTGAAGTCAAGACAACTTGATAGTCTTCTGTCATAACTCACTATAGGACTTGTCTAATGTGTAACCATACACACTAGTGCACTTGCCATGTGAAACCCATCCCGATGGACAAAACCAACCATCCTTTCAAGTAGGAGGTAGTGTACTACAATTTTTAATGGATCGCCTAAGTCCATAAATCGACTATGAACAAATCATCTATTTCCAAGGAACTCATGACTTAGATCTTCTATACAACTCCTAATGTACCCAAGTTATAAACAATGCAAGAGACACTAAACAAGAATACATAAAGCACAATGCATGGAATAAAGATAGATAAAAGTGAAACTAGAATATCATTAAATAAATAATGAATCCTAAATTTGTTACATTATGTCATGCTTTTAAGGGTTCTATACTAATAGGAATGAAGTAATACGAATTCCCTACAATTGGTTATCAGGTAGTTATGACTTCACTAAGTTGATATACTATATTATTTCTCAACCTTAAGAGAATTTTGAGCTTCTATAAAAATTTGCAATGGCTTTGACTTATAAGTGAATTCCTAAAGTGATCATATATTCCTAATGAATTGGGTTAATGATGATAAAAGTTGATAGTAATAAGTATTCTCAATGGAAGTGTTATGATATCTCGTGAGCTGTGAGATAGTGTAGCCTCTTAGGTAATCCAATGACATGCTATAATGAAACTTGTGGCCATAACAATTCATTAAGTGAAATTTGACATATGCTCTTATCAGTAATCTTGAGAGGCTAATATATTTCACCTTGTTAGATTAGAAAGACCAATTTGTAGGGAGACTATATACAATGGATAGAACACATACTCAAGTTCTATCTCATTGTAATAAACATAGGGTATTGGAGTACAATTGACTCGTAATAGTAGGATGTTTGAAAAAGCCAATGTTGTCCTAAGGGTGATCAATTGATTTTTCTGATTTGTAGAATCAAAACACAATTTATAACCTAATTCACTATGCTAGAGTAGTTTGTACCCGATTAAAAGTGGTTTTAGTACAAACTACTGTAGTATAGTGGTTTTTAGGTGTCGTCCACTAAAATGGATTGTTCTTGGTAATTAAGGCTTGAATGAGAGGAGAAAAAACGATTGTGATCAAGTGAAATTGATTTGAAAATTCATGGTGAAAAATCAATTTAACAATGGTCTCAAATTGAGAAGAACAATGAAATGTAAAATAGAAGAAAATTAATAGGAAATGAAATTCTCAGAGTTAGGATTTTCTAGAAAACAATTTCGATGGTGAATAGATGTTGAGATCTAATTTTCATCAAGTTATATTGAAAACCTAAATTCTCATCTAAACCAAATTTGGATGTAGTTTTAGGTTTAGATCTAATTTCTCTTCAAATTAAGTTATTTAATCCAAGAGATCAATTCAAATTATATATTCAATTCATCTTAAATTATCTTCCAATGATTCACACAATACAACTATTCAATTTAATCAAATTTAGCTTTAAGAATTTAATGACTCTACCTAGTTTGTATTGTGGTAATCATCCAAGATAATTTGAAGAGAAAAATCCCCAAAATTCAATTAATCAATCAATTAGATCAAATTAACTTTGTAATTAAAGTTCATTTCTTTAATTCACCATAGATCTTGCCTCTAGATCCTCCTTTCTCTGAGAAAAATGAGATTCAACCACTCATGCTTGGAGATTTGGTCTCACAAGGCATGTTTGGCTAGTGAGAAAATGAATGAAAATAGAGAATTCTATTGAGAGAGAAAATCTAAAATTTTCTACAATTAGAAGTGTCTAAAAAAAGTTTTTTTTTTATGAGAAAATCAAGTTTCTATTTATAGGCCAAGGTCAAGTGGACACTTGGCATCATCTAAGAGATTTTCCAAAAGCTTCTTCATCAAGCAATCTGGAGTTTAATAATAAAAGGGTCATTTTTCAAAAGCTCATGCAATTTCACATGATTGTGCGAAATCAAAAATGCAATAGTAGTAATTTACATATTCTTAGAGCAATTCGCATGACTGTGCGAAATTTTCCCATGATCATGCGAAATAGAAATATTAAATTTTTAAGCTTTCTTTTGTCATTTATTTCATTTCCTTCTTCTTTTTCTACTTCAACTACCTCCAAATCAACTCAAATCCCAGTTCAAACTTATTGCATTACTTCTTTCATTATGTATTTGGATCATTATCAACATTATTTGTTCTCTTCAATTTGATTCATCTCTTTTGTCACCAATTTATCAAATTTATACCTTGAAATTACTCCAAAACTTCATAAAACTTGTTAGTAACTCTTGCAAGGGCAACAACATGTTAATCAAGTGTTTTAGGCATAATTACTACTCAAAAGATGTGAAACTCGTGAGAATTATTATCTAAAATATGCTCTTTTTGAGTAGTAATCAATGGGTCCCAATGGTCCCCACTTGAACTCATATATCTTGATGGTACGGTTTATGAGGGTTGGATTGGTTCTTGATTCACTTATGTGAGTAAGAGTGTTTCGATAAATACTCAAGGTTACATAAGGGTTAATGAACAATATATCTAGATTAGGCTAATTAAGACTTTTTTTGGACTAGATTAAGTGACTTAAGCCCAAGATGAGTTCAAGTCACTTAAGCCCAATGGGAAACCTATAAATTCCCCTTGAGGGGTCAAAGTTTTAGACTTTTGCCTCTTCCATTATCTCCCACACTTTCAGAGAGAGAACTCTAACCTCCAACCTCTTGGGATTTCCACCATCTCAATGCCTAGATTCAAGGATGAGTCATCCAATGGAATCTTAGTGGGTTCATGAGACTTTCAATGACTACCACACATTTGAAAACATTATTTATCACAAAAAATCAATCTAGAAACATCTAGATCTTGGTAAGCACTTCTAATTTATAAATCTAGATTTTGTTTTTGTTTTAAATGTTATTTTACTTCAATTGCTAGGATTTAGATAACCCCAAGAAGTTTTTGCATGCACCTAACGAGATACATGGTTGGAGCAGAGTGATATGGAGTCCCTAAACTTCTTTCTTTCCTAAGAAGAAAAAAAAGATATTCATTCAAAAAATGAACAAAGTTTAAAGGCTTCATCAAATAGTTATCAATAGGAAAATGAAGATGATTATGAAGAAATCCTTCATCCTATCAGAAATTCAAAGTAATTTATGATTACCTTTAATAAATGTTCCATCAAAAGTAAGATTTGGCTCAAACTATAATGGCCTTTAAGAAAAGTTTTACCAAAAGTAAGATTCACTTCAACTTCTAAGACAAAAGTCAAGTCATCTCTACCTTTAAGTCAGAAGTTCTATAGATCTTCACTAAAAGAAATATTCATCTCAGTTTTTAAGACAAAAGTCAAAAGAGTTGCAGTAAAAAAAAAAAATTTACTATTCATTATTCATGTCACGAGAAAAATTGCAATTCAATTCACATGTTTCTTAAGATTTGTATTTAAAGATTTTTGCCCTCAATCTGAAGGTAAAGGTTTTTCTCGTCCATTTCTTCATTAACTTTTAATCCTTCTTTGTCTCTATCCTCCCTGAATATGAGAAAAAGAATTCTCTTTCTAAGTCATCTTATAAGTTATTTCTCCATGTAAGATATTTCTTTAAGATATGAAGATGTTTTCATATCAGGTTTTAATGTTCATGTTTTCCTATTTTATGTTTTTTTTTTTAATTTTGAATTTTAGCATAATTTACTTTTCATTATTTACTCACATTATCCCAAGTGGTTTCCTAGTGCTTTAAAAACTAAAGGATTCTTTAGGTTGCTCTAAAGAGCTCTAAATTTTCTTAAAGGACTGAAAACTTAATTTAGAGAGCTAGGTTGCTAGAGGCTATAGTTTTATGAATCTTGCAAAAACTCACGATTGAGGAAATCAAGGACTAAATTGTTTTCTCCTTAAATATAATCAATTTGAAAATAAAAATATATAAAATAGTTTTCTATCTAGCAAAAATATTCTTTAGAAACTATATTCTTAACATTTTTTGTAAAACTAATTTTGTTGATTTGCAATCAACATGTACTAAAAAAATTTTGGTTTAAAAGGTCATCTTGAAATTTTAAGTTACATAAAATAGTGCTTAAAATCTCTTTTTTGATACTACAATAATCAAGTTGGGCTTGGTTCCAAGTCCATAGGTGAACTTTACTAATCTTTCTTTGTCACCATTGTTTGCTTAAAAATCCATTCATTACATATTTTTGAAGTATCAATCTCAACAATATTAAAGGTTATAAAGCCAACTAAGTTAAGGCATGACAAGGTCTTAACTTTGGTTTTAATAAATTTAATAATTTTGGTATTATCCTCATTCTATGGAAGTGGATCCTTCTTAAGTCTTTGACTTAATGGTGCACAAATCTAACTTAAATCTTTGATAAAATTTGAAACATAATTGAGACTTCCTAAGAAAAGTTGTAATTGTTGCTTATCCTTAATCTCATTAGAAAACTTATCAACAAATTGAATTGATCTTTGAATAGGAGTTATAGTTCCTTTATAGATATGATGAGCCAAAAACTTAATCTTAGTTTGGAAAAGATTCATTTTAGAGGTCGATATATGTAAACTATTTTCCTTGACAGTTTGAATGAACTTATTGAGGTGCTTCAAATGTTCTTCTATGGATGAAGAGAAAAGTAAAACATCATCAATATAAATAAAGAGAAATTTTGTCTTATTCATTATATTTTGGAATTCTAAAGGTGCATGGTTAAGTCTAAATGGTATTACATTCCATTAAGAATTTCCAAAAGATATGTTGAAAGTTGTTTTATATATATCTTTTTCAACGCTTTGGATTTGCCAAATCCTAACTTTATATTAAACTTAGAGAAATTTTAGACTTAATCTTTGAAGATGGTCTTTCTTTATAATAGGATACCTAATCCATCTTTATACTTCATTAAGGGATCTGTAATTGATTACAAGTCTTAGGCTCCTTTTTCTAGTTTTGCATGTTTTTAAACATGAAAGGCAAAATAGTTCCGAGGGAATTTAGATTTTTTATTAATTTTTTATCAAGAAGTACTTGAATTTCTCGTTTAGAAAATGAACTTCTTATTCATTTGAATTGGTCCTGTCTTTGTGAGAATGTCCTTTTCTCTAAATTTTGGGTTATAGGATAATTCCACCTCATGCTTATTCCTATGCCAAAATGCAGTAGGGAATTTTGAATAGACTTCTTTAATCAATTTTTCTCTAAATCTTTGGATGGTTTCTTAAATCTTCTTAATATTTAATTGATCTTCAATTCTCTTATAACTAATTTATTTGATTAAAAATTTAATATGGTTATCCTTAACTTTAATTCTTTTGAAAATGATTGTAGATCTTAATTCATTCATATTTCTTTTATCTGAAGGATAAGCAAATTAAAAAAGGATCTCCTCATTTAGGAGTTATGTTCTTATAACTTGGGTGTCTACTCTAGTGGTTAGACACAAATTTTAAATTTTAGTCTCATTTTAACATAATTTTTGTTAAAACTATGTCTTTATATCATCTAAATTCAAGATTAAAACAAACTTAATAAAGGGTTGTTGGATGCATATCCATTTATTACAAATATGTGTTTTAGACAATTTGTAATTAATCTTAAAGCGCTAACAATTTGTAATTCTAAAATCAACTCTTGCTCTTTAGTGATAACATTTATGATTTAAAGTGATAGTCATAGAATACATTCTTCCTAATCATTAGAACTTTAACTTAATGGTAAAATATTTCATGACAAAATTTATCTTTCATAGTATGAGATTTATATTTAGTAATGAAATTTTAATCGTAGATAAAAAAAAAATATCACTAACTCTTACATTTGTTGTTGTGCGTATTAATGAAGAATTTGATGTTTAATGGTAGAAACAAAAGCATATATATCAAGTATAAATATATCACAAAAGATGTTGAAATTGAGTTCAAATTTGATAGGTGAGAACATTAAATTCTAGATATCTTATGAAACCACTCAAAGCTAATATATTCAAAAAATTGAAGATAATGCTTTTATAATCACTTTAAGTTTGGTTTAAGGGAGATTATTGAAAATATTAATTCATTATTAAATTACGAAAGTAATTAGGATTATAAGGAATCTTATCTATTTCAAGTTCTTTTAAAAATTTTATTTAGACTATGTTTGTTTCTTAAAAAAAATATGAAAGAAAATGTAAGGGAAAGAAAATAAATATAACATTTGAAAGAAAACAAAAAATAAAGGAAAATAAAAAATATATTCAAAATGAATTAATTTTTTATGTTTTTTAAAATTTGTTTCACTTATTTTCTTTTACTATATAAAAATTAAATAATTTAAAATATATATAACTTTTAAGAAATTTTCATTATATTTAATTTTCTTTTATATTTTTTTATAGGAAAATCAAAAAAGAGAAAATAATTTTTTTATCATTTTTTTTCATTTCTTGGTATTTTTGGAACCAAACATAGCACGATCCGTATTCATTATTAATATGATTATACAATGAATAAATAAAATTTTAACTTATAGGATATTATTATTTCCCAACAAGTAGATGTCGACAATGCAGAAGAATAGACTTTGATTTGTTTAAAAAATAGGATTGATAATTGTACACAAAGCATCAATAATAGAATCAAGGAGAACTCAATTTGCAGACGAAATGAGTTGTGCGTGTGACATCCACGTGTTAATTGAGGTGGGAGGAAGCTGCCATCTGTCGCCCCCTTCGACGCCATCACTTAATCATTGTACCTTGCTTTCAAATTGTAGTCATTAAGGTGTAATTTGAAAATTATTTTTTTTATCCTTCATAAGAGAAAATAGTTGTTTTTTAAAATAAATTTCAAATAAATTTTTTCTTATAAAATATTTTGAATAATCATTGAAACTATAGAAAAAAAATTATTTTTATTTTCTATATATAAATATATACTCCCGGGAATTCCTCATAGAAATCAATTTTTTAAAAATATTTTCCAAAAACATAACAAAAATATTTTTATTTTTATTATTTTAAAACTCTTTTCAAAATCATTCCCCGGGCCTCAATCATTTGATGGACTTCCAATCCATCTTTGGTCCTTCCTGGATGATGTATGTTAAAGGAATGCCTCTCGAGAGCATGCCAAATGCTCATTGAAAAACAGATTGAAATGTCATGTTTGTTTGTTATATTTTCTATATATATATTGAAAATGAAAAAAAAAAAAAAGGAAGGATATTTTATTTTCAATTTTGGCTTGTGAAAGAAATATTTTAAGATTTTTTTAAAATAATTTTATTTTCCAAAACCCTTTAAAACTGTACTACCAATTCAATTTTTTTTCTCCTAAAACACAAAACAACTCTCTTTTTATTTTATTTTATTATACAACACTTTCAAAACAAATTATAATTTTAAAAATAAAAACACTAAGGGTTGTTTGGGAAGTATTTTCAAAAATAGTTTTAAAAAATAATTTTTAAGAACAAGTTTTAAAAATTATCCCCTAATATTTTGTAGAATAAAAGTCCAATTTGAAACTTAAAATATTTTATCCCATAATTATATATTGATATAATTATTTTTTAAATAAAATTTAAAAAATAAGTAAAAATTATATAAAATAAAGGATTAATTGATTAAAAAGATCCCAACAAATTTGTAAAATTAACCTTCCTCATTGTTGAACTTGAAAGTAATTCATTTTTTACATAAATAAATTTCAACTTTTTTATTATTTACATGTTTGTTTAAAAAAAAATGTTACTTTTACAAGAAAAATATGAGAGATTTTTGTCAAAAATAGGTATTTTTTATATTAAAAAAATGAAATGGTTAGTTTTTTTAAAATGAGGAAAATTTTATCCCTTTTAATACGATATCCCTAAAATAAAACACATTATTTTTTGTTTTTAATGATAAAAAAAAAAGACTTTGATTGTTAAACGTGTTGTTGTAATTTTTTTTTTTGGAGAACCTGAAACTATTTTTGAAAAGCCAAACAGCCCTTAAAAACACAAATTTATATCGATTAATTCAAAAACACTAAATTTTTTTAATGTGCAAAATTTTAAACTTTTGAGTCTTTTGAATGAATTTAAAAATTTGAAATTGCAGTGAGGACAAAAATGTAAGTTGGAACTACACCTTTGATGAGGCAATTATTGTTTCAACAGTTCTCCTGCATCTTGCCAATGAGAATCTGCCACGTCAAAAAAGAAGGGTTGTTTGGTAATTGGACCACATTGCATCAGCTGACATGAAAGCACTACCCTCTTCCGTCTTCTCCATGACGTGGCTGCAGTTCCAATTATAGAGTATTACTCTGAATTTTGCATTTTATTTATAATCCTACTTTTTTTAATACGATTTTCATAAAAAAAATTAAATAAATAAAAAATTAAAATTTTTTTTATTAAAGATAAAATTAATATATTTCATTTCTATATATAATTTTTAAATTTTAATAAAAAAAGAAATGATTACAAAATGGACACGTGTATTTTAATATTCTAATATTAATTTTTTGGACATTTTTTAATTGCAGTTTATAATTAAATTTCAAAATATTTTCACAACCTCAAATACATACTCTATACTTTTTCAAGCATAAAAAATATTAAATATCCTTTCAATGAACCATAATTTTAACCATTAATAGAACAATAAAATATTAAAAATACAAAAGTGGGTCCACTTTTAAAAACAATACAAAAACCAAAAAAAAATAAATTAAATTTAATACTCACAAGTGGATCACAAACAGTCAGATTCAGATTTGTCTTACAGATTTGATGCACTCTAAGTTTAAATTTAAATTAAAAAAAAATTAGAAATAGAATATTAATAAGGATGATGGAGCGCCCTTAATAGAAAGTGGAGGCGCCCATATCAGAAATATGGCCTCTTTTTGAAATATAATCACCGTCAAAGGACTCAAAAATAAAAAAGAGTCAAAAGAATTTTACTTTTATTAAATAATATATTCCTTGCAATTAATAGTAAATACCTTGTCTCCGTCGTATGTATGAGTACGACAAAGCCGTCTTTACGGTGTTGAAAGTCAAGACACTCAACGAGACTTCCGGGCACACGTCTTTCGTTTTTTATTTCATGCCGTTCTACTTTTCTATATTTCTACTTTACTGCCTGTTGCTTACACGCTTTTCTAATTTCACCCCTGATTTTTGGTAGACCCTCATGAAAAATAATTATAATAAGTTACCCCTAGACATAAATTAAGAGTACGTTTGTTTTTTTAATTTTTTTATTGAAGTAATTTATTTTCATATTTTAAATTATTTATTTTTTATGATTTATTATAATTTTTGTATTAAATAAAAAAAGTCAAAATATTTAATTTTTTTAAATAAAAAAGTAATATGATTTTTTTAATACTTAATAAAAATAAAATATTATAAAAACAGAGAACTTAATACTTAATATTATTAAATATTAAGTTTTATTTAGTTAAGTAAAAAAAAACCACCTAATACACCAATAAATATATATGAGTAAATTAAATAAGATTTAAATAGTTGGATTTGAAATTAAGTGTCACATATTTTAAACATGTATTAATACACGTATTTGTTACATACAAGTAACCATTTTATTAAAAAATCTGACATGGTCTTGGATTTAATCATCGTTGTTTCTAAATTTTCAATTAAAAACATGATGAGAAATCACTAATTCGATTGAATTTTTAGATTTATTTATCATTGTGTTTCGAGTTTTAGACAATATTAGATCATTTAAGATTGCTTAATTATAACAATATATACCTTTTTCACAAGGGAAAAATTTATAGATTTTGTGATGAAGGATTAATGTAATTGAAATAATTAGGAATCATTAATGATTTTGAACAATTTAATGTGATTGTATTGGTATGGAATTTGTACTAGAAAATTGGTCAAGACTAAAGTGAGATTATATATTGGAAAATAATAAAAAAAAATGATTTTGAATTTTTATTTATTTATTTATTATTTTAATAAGTGCATGCCACGCATCAAGTCGAGCGGCCGGTCGTTCCTTTGGGTTGTTCGGTTCTGCGTGCTTTGAATTTGGTTACAAATTCTTTAAGAAAAAGAAAACTATGTGAAAAAAAAAAATGTATATATATATTTCATGGGCCGTTGAAGTTACCAAATATTTTTGGGATTGATCTATTATTTGGTTAGTGAGCCGGATATTATTTTTAAATTAATAAAAACTCATAAATGATAAAAGGAAAAGGTAAGAAAAAAAAATGGAAGAGAAAATATTAAAATATTATCTTTAAAAAAGTGGAAAAGTTTGATGGTTTTTATGAGTAAATGGTGGGTTCTTTCTTGGATTCAATTAGAACCCAAATTGAATTACAAAGTGATTAATTTTTGCTAGGGTTGTAACGGGTTGATTAGATTGATTGAGTTTCAGTTAATTAAAATTAAACTTAGATATATTTTTTTAAAAAGATATAATTATAATTTGTTCTTTTAAAAAAAATCTAAAAAAATAATAAACATTATAAAAATATTAAATCATATTCTAGATTAAAGTTGTTTGACCTTAACTCAAGATCAATTCAAATTAAATTTGAGTTGAGAAAACTTAAGTTAAGCTCAACTTGGATATTGAAATTGTTTGTTAGAACCCATTTAAATATTAGACCAGACACGAATTAAATCAAACTAACCTACCTAAGTTGTATCCTTAATTCCCATATATATTTTTTTTCATTTTATAAAATTAAATTGCCAAATTTCAAAAATCCCAAACTTTCACCAACTTTTTTCATATTTTATGTGATTGCCCAAACCTTTTTCAAGTGGATTCTTTTATTATTTTTTTAATATTTTTAAAAATCTTAATTAAATAAAAATATGCTTTATTTATCTCATTTGAGAAAAATAATATCCCATGTTAAAAACTTGACTCAAATATTTTTAAAAGCTGTATATTATTAAACATACGTCATGAATTAAATTACAAATACAATGAACTTCAACATTAAAAAATATTAAAAATTCCTTAAATTATTATTTAAAAATCTTAACATTCATGCACTTATCTTCCGTCCTTTAGGGTATAACCTAAGAAGACTAATGTTACATTTAAGAATTAATTTTTTTTTATTAATGTATATATTTTGGGAACATATTTGGATATGGTTTAGATATTTTTATATTTGTATATTTATATTCAACACATTATTATTAATGATATAGGAGCCATTGACTTTCCATAAAAATAAAAGTGGGGTATAACGTAATAATGAAAAGAAGAGGGGTAGGAGTGCAAAGTTTAGAAAGCCATTAACAAATATCCATTCTTACAGGGGTAGATCCATCATCCATGCGTATCGGGATGCTAAATCTACCGAAAATCTTTTCTTTGAAAAATATTAGCAATGTAAAAAAAAAAATTCAAAAAATTCAAAAAAAGAAAAAAACAAAGAAAAATTTAAAAAAATTGAAGACAGTGGGGTCCAGTTGAAAGCCTCTTTGCTTCTTCCTTCTTCTCCTGCCTCTATTCATTCATTCATTCATTTGCTTCAATCTGAGTAAATTGGGGTTGTGTACATGACTTCAGCTCAAATTCATTCCTTTCCACACCGACAGACTCTTTCCTCCATTCCTTGCTTTCTACACAGAGGAAATCAAAATCCCACCACTGGTTTTCTGCAGATGCTTCAGATTGGTTTGAGGGTCACCACCACCACCACCACCACCACCACCATAACCCTTGTTTCTTTGCTCGCTTCCTTAGTAAGTTATGCCTTATTTTATTTTATTTTATTTTTTGAAATAAATCCTTTCCATTTTTTTTTTTTTTTGGGGTTTTGCGTGTATGGTTTTGTTGATTTGCTTAGAGCTTGAAAAGGTATTTTTTTTTTCTTTTTTTTTTTTTTGTGTGTTTAAATCCTTGCAGTGTTTGCATTCAATCATTCCTTATTTTTCGGTCACTGGGCTTTATTCACTTTCCATTTATTTCTGGAGGTGATGATTTCCCAAGATTTTCTTTGAATTATTTTTTTTCCAATATTTCTGCCTTTAATTTCTTGGGAAGTTTGGGTTATTTTCATCGGTTGTATTTGCTTTTTGATTGAATTGTTGGATTTTTTTTTCTTGAAGAGAGACGGTATTCGAGACTATGAGTATTTTGTTGTTTGGTTTGCTGAGAAACTTTGAGAAAAGAGAAGTGATAAAAAAAGAAAAGTCTGAACCTTTATTCTTGGTCGGTTTTATCCGAAGAGAAGTCTCCATTCAACTTAGCATATTTGGGTCGAGGTTTCCACTCTTCAGGAATAAAAGTAGAAAAAAAAAAAACGTAATTATTTTCATTTTCTTTTCTTATTTTCACTTTTCTCTGCAACCAAACAGAGGTCTTTTGTTTTTGTTTGATTCATGTGTTTCTGTTCATATCTGTTCGTTTAGAAGATATGGGTCTTCGTTAAAATCTGATGTTTTATACTCTGGATGACAAGTGTTTGATTTAATACTTGGCTGCAGTCCGGATATATCTATCCCTTTTATCATATGATCTGTGTGCATTTTTCTTTGCAAAGTTTTAGACTCTTTTACTGAAAGGTCTAGGCTTTGGGGGCTTGTGTTTATACAGTGTGAGATTTCTTATTTATGAAATGGATGAAAGAAAGATTATTGTTTGCGGTTTTTTTGGTTCATCCTTTGAGTTATTGTATAATCAAAAAGGAGTATTTGCTTTCCCTACAAATTAATTCAGCATTTTGCTTGTTTTAGGATTTTTTTTCTATTTGTTCTGAGTTTTGGAAGTGTTTTATGTGTTAGTGTTTGATTAATTCTTACTAGGAAATGGATTTTTGATGAAATAAAGGATTATTGATCAGGTATCCTGGGATTCTCGATTCCTTTGAATTATAATATAGTAACAAGGAGAATTATGATCCTTTGAAATGTTTTGTTTTCGAGGATTTCTTGGCTTCAAGCGGATCTTGATGTGAAAAGGACTTCCAATAAAGTGAATGATTTTGGTTTGGTTTATATTTTAATTTCCTTTCTTCTCAAATAACCAGGCTATCACGGTCGGACCTCATTCAGAATAGACTATTTTGCGGGAGTTTTGTTGGTATCAGATGAGTAATATGTGTCATGTTTGTGATGCAAAGTTGACAAATTCGAGGGAGGACAAGGATAAACACAAGAATGAGAATTCACTAAAATTAAATGGAGATCCCATTAGTTCTTGTAAATTGTGTGGGCAGAAGCACCATCAAGAAGCATTAAAATGGGATGATTTGAGTTCTTATCCTTCACGGATATCAAGTCCACCAATTTCATTGACAAGCAGTGATAGTACCGTCTCAAGCTGCAGTAAATCCCTCCTCTTCTTGTTATTCTTTTATGTGTTTTGAATTTTTGGTTGAATAGAATCAATGGATTAGTCCTCTGCTATGCATATAACTATCATCATAATAACCTTCTTCTCCTTTCCACCTTTTCAGGTGAATTTTCAGTTGATATAAATTCATATGGAAGGTATTTTTGTTAGCCCCCACTTGTGGGAAAAAAGCTATTTTGAGTTATGTGCAATATTTTTCTTGTAAGTGCTAGCTTAACCCTTTTTTTTCCTTTTCTTTTGATTCTTGTTAGGGTTAATCAAGATGAAAGTACTGCAGAAAGCAGAACTGAGGATGCTAGTTCTAGTCTAAATGGACATTTGCAGAACTCAAACATGGCAACTCAAGCAGATGGAATTGATAGATCCAACACACTAATAGAAAACAGCCTTAAGAATAATGGACACATGGGAAGAGATGTGGAAATCAGCGGAACTAATGATGGTCAAGAAGGAAGAGATACTGGTGTTTTTAAAACTAATGGATTCTCCAAAGTAGGAACTGATATTTCTTATGATAATGAGAAGGATGCCATAATTTGGGAACCCCCGGAACCAGAGGATGACATGGAGTGTAGCATGGCTAATAGTGATGACGACGATGAGTTTGGTGATGGTACGAAATGGGGAGAGCCAAGTTCCTTGTGTAGCTTTGGAGAAGAAGGCAGCGGGAGCTACAAGTTTAGGGATGAAAAACAAAAGGCAATGGAAGAGGTTATAAATGGGAAGTTCAAGACTCTCGTGAATCAACTTCTTAAATCTGTGGGTGTTGCCTCTTCAGGGAAAGATGGTGAAAGCTGGGTGGATATAGTTACTTCTTTATCATGGGAAGCTGCTTCATTTGTGAAACCTGATGCCATTGAGGGTAAAGCAATGGATCCGGATGGCTATGTGAAGGTGAAATGCATTGCAGCTGGTTCTCGCAACCAAAGGTAATGTTCTCAAACTGATATTCTTGTTCCTCTTTCACCCTCACTCTAAAAAAGAAAATACCTTGTTTGCTTCCTGTCCGAAAATTGTTCTTGGACAACATAAAATGGAAAACAGTTCAATTACTAGTGGCATTTTTTTAAAACTCATGTTTGGAAAATACTGGGAAGGTTTCTTTCATGCTACAATAAGTCAATTAGTTTTCTTAGAATACAAGAGAACATGGAGAAAACACATAGAGGACAATAAGTTGATGTTTAGTATTTTGTTATAGAAAACCTATTTCGAGAAATTTTTTTCAGAGAATAGGACTAAACATGCTCAATTTTTCTTGGATTTAGGGCTATCTAATGTTAATAAGGAGGCAGGTGGTTTTCTTCAACATTAATGATGTTTATCACTAGAAGAATTTTGATTGTGCATTTTCATGAAGTCATTTTTCTTTAGAAAATTCATTGGTATAAAATGTGTTACCGGCATGTAAACTCTGTTTAAGGAGTAGAGAAGAAAGGAAATAAGTTGATGATAAAGGAGTTACTTAGAGGGTGTTTGATAAAATGGCAAATCAAATAATGAATATTTATGTGTTGAATTTTGTAGAAGTGGAAACCTATTGTTACCATTCAGAATTTAAGTGATGAACTCAATTAAAATAAGGTTTAGAAAAAAAAGAAAAGAAAACTGTTTACTCATAAATTTGTCCCCCCCCAACACCACCACCCCACCCAAATAAATAAATAAAGTGTTGGGTATATGATGTTGAGGAATATTACTTTCTTGGGTTATTGAAAATGTCATAAAAGAGTTAAACTGCTTTTTTAAAATTCAAAAATCAAGTTAAGAAATATGCATATGCAAAATATAAGTGAAATTTTGTTTAGATGCAGACTTTCCTTGTGGTTTATTAGTTTGAAAAAACATGATTGGAAAAAACTCTTTTTCACTAACCAAATGGGGAATCAACATTTTTATCTCTGGAGTTATAATCAGGAAAATTCATTTTCATAATACGTAGATGTATTTTTCACAACCAAAAAAAAAAAAAAAAGGTAGATAACAGAATTGCAGATTGGTTGCTAATAAACTTCATTGTAAAAGAAATCTGTTTTAGAGAAGAGGGTTAAAATGGAGTTTAAATGATAAAATTTTAAAACCATGTTTTGTTTTAAATGTTTGGTACAGTCTCTATGACACAATGGATAACTGGCTTTTAAGTGGACTTTATTTTATGTGGTATCTGGTTTCTGTTATTGAACAAGGTCAATTATTGAGATCCTCTTAATTCTTTTCATTTTTCACCAGATCATTTGGTTACCAAACAACACCTTAGATACCATCTTTTTTCTTCTGTAGGCTCTTTTAAGGAGGACAGAAGAACTAGGATGATATAGTGGGAATTACCATCTTGGTGCTTAGCCAAAATAGTGTGCATGTATCTTAATGTAGTGCTTAAATGGGGCCTTTATTTTCCTTTCTTTTCATGTGCTTTCTTCAATTTCAAACAAAAGATGGTTTTCAAGCCTTATTTTCTCTCATTTTTCTCCTTCTTATTTAAAGTAACACACTGTGAAAACTGTTAAACCCTGATATCTTATTTTTCACATTTTTTTTTATTTAGTGTAAAAAAAATATAACGGATCTTAAAATAAAAGCATCATGTAAATGTTAGCTGGGAAATGTGGGAAAACCTGAAATTGATGTTTGGTTTTGCAGTCAAGTAATTAAAGGACTGGTCTTTAAAAAGCATGCTGCTCATAAGCACATGCAGACAAGGTACAAGAACCCTCGACTATTGTTGATTCAGGGCATGCTTGGTCATTCTTCAAGTGGGTTATCATCATTTAATTCAATGGATCAGGTAAAATGGTTGGCATGTGTTTGTTATTGATCTCTGGGACATATGAAAATATATTTTCTGATCATTTGATAATGAACAGGAGAAGGGTAATCTGAATTCTGTTCGTGAGATGATAGATGTGTGTCGCCCGAATGTAGTTTTAGTGGAGAAAACTGTTTCTCGTGATGTGCAAGAGACTTTTCTTGAAAAAGGAGTGACACTAGTCTTTGATATGAAGCTCCATCGCTTGGAACGAGTTGCTCGCTGTACTGGTTCACCAATAATGTCCCCTGGAACTTTAATGAGCCAAAAGCTGAAACATTGTGATTCCTTTCATTTTGAAAAATTTGTGGAGGAACATGCTAGTGTGGGTGAAGGTGGAAAAAAGCCAAGTAAGACCTTGATGTTCATTGAGGGCTGTCCTACACGGCAAGGTTGTACGGTGAGTATCCTCTTTTCATGTTAGTCTTATTTCATGATATTCTAGAAGTTTTAATTTACAAGGTTCATTGTGGGCTGTCCTACACAGCAATGTTGCACTTGAATGCTGGATTTTGTGCTTGAACAGTTGTAAAACGTCATAAATTTCTCTTTCAAGGACATACTCCAAACAAAAGGCCTCTTCCTACAATGAATAGCTCCATTTGATGTTTTACTTATAATTTTTTTTTCCAGCATTTAGTGGTAACCTTTAATGATCTTTAATTGATGTATTATATTTCTACCAAGTCATATACATAGGTCTCGAAGTATGGGGTAAAAGCTTCCACTAGTGTCTTGCGGGTACTCTTTTCTCCTCCTCTTCTTCTTCCCATTCCCTTTTTCCTCCTTTAAATGTATAGTTGTTCTATTCTTGCCATATTAGGATTTCTTCCATCTCCATTGTGGAAAGCCTACCTCCATCAAAATGTTAAATTGTACCATAAGTATGATCAAAATGCTAAATTGTACGGTAAGAGTGCCTACTGCCAACAAAATATACCAAATTGGACTGTCCCTTTAAAATTGGTACATTCTGTGATAGATCACCTGGAAAATAAACAGTCACTTGCATAAGTACTTGCAAATTGGATAGCACATAGTAAAACCGGTTTGGAAAAACACTATTGGCTAATTTATGACAATTAATGTGAACATTATATACAAGAAAAAGGTAAGATGAGGAATCCTCCCCTTAAAAAGAGAAAAGAAGAAGAAAAGGAATAGAATGCAAAACTGAAAAAAAAAAGAAAAAAAGTTCAAATCATTTAAACCTGCAAAACTGTCAGATAGGGTTTCAAGAAAAATCTCACTAAACTGAGCTCCCTTCTTAGTATTTCAAGCGACTTGTCCTAATGAAAGGATATTATAGAATTCCTCTCAAGATTCTGGATTCTCATATTATCATGATCGAAGGTGCTTTAGGATTCCCCCATAGTCCCATTAGAAAGAGAAAAAAAGAATAATACTTGAAGAATCTCCTTTCACAAAAATATTAGAGATCCACAAGGAAGAAGGTGCCCCAGGCTCTTTGCCTTTATGGCAAGCCCAAAACACCAGGTTTAGAATAAGCTCATATGCCAACAGCCAATTGGCCTGGGTTCTCTAGAGAATGCTCATCAAAATTGAGCTTGAGAAACAGCACAGATGGAGAAGTTTATTTAGCACTAGTCTGCTCTTTACTCTTGTTTCTCTGGCAAGTAGCCTCCCAGTCCTTGACAATGTTGCTCAAATGATATTAGCTAATACCTTGGAAACCAGGAGCTACAAAATAGGAGAAGTATCATGTCTGGCTGTATGGGCACAGGCACAAAACCTGTTCATTTTCAAAGCCTGGGGGAAAGCTTTGTTCTAGGCCATGAGAGGCTGTCTCTATGATGCTTTAACTTAATTGTTGTAGAGGCACAGGGCTTCAATGGTGACCCTTCTGATGCAACGAAAAAAGGAATCAGTTTGTTCCTCATACTTTTTATTTTGTATGCTCCTGTGATGCAATTTCTCATTCACTTTGACCATGCCTTACTGTTCCTTTGCGTTTCCCTGGCCATTTAATCTATAACTTCCTGTTTTCCTTTTTGGCACTTTATGAGATGGTTTTCCTTTGGTCTTATGATATTTCAGATATCTGCATGACACAATCCTTCTTCTTTGTGTATATTGGGTCTGTAGGACCACACTGGTATTGGGTGGTATATAGAGTTTTCTTATATGTGTGTATTATAATTCTTTTATTTTTTATTTTTTGCCACAAGTTTTCATGGCAGCTGCTCCTTGTGAAGTGTTCCCTTTATTTATTTGATTAATAATTCATATAATCTTGATGTTGCAGATTTTACTGAAAGGAACTCACAGTGAGGAATTGAAGAGGGTTAAATGTGTTATGCAGTGTGCAGTTGTTATGGCATATCATTTAGTTTTAGAGACTTCTTTCCTTGTTGATCAAAAAGCAATGATCTCTACTATTCCTTTTGATGGGTTAGCAAATCTAGCGCCAACTAATACACGATTCCCTGTTGTTGGCTCTGGTAATTCAAGCGCCTCTTGTCTTGAGGAGCCTATTGCCAAAGATGATGCATTATGCTTGAGTGATGTTCCTGTTTCAAATGGATTCCTTGAAGGAGTGTCCACCCTAAATTTGGAATTAGAAGGTGATTCTTCATTATCTTATGAGCCATATAACCCAGTTGTTCTTTCGGGGTTATCGTCTCTTTCAGCCTCCATAAAGAAAGTTATAGGGGACAATTTCCCTATTGTATCCTCAACTCCTTATCACTCGCTATCTTCATACTTTGGCTTAAATGGAAAGGAACACCACAATAAGATCATGACGTCAGTTCCAGTTTTGAAATCTCCAGAGGCATTTGAAAATTGTGATATTGAAGCAAAAAGTGGTTCTGATGAAGAGAAGTCACATGATAGCGAAAGACCACTGTCACCCTTGGCTTGCTCTGATGTTCCTTTGAATGACGTAAAATCTGGTGGCAAAAATGAAGACCAAATGCAAAGTAAGGATGACATTAGCACAGTTTTGGACTCCCAGAGCATTTTGGTTCTGATGTCTAGTCGGAATGCATCAAAAGGGAGGATTTGTGAGCAAAGCCATTTTTCTCATATCAAGTTCTACAGGAACTTCGATGTTCCCCTTGGGAAATTTTTGCAAGATAATTTACTCAATCAGGTTTCTGAGTCTCCATTTATTAGGATGTTTTAAGTTATTATTATTCTGTCACTTGGGCCTGTCAAGATTACTGAAGGTTGCTTGAGTCATTTCATTTTTCTAGTTTCAGTGTGATGACTTAAATAACACTCAGCTCTATGACATGGCATGGTGTGATTTGTTTTCTAGTTTCTTTGCATTAACTTGAAGTTTGCACTGATAGAAACTGCTGCACTATGCAGAAGCATCAATGCCCCACATGTGGTGAACTGCCAGAAGCTCATTTTTACTACTATGCACATTGCAATAAGCAGCTTACCATACAAGTTAAACAACTTCCCACCAAGTCATGTTTGCCTGGGGAAGCAGAAGGAAAACTTTGGATGTGGAGTCGCTGCGGTAAATGTAAACCTGAAAATGGAATCACACAATGTACAAAAAGAGTGTTGATATCCACTGCTGCTCGTGGGTTGTCCTTCGGAAAGTTTTTGGAGCTCAGTTTTTCACAGCTGTCTTCACCCAGTAGGGTATCAAGCTGTGGGCATTTTTTTCACAGGGACTTCCTCTACTTTTTTGGGTATGATTTGTAGTGTAAATATGCTAGTTGTCATTTAGTATTACTCTTTTGCCCATTATGATGAAAGGGATATTAATTCCAGAATTGGGCTGGGTTTCCACGTTCTACAAGAGGAAATATTTTCTGGATTGGTTAAAAATCATGTTATTGGCATTGAAATGGATTAAAAACAAATCCAATCCGATTTTATTGAATTTTTTAAAAGAAAGGAAGAGGGGGAGACAGGGTCAAAAAGTGTTGGGCTTGGGGAAACATGTCCCAGGTTGAGTGCCATTTCACCCTTTTGAACCTGCTGCTTGAGTGCACCAAGTAATTCAACTTGAGAGAACTGTTGCAAACAAATGAACACTTTTGGCACTTGCTCTTCCTTCCTATTGTTATCGTAACCTGCAAACGACATCCTTAAGGTTTTGTACATCCTAATGATCCATGGTATCTTCATGCATTGTCCAGGTTAGGTCCCATGGTTGCAGTGCTCAGATATTCTCCTGTCTCAACTTATGCTGTAGCTGTACCTCCTCATAAGCTGGAATTCAGTAATTCAATTAGACAAGAATCTCTCAAGAAGGAAATGGAGAATGTATGTTGCCTTTTTAATTTGCCTGCACCACATGGTTATATACTTTTGTCCAATGTTGAATGTTAAATTCTTAGCTGCTCTTTTATTTCTTCATTTCAATTAGAAGTAATATTTTTCTCCTTTTATTAAGGTCTACATGAAAGCGATATCACTGTTCACAGAGGTTGCTAACGCTTTGAAGAAGATAGCATCTCGGTTTGCAGGCTCTACTCTGAATCTTGGTGGCTCATTGAAAGAATTTTCTGATGTTGAAGAGATGTTAAGCCAGGAGAGATATGAATTTGAGGTTAGTTTTTTTTTTCCTTGTAGTTGTTTTTGATATCTTATGACTTTTAGAATCATTGTGGCAGAGATCCATCACTCTTGTGAATGCAGTTGTCTCCTATAAATTTCTCTCTACCTAATTTTGTCTGTTTTCTGTGGAAAGATATTATTTGCCACATGGGTGGATGTTTTTCCATGTATTTAATTGTGCATGCATGCATGTTATTGTCATTACTGTTAAGATTGGTGTATGTAGCCATGGTTTGAAATTAATATATTATTAGCTATTTCTGCATTATCAAATTGGCACTCATTTTCTAATACGAGGGAAAAGTTAGGTTCTTATCATTATGTGATATGATATCATGTAAATTCTTGCACTACTCTGGGGGTTTAATGTCATGTCCTCAACTTTAAGCAAAAATATACTGTTGGCTCTGGAGTGTTAGGATTAAAACACCCTAATCCTATTTTAAAAAACAAGAATAAACTAATGCAAAAAATTAAAGCACAAGAACACATGGGATTTATAGTGGTTCACTCTCAATGTGAGGGTTACGTCCATTTGTAGCCGCTATAGATTTTAACTATGATCAAATGGAGATTGCAAAATAATCACAAAACGCCTCGCACCCTCTAGGTTTTCTCTCTACCTTTCTCTATCTCTCTTAATACATTGATCTAACCAGTCGACTACCCTAAAGATGACATAATTAGGGTAATCAAATTACATATGTAAAATCTCCAAAATATCCCAACTTAAAATACCCTTTACATACAGAATTCTGTCCTTGGGCAGTTGCCCTCTTCAACCCCCACGTTGACCTTACCGCAAAGGTTGATCCGTGTGCTGTCTTTGCCTAGGGTCAATCTATGCAAGGGCAATCACCGTTAGGATAATAATTAGGCTCCACACATCTTAACATGGAGCTCCCCTTCCATGTTTCATTTTTGCACTTTTGCTCATGCCCTCATCTTCTAACTTCAAGGAGACAAGGTTTGCCACGTACAATTCCATCAACCATGAGCTAAAGTTTGATTTCCTTTTGTTTTTTTCTTTTCTTTTTCTCTCTGATTGGTGGAATTTCAGGTCAACATTCAAAAAGCTATTGTTAGGAATGGGAAGCCAGAGCAGGCCATTTATAAACTTCTCAGCTTGAACAGATTACTCTGGGAGCTTCAACTTGAATCATGCTTATGGGATCGGCGTTTGCATACACTACTCTCGCCTGATTCTTCAGTGGTTGGCACTAGTGCCACTCATAAAGCAATTCAAGGGCTTCTGAAGAAGGATGGCATTGCTGGTAATGGAATCCTGCGGGCAGAAAATATTTTGGATACTGGCGATAAAGGTTTCTATAATAATGGCAATGTGAAAACAAAGTTGGAGACAAGAGATCAGGGAAATGAGTTGTCAATCAGGGAAATCCCTGTTGAGGGTCCTGTTGAAATGTCTAGAGAACAAGCTGATCCATTCAATTCATCAACTGTGGCTGTGGATACTGAGGGGTCAACTTTGGGGAATTTACACACATATGGATCAGTCTCAGAGAGACCTGTTTTCTCTGACCATGTTCATTCTGGTGATGAAAGTTGCAAAGGAGAGACACTTCCATCCTTGGATCATTTAGAAGCTGTTAGAATCATTCCTATTACCGGAGGACTTGGACACAATGATTCTTTTGGTGGTCTAGATGCATCTCAAAGGGGTTCATCTCATCCATTGGCATGCAACTTGGAGAAGGCAAAAGGATGGATCTGGTCTCCATTTCCAGAAATTAGGAGGGATTGCATGAAGGATCTCCAGGGAGGTTACTTGCCCAAATTTGAATCTATTAGTAGCTACACACCAGAATATTTACCCTCAGCTTATCAACTGATCATTGAGGAGGGCTCAAGGCTGCATATCCCTCTTGGTACTGATGATTATATTGTCTCAGACTATGAGGGTGAACTTTCAAGCATAATCTCTTGTGCCCTGGCCTTGTTGAAGGATGTACCTGTACCAGCAGAAGATTTTGATGAGGGTAGTAGGAGAGAGAGAGGATTGGCCTTTCGAGCATTGGAAAATTCACACAGCCTGAATCGAATTACGTCAATGCCTTCATCTCATTGGCATTCAAATGGTTCTGTGGATTCAGATGGAAGTGTTTCTTCCGAGGAGTCTCTCTTCTCCAGTTTTGATGGATTTAATTTGTTGGATTCTCTGGTTTCTTATGGTGCTATTCATCCTGAGGTCTCTCTTGGAGTTGCAAAATCACCTGGAAAGGGTAAATATTCAGTGGTTTGTTTATATGCCAACCAGTTCCGCAATCTTCGAGATCAGTGCTGTCCATCTGAGCTTGATTACATTGCCTCCCTCAGCCGATGTAGGAACTGGGATGCCAAAGGTGGGAAAAGTAAATCTTTCTTTGCTAAAACACTGGATGACAGGTTTATCATAAAGGAAATTAAGAAGACAGAATTCGAATCCTTTATGAAGTTTGCTCCTGATTATTTTGCTTACATGAATCACTCCTTCACATCGGGGAGCCAAACTTGCCTTGCCAAAATTCTTGGGATTTATCAGGTTTGTTGTTATACCTTTCTTACATTTAATGACTATACTTCCATTTTTCTTAGCATTTGAACTACTTTGCAGGTAATTATTAGACAGACAAAGAGTGGGAAAGAGATGAGACATGATCTGATGGTGATGGAGAATCTTACTTTCTGTAGAAGCATTACTCGCCAGTATGATCTCAAAGGTGCTTTACATGCTCGATACAATTCAGCTGCTGATGGTCCAGAAGATGTTCTCTTGGACCAGAACTTTGTTAATGACATGAACACCTCTCCTGTGTACGTTAATAGGAAAGCGAAGCGTGTCTTGCAGCGGGCAGTTTGGAATGACACAACTTTCCTCAATGTGAGTTTTCTGCTGACAGTTTCTATTAATAATTGTGGCAAGAGAAGTCCTAAAACATGCCTGAACTGTTAATTAAGTGCATATAGATTTTATCGCATATGGTTCAATCACCACAGTTTACTGTTAGATATCCCATGTGTTGAATTTTCTGAATTTTTAGAAGCAATAGTAGAGTGGCAGCTCACGTTTCCAGATTTACCCTGAACTCCAATCATCACCAATGGCTTATAATGTCCAAATCAATAATACGTCACTGGATTAGCTTCTGACAGTTCTGTGTTTTGATTAAACTTGCAGTCAATTAATGTCATGGATTATTCTCTACTGGTGGGAGTGGATACTCAGCGGCATGAGCTTGTTTGTGGCATTATTGATTATCTCAGGCAGTACACATGGGACAAGCAACTTGAGACATGGGTCAAGTCTTCCCTTGTTGTCCCTAAGAATGTTTTGCCAACCGTCATCTCTCCAAAAGAGTACAAAAAGAGATTCAGGAAGTTCATGTCTACATACTTTTTTAGTGTCCCAGATCACTGGTGCTCGCAAAGGTCTACCAATCCTTGTGAACTTTGTGGCATCAGAGAGGACGAGTCTTCTTCTCAATTGAAAGCCCAGAAGCAGGGGGAGCAAAATGGTTTTTCAGCTTGAGTCTTGTTCATTCAACTATTCAGTGTTTTTCTTTTGTCCTTTCCCAGCGTTTATTCATTTTTTTTCGAGTTAGTTTACAAATACTGTACATAGCTGGTCATCATAGTTTATATATAGCCCTGTTATTCTGCGGTTTTTAGCGAATTCCTGGGGATAGTTTCTTTTCAATAGGTCATATATCATGTCCAGGTTGAGTCATACATAATATAATTTTTGTAAAGCTTATCAAATGTAGAAAGCCCACAATGGTGAAGGACAGCTGTGATTATTTTGATCAATGAAATTTGCATTTATATGGTCATGTTCATCAATTCTGGGTTGGAATGTTGCCGGGATATTTGTTTTAACCTTAGGATTCGGTTTTGCTCGTTCTCTTGGTACTGAGATTGTCTGAAGGAATCATGCAACTTCAGGAAGACCATGGCTTGAAACATCTACTGAAGGGCTTGAACCTGACATTACAATATCACCTTCCTCAACTTCTATCATACTTGTTACGACATGTTTGATTTTCTGCTCTCTAAAATAAAAAACAGGTTTCTAATTAAAAAGATGCAGTTGATAAATTTTTTTAACTAAAAACAATGTTTTAAAAATTGTGTGAAATTGCTGTTTTTAAGTGGCTTTATAAAGTGTTTTGATAAATAATTGAAAACATGAAAAACATTTTTAGTAGTTTTGAATTGTACATAAAGTACAGGGATATGGTTTTTTATATTTCAGTTTCTTAAACAGTTGAAAATAATTGAAACCTGTTTTTAGCTCGAAAACTGTTTTCCAGAACATTGCCGAACATGCCTTTATCCCTATTATCCTTTGGGCACTTTGTTTGAATTGGAATTTAAACATTCTACCTTTTAACATGATGAGAGCTGTCTTGATTGCATGCCATGATCCTCCTGGAATGTGAACATAGGCAACCTCATTTCTGAAACCAAAAGCAAATGCAGGTGCAAGGAAAGTTTCCCTTTGGAATAGAAGGAAAAGGGGAAGAGCATTACTTGTTCCCTTCCTTTCAACAAAGAATCTCATGTTGCCTGCTCGTGATATAATATAAGCTATGATAACATTCCTCCTCCACCCCCATCGCTAGCTGGGGATGGATAACTCCCTCCAACAAGATCTGATAGAGAGTTATCTACCTGACAACGGCAGCTACTACTGCCTGGGAGACGATGGCACTGATGAATCCCATTTCATATACGTCCTCAATGCTATCCTCAGTGGCACTGCTAGGCTCAATGTCCTCTTGCCTACCGCCACCATCCTTGCCTTCACCATATTTGCTCCCCTCCTCACAAATGACGGCAAATGCCACACGCTCAACCGCTGGCTGATGGGTTTCTTCTTGGCCATCTCTGCAGCCTCTTGCATCTTCTTTTTGTTCACTGATAGCTTCAGAACTGCAAGGGGAAGGTTGTACTATGGCGTAGCCACACGCAATGGGATATGGACTTTCAATGGAGGCCGGAGGAAGCCTTGCGCGCCATCTGAGTATAGGTTGAGATGGATTGATCTCTTCCACGCATTGCTTTCATTGATTGCTTTTCTTACTTTTGCAGGCTCACACAATGATGTTTTGGAGTGTTATCATCTGGAAATGTCCAGAAAAGTGACCAACTCTGTTCCTTTGGTTGTTGGGTTTGTTATAAGTGTGTTGTTTGTGGTGTTTCCTTCTAAGAGAAGGGGAATTGGGTATCCCTTCTTGTTGCAGAAGGATGCTTTGTACACCAGAATTTGAGAGAGGTTTTGTGTTAAAGAAAACAGGAAGCCCTGCTAGTTTCCTCTGTACAATGTTCAGTTGAATAAGGTTTGCAAAGGAGAAAATATACCATATTATTACTACATTATGCTGAAACAAAAAACAATATGTCATGTTCTGATAAATAACCAGATAAATGAACCACTTATCAGCTACCATACTAGAAAAAAATGAAGACATGATTCAAGTACAAAGGCATCGAAGTGGAACTGATGCACCTGGTGGTTTTCTCTTCTCTCGAATAATAGCTTCCTTAATCATGGGCAGCTTCTGGTGAACCTTCTTCCATATGTGATTCACTGCACCATCAGGAGGGATAGGTCCAATACCAGCTGGGTGCCCATTATCATACTGGAAAATGGGCTGAACCCGTGCCATATTTTGACGAAATCTGTCCCTCTGCCCTTTAGAAAAGCTTCTAAGATGACTCACAAGCCAGTTTGGCAGCAAAGAGTCTCTAACTGCCACAAACACTGAAAATTCTGAATAATCCACCATCCCTTCAAATGGGAGTTCGATGTTATCACTGACAATGACAGGTATACAGAGGCTTTGGATCGCATCAAAAAGTCGGCAGGAAGTAGGGGTGTCCCCAGCAGGGTGCAAGCAGAACTCTGATGTTCTCATCCCTTTTATTGATTGCTCCCTACCAGTGGCATTAGGAAAGCCTTCTTCCATAATAACACCTTGCTCATTTACCAACAAGTCCCATAATTTTTCACGTACCAGGCCTCCCTGTTAATAGAAAATTTTAATGGTGTTACAACTTATGAGCATCATTCACAAAAATAAAAGGTAATTTGCACATGGATTTTCAACACAGCAAAAGAAAGGGTACTTTGGAATAAGATGGTTATCTTTCATTACATCATAAAAATGACAAAAGGAAAATCTTGACTTCTCAAAATAAGGGGTGTCAAAATAGCAGCAGATAAAATGTCAGAGACTGTCCTCTTTTACATATCCCTTTTGGATTCCAATATTTCAATAGGTGCCAAATCCAAGGTTTTTTGAATATTTGAAAAATTAGTTGAAACAAAAATTTTGTCCATGTCCTGGTTCCATAATCTTTTCATTATCCAAATCATAGTTTGGAATCCATCAAATATGGTGGGAACTGCATACTCAAGATCCTCCTTTGTATGTATGTGATGTAAGACAACCCTAGGATGGTTGCCTACACTCAAGGGTAGGTGGGCTAGGGTTTTATTTTTAGGGTGTAAGGAGAGGAATAAAGAATAAATTTTATGGTAGAGAAAATTATAAAATAAGAAATAGAGAGAAAGAAGAAACAATGAAGAAAAGATGAAAAAACCTTAAAGTCTCACTAAGGCCTTCTAGGAGTCTCACCTAGAAGAAAATCAATGGAGTCTCACCATTGAGGGTTGCAACCTTGCAATGAAGAAAATATAATATTATTCATCAATTCATCTCTTTGATTTACATTGATTAGCCTATTTATAGGCTTCTTTAAGAAATTCAAAGTCTACTAGGATTCTAATGACCTATTATGATTCTAATTCTAATTATAACATTCAAAGTCTACTAGGACTCTAATAACCTATCATGACTCAAATTCTAATTATATTATAACTCAATTAGCTAATCCTAATTAGACTCCAACAAATATTAATCCTAATTTAAGTCTAAGTAATATTAATCCTTCTTTAATTACAACTAATACTAATTCCCTTTCTTGATATATATTTTGAAGATTCATCCTCATCAGTATGTGTGATAAGCAAATAAAGAAAACTTGATATTGAACCTCTCCCTTTGTTATAAAGGCCTTCCTTTCATGCATATTGATCTCAAAACTTTTGCCCATGTCCTATTTACATAAACTTATCAAACTTGGAACCTCTGACATCCCCACCCCACACTACATCTTTTGAGCCTTACAATTTGGGTCAGCCTCAAGAGCATACTGTGGAGGTTGTATGTTAAAGAAATCTTACAGAGCAAGCATAGCAGTTAAGCTCCTGGTTAATGATCATAAATCCTTTTGGGAAAAGTACATTTTCATGTGCTCAATTGAAAATGTATGTAAAATGGGAATCTTTTCATATTTCAAACTATATCATATGATCCCAAAATATTTGTTGTTTTATGCACTTTTAGATTAAAGGTGGTACTGAGGTATTATCCTTTAATAATGTAGGTACTACCTTTGACTTTGGAATATATCAAATTTTGATTTTTTTTTTTAGAGGCGGCTCCTCTTTTCCATTTTTTTCTTTCAAAAGTTTGTACCAAAAACACATTTTTCCCAATTTTTTTGATAGTAAAAGGGTACTTATCCTATGCTATTATTTTCAATCATCTCCCATCTAAGACTCCTATGCTCACATCACATGCAAATGACTCCTCATCTTGTATATTATGCTGCAGAAGGAAGGTTCTAGACACTAATCCTAAATTACTCATAGAACTGCAGAGGCATCTGCTCAGCACCTTGGAACTTCTAGTAGAGAAGACCACAGAATTCTAGAAACTTCTGAAGTTATGTGGAATGCTTCAGAGTAACGTTGACTGTGGAATAGTATGGAATGCCTTATAACTAGATATAGCCAGGGGTATATCAAATGCTCCAAAGTTGTTTAAAGACTTGTACATAGTTGAACTTGTATAGAAGGCTCTAGAAAATCTCCAGGATCCCATTTTTTGGAATGTGTTAAGTGTGTCTATTATGAATAGGAAAGGCCTCACAGCCATAAAGCACAACAAAGAGTGGAAGAGCTCTGAGGCAAATTAAGGCTCTTACCCTTGTATTATGCAATACACGTGCATTCTTCAAGCTTCCAAGTGTTCCATTTCATGCATTTTTGCTCCTATACATTGATTAGCATTTGGTAAGGTGAGGCTAACTTAGCAGCCACACTTGAAGTTGTAAAAGTGACTCATAGGTGCTTGGGATATCCCAAGTGTGTGACACATATCTCAGATTATATGAATCACCAAAATCAATAAAATAATACAAATTAGTTGTTCAAATCTTTCACACTTTAACACAAAAGAAAATATATTTTTTGGGTAAAAATTTTAAAACTTTGATTGTTTCTTTACTTTAAGGGAAAAAAAATCTAGTGGATGTGTTATGCAAAATACATTGTTAGTTAGCCAACATCCTTTTCTCCAATATGTTCTACCTATTAACTTCAAAATTTTTTAGTGCAATATATTTACTCTCTAAGTTATTATTTTTTAGTTTCACTCTTACTGCTTTACTTGATTTTGTAAGGATTTTATTTTCTGTATTTTCTTAAGTTACAGTTTTCTTCTCTCACCAATACACATGCATACATACACAGACACACTCTGATAAAAAAAACATACATACATGTCACACACACTGACACAGATATATGAATCTGTATTATATAAACACACCATCCTTTATTTTTCATATATGATCTTAAAATGATCTCCATTTGATCCTCCTCAATCCACTTCTTAATAGGTACCTATCAATAACCTAACTCCAACAATCTTGATATCAAGCGAGTGCAAATCATCTAAGTAAACAAAAAGATCATGCTACAATCAATAGAAAAACTGTAAGTAATTGATAACTACATTAAAATAATTCTCCATAGAAATTTTGCACTGACCCGGTGCCTATGTTTAGCCCCTTTAAAGTAAAGAAGAGTCTGACGTATCTGGTTTTCTGATAAATGCAGCCTAGGAAGTAGATGGGTGTATGGCACAATTACATCTTTAAGCAACGAAACTTGTGTGTGTTGTATCATTTCTGACAAGCTGTTATTGGATGCTTTTGAGTCGAGCTTGTACCATCCTCCAAAATCAACCACTAGAAGGATAGCTGGAGCAATCTCAGCCTTGACATGCCACATTGCAACAGGGTCTGCCAAAGAATGCCTCAAGTTTTAAGATTACCTGACAATCCACAAACTAAATCATAAGCTGCTAAAGCATCTTCTAATTTTTTTTCTTAATTAACATTTTTGGTAGCCAGTAACAAAGGAGCATGACTATATTTTCACCTTATTGGTAAAAAATGTAACACCAAATGAAATAGAGCATTGTAGAATAAATAAGATCATGGTTTTGTAAATATTCTCAACTTGACTTTCATAATTGCCGAGAGATAAAAGAGGAATTGAAGTGTGAGTCATTGGAGAAGATTGTTCTTTTCTATCAAAAACTGCCATATACATATTATAGACATAAACAAATAAGATAAGTCTAAAAAAGGTTGGAAAAGTTCAACCAAAAGTGATATGTTTCTAATATTAATATTAGGGAATTTTAACTGAAGTCAAGGAAACTGATTCAACCATTGCAGACAACTTCCAATAAAAATTTGAAATATAAGATGTGCTTTAAAGCAACTTGATATTGCTTGAGAGTTTGATGATTAAACAATTCATTCACTTCAAAATTCAAGAGAAATCACAGAAACAACTGCAATTTGTGAAATTAAATGATTCCTTCAAAGATTTATGTATATTCAAGAATAACAATTTACCAGTTCTATTTATCGGTTTTTACCGAGGCACCAAGCATTGGAATTTAAGAGAATCCCAAACACATGGAAATTGCCCAAAGAAATTCAGTTAAGTTTCTCAACAGAACATGCCAAAAAAGTGATAGGAATAACTTAAAATCAAACAGCTTCAATGCTCATCAAAGATGTGATGGCTCCTTTTTCTTCAAATCCTCTGCCAATCCCTCATGCACCTATAGAGAGAAAACTTAGGCTTCTAAACTCAGCTATCTGCTCTTCTAAGCAGCTAGACAGTCAATTTATGAAGCATGGTCATAGCTAAACTAGAAAAGGATGCCTTTACAAGCAATTTCAAAACTAATCAGAGGAGGAGTCACATTGTGAGTTTATCATATAAGGAGTGAACTACTTAAGCAAAATAGTTTGAAAAAATGTTTTGTTGGATAGACTTGAGTGCATTGAACTAGTTGATAACAACGCGTTCTCTCAAGATAAAGACATCCGCCATTGGAGAATTTGGTCAAGAAATTCCATTCAAACACAAGAAACAATAGGGTAAAAATGAAAAGCCCCAAATGATAACCCTAGGGAACAACACTGGAGTCCTCTCACCCACAATCCAATCATAGTACAGTACATGATTTATTTTCTTGTCCCATCTTTACCCAGAAGTTTCTTAGTATCTTCTACATATCTGAAACATCCAATCTTAAAATCCAAAAAATGGATAGGAAGTAAGTGAACATGGAAAAGGGCTTCTAAATTATAATCATAATTAGCTTCCCCTATTTGAACAAATAATTGTTCTTCCAGGCACCAATCTGGTCAACTCTATCATCTTCTCCAAAACTGATCCAGCTTCCGTTCATGCATTTAAAAAATGAAAAGAACAGTATAACCATCCACTAAGTGATTCATCTCCAAACTTTTCACTTGAGATCTACTATACATGTTTTGAGGAGAACACCCATAGACATATATGATGCATCAACCTCAAAATCAATCTGAAACACTTGCTAAAATAAGGAAAATTTAAAGGAGAAAAAAAAAATGGAAAATCGTCCGCACAACAACAGAATGAAGTATTAACTGCAGAACTTTGGCCAAAAACATAGGCAACCCATCACAAAATCAATCACTAAAATTGAACAAATTTAACACAAGAAACTCATGACCCACATAGAAAATCGATGAAAAGCAACACTAATCAACAAATCAAAAAAGGAATTCGAAAACAAATCACCATTACCAGTAAGAACAAACACATGATCTCGCCCACCAGATCGCTTCCAAGCCTCGGTCCCCCTGACAAACTCCATCACCTGCCTCTGCCTCTCATAATCCTCATTCCCCTCCTTTTTCCTAAACACCCCTTTGCCCACACCCAACTGTATCTCAGCACTAATCGTAGCAAAAAAAGGCACAAAGACAACATCAGCTTCATTCACATCAAAAACCCGCTTCGCAAAAGACCCATATCTCAACTTTTCAGGGGTCATCAGATCCCCCATTATCCAGTACTCTGCACTGTACTGTTTGATCAGTGGATTCTCGGGATACGGCGGGAATTTGAGAGGTTTCCCCATTTGGGTCCTTCTAATTTCTCTATCCGCTTCGCTCCCAAGCCTTGAATCGGATTGCAGAGACCAGTAGGTGTCGAGGAGGCCGTAGTTGAGGGATCTGGGGAGGTCTGCAACGTAGACTTTGATGGAGGCTTGGGGGGTTGTCTGGGAGATGAGAGATTGAGATGAAATGGATTTGGACTGGTTAGCAGTGGTGAAGAGGAAAAACAGAGAGACTGAAAGAATGGAGATGAGAGTGAAGAGGAAGAGAGAAGAGACTGAGCAGAGAGATGGGTGGAGGGTTGAGGTGAAGCTGGTGGCCTTCAGAGCCATCGTTGCAGTTAATTTCTTCCCTGCTCACTCCTATTCTCCACTCCCTGGAAGAAAAATGGGCAACTACGTTGGTTTTAATACTAGTAAATTTGTCACCAGCATATATATTATAAAATATGATTTGAGTATGATTTTGAATGTAGTCAAAGCATGAAAAATATGGTTAAAATCTTGTTTTATATGATCAAACATATAAATAATTAATATCTTGTTTTATTTTTTAAATTTCAAATTATCAAAAAATTATTAAAATCAATTATTAATAATTAAATTAGATTTAGGTGGTACTGGAATTAACAGTGAGAGAAAGGGTTGTTTCACTATAGAGCTTCGAGATAGAGCAAATGCTAGATATCTAAATTTAATACTTAAAATAATTTTTATTTTAAGTTATGATATTAAATTATTTTACCATATATGCTTAATTTACTTAATGATAATTTAAATTAAGTTATTAAATTATTTTAAATCATTACATCGATTTACCAAACACTCTCTAATAAATTACCTAAATCATCTATCTTATTTCTTGTTAATAAATAAATAATTAACTTTCTAAAGATTTCACTAAAATATTATCGAATATTGATACAAGACCATCCTCGTAAAGGGACACCTCAACTCCGATATTCATGTAAAAGAAAAGTAGAAAACTAAAGAGGTGTTTGGTAAAACTTAATATTTATTACTTTAAGTTAAGTTGACTTTAAATTAAATTATACTTAACTTGTTAACTTAAAACTTATTACTTAATTCTGATTTTAAGTATTAAAGTTGTTTGATAAAATTAATTTCAAACATATTTTAAATTATCAAATTGACATATTTATTTTTATAAATTATAACTAAGATAAAGGAGGTTGAATAATAATAGAGGTCGTGGAGTAGCAAAAGAGATCTTGAAAGTAACTAGGGCAAATGATGATAAAAAAGTAAAATGAAAATATGGATTTAAGAATAAGTTAATTGTTTTTACTATATATATATAAAAGATATAATTTATGATAATCAACTATAATATTCATAATTTAAATATACATTTAGAGGATGTATTCAATGACATAAAAAAAATAAACAATGATATATGTATCAACATTGATAATTTTATTTATAAATTTATATTTATTTTTGTATTTAAATATTATGTAAAATACACTATATTTAAAATAATTTATTTATAATTATTTTATTCTAATTAATTTATATGTATTATGAGATATTTATAATATAATTACATAAGTGTAGGATTTACATTGTTGAATCTTAGATATAATGTTAGTTTGTAATATAAATACATATATAAAACATGCACGATATGACAACAACAGCAAGGTTAGCTTAATGGTGCGGCGAGGCCATCCCACGTCGGCCGGCAACAAGATATATATACAAAGTGCTGGAAAGTGGAAAGTATCCAATGTGTCTAGCGGGCTGGGCACAAAAGATACTGTGAATGCGTGCAGGATGTCCCTTGGGCCGGTCCATGGAAGCCCAATTCAAAATTTCAAAAACCATTCCAAATGTCGATGACGTGGCTAAATTCGCAAACTAATAATAGAAAGTAATTATATTTCTTATCAACCAATCCAAAGCTTTCTGTTTTTTGAAAAAAAATAATCTCTAATCACGTATGCAAGGAAATCCAATAGTTTAGAAATAGAGAATAAAATTTCCTTTTATTGTCCAACGGTAACCTACGTGTAACGATCCGATATCTTCTCTTATCTGCTTTCAAGCTTTACTTTCCACCGGTTTTAGAAACCAAACCAAACCAGGAGAATCTTCAACATGTCTCACCAATAAGGAAACTTGAAAGCTCAATCGGTTACTAATTCTCATTCGTGTCTATCTATAAATATTTGGATATATCAAAACCCTCTCATACAAAATTGTAGTTCGGCTACTCTCACCCACAATGAAGTCCAACACCCTTTTGTGCGATTTGTCCTTTTACGGTCTCCATTCCATATCTGAAGCCATTGGGATCATGGAAATCCACATCAAACACCGATATCAGCGGGTAGTAGGCACAGACACGAGGGAAGGGGAGGAGATGCTGGCAGAGGATGTTGTGAGTCCCAAAGTCGTCAGAGTGTTTGGAGTGCCGGTGCAAGTGCTTCATCTGCCCCTACTGCGCCAACTCTATGTATCAGACGTTCTGGCCAGCTTGGAACTTGGGAGCACCGTCTTCAAATACCTGATACCCAGAACAACCTCGTTTATGGAGGAGGTGGTAGAGAGGAGTGGGGGCCATGGATTTTGGATGGTGGTGGAGGTGGATGTAAGGACAATTGATAGAGAGGATGTTGTTGAGTTGAGGGAGATGGAGGGTGGAGATGAAGATGATTACGGTGATGGTGATGAAGATGAAGACGAAGACTGTGTTAGGCTTGCTGTTGATTAGATCCGATTCAGTGGTCGAGTCATTGTTCCCATGTATTCTGGAGTGGTTCAAAATTAATTGCAAGAAAGACTTACTCGATGAACTCATTTAATTTTGTTCTTTCTTTCTGATTTAGTTTTATTGTATTAATTAGGTTTTATTTTGTCGAGTCATTGTTAAATGATAAATATGTTTAGGTTTTTATAAATATTTCTACTTGTTTGAATACAGTGCCATTTAGGATTTTGCCTCTTATATATATAATTTATAATTTCTTTTAAAAATTAATATATATATATATATATATATATATATATATATATATATATATATGGTTATAATTTTTTTTTAAATTAAGGTTATGTTTGATTCAAGAAAATTGAGAAAAAGAAAATAAATAAAAAATTTAAATTAATAAATTATTTTTATATATTATTTCATTTATTTAAGCCCTTCTATATAAAGATAAATAATTAAAAACTAAACAAATTTTTAATTAAATTTAATTATATTTAATTTTCTATCATATTTTTTATATGGTAAAAAAATAATCTTCTCTTTTGATTTGAGAATAATAAAAAATGGAAAGTGTTCAATTGGAACATGAAAATGTGATTGAATTGGTCCTAATTACTCTTTGGGACGGAGTGGAAGAGAGGAGGAGATTCTGGAACGAGGAAAAATGTCCAATGATTTCAAAAAAATTGAACAAGGAGCTGTATGAGGTGGAAATCTCATTTATGGTTTTAAAGAGTGCCGGTAAAGGTGACTTATCTATCAACTTTTCTACTATTACCCCTAAAAAACCAAACTTTGAGTAAAGTTGTCAGAGTACGATTAACCTTTGGATTTGAAATTATTGCTTATATATCGGATATTGGCCATAATTCACAAGAACAATCTGTAGTCTTTTAGTAAGAGGGGAAAGAGTTAAGGATTTACTTGGTGTGAGATATCACATTGTTTGAAGAACTCTAGACACTGTCGAAGTAAAGGATATTTCTTATTGGAACAAACATAATGCAGGGTTGTAAGTATATTTAAGATTGATGTAATTAATTTAAAAAAAAAGAAAAGAAAAAAGAAAATGAATAATTGGTAAGAGCCGTGGGAAGTGGAGGCAGCAAATCAACATGAAAATGGTGGAAGGCAAGAATAATAGAAAATGGAAACAAAGTGGAGTGAGAGGGGCACTGAAAGCAGCAGCAGCAATTATAGAAGGGAATGCGATTAGCCAAAATATGAACAAAGTTTCACATTGGATTTCAGAGACAGAGGCTCAAACTCTTCTTGTACAGAGAAGAAGCTGGGGATCCAGTTGCACCCAAAACAAAGCAGCTAGCTATATTTCATACTTGCTACTAGTAAAATACTAATGCTCCATCACTACCTCCTCGAAATTCCAGTCCCTCACAATGTCCCTTCTCACTGCACAGCTTCGGACCAGCCTTGGCGACCCTGGAATGCCGCTACTTCTTGGGATGGATGGGTGTGGTGTCACTTTGGATGACCGTATGATCGAGGAGTTTGTTGTTGGGGCTGGAACGAAGGTACTGAAAAAAATTATCAGCAAGGGGATAAACTCAAAGTCTAATAAGAAATATTAATATAGTTTCATGAATGAAATATTTTCAATTATACTTACAGATAGGAGATATAACATATACTCTTTTTATAAAATTTTTGAGTTAAACATGCTAATACATTTAAACAATTCAACCAAACATTCTCATATATATCAAAATAATTTCATATCCATTTCAAATCAAATATATTTCAATTGTTTTTATTCTGATTATCAATAACAAATAGTGCTCAGTTAAGTGAGACTTTACAAATGGGTGACCTCTAACCAAACATTATTAGTATTAGTAACCTCTAACCAAACCCTTAGAGGTTTAGTTATAAACAATGTAAAAGTCAATGATTACATCCCGTTGACAAGAATTAAAAAGTAAACTATTATATCCTATTGATAAAGACCAAACAAATTAGACTCAATCTTTATTTTATTTATTTCAACTTACAAAAGTAGAATATCTCCATATGTTTCGTTATAAACAAAATAAATGTTATAACACATTTTCCATGCAAAAATATATTTGATCCATACTTAAAAGCAAAAATAACAATTACTCATTTCAAATAATATTATATATATATATATATATATATATATATAATTATTTTCTTTTACAAAATCTGTATTAATTTCTCATACCTCAATGAAAGTTCTCAGAAACCTTGGAGAGAAATAAGTTTGAAAAATCTACTCTTCATCAAACATAACATAAAAAAATAACTATTATTACTATTATTTTATTTATTAACTTAAAACTAAATGTTATTATTTTATTTGTTATCAAATTTAATATCCAACCAGCCCATTACTCACTTATCTTCAAGACTTCAACACATACAAAAACCTATAAAAGGAAACTAGGTTTCATCCACTGTTATTATCAATGTTTTAAAAACCGGACCGGATCGGCCGGTCTGACCGGTCCAACCGTCGACCGGTCACCATTCCGGTCCGATCCGATCATTTGGACCGGATGGGAATCGAACCGGCGGTTCAATCGGTGAATCGGCCGGTTCCAAGGGAATCGGTCAATTCAAATAATTTTAATTAAAAAAAAAAAACAAAATAAAAACATTACCCTCTCATTGTAAGCATGAAAGGAAGGATTCCATGTTGGGCCTGTCTTATGACACAGCCCACATGCCCTCTCCAATTGCTGTGGGCTTTTTTTTGAGGCCACAAGACCATGCCAAGCCAATGCTGAGGATGGCTTTTATAGGAGTCATTTGACTCCTTGTTCCTCTCACTTTCCCATGTGGGATTGCTAAATATCAATGAAAAAAACATAACAAAACTCCAAGAGGATTTGAACCTTGGACCAATCTTTTACCATGGTCCACCTAAGGCACCACTCGGCTACATGCGTTTAATTAACAAATATGCCAAACAAAACAATATATATTAGATTTTAAATTTTTTAAAAATATTAAATAAAAATAATATAATATTTTTAAAAATTATGAAATTAGTTTAAATTTTCATTTTTTTATATATTCACATTTAAATATTATACATATTTCATTTAATAAAATTTAAAATATTAATATGATTTAATTTGATAATATCAAAGATATAAAATAATATTATTGATGTTTAATTTATTCATATATATTTTAAAATTTTTATAATTATTTGTAATTTTAATAATATATAAATTATATATTTATGACGTCACCGGTTCAATAGCGGTTCGATAGCGGTTCGACCGTCGGTTCGACCAGTGAACCGTGAACCGGTAACTTTTCCGGTTCGATCACCGGTCCGATTCTAAAAACATTGGTTATTATATCCATACATACATACAATATATATATATATATATATTCCAATGCTTTCCTTCAGTGCACACGCGATCTTTTATTTTTTATTTTTTATTTATATATATTCCTCCAATGCTTTCCTATAACATAGTATTATATATATATTTGTTTTTCCAATGTCTTCTTCTAGTGCACACACGTCCTCCTTTATTTGTATTTATTTATTTTTTGCATTCCTTTCTTTACCTCAAACTATTGCTTTCCTTTTACACTTCAAGAAACCCGTAAACCCTATATTTTCTAGCCATCATTATGCACAAGAACTATAAACCTATTATTATTATTATTTTTATCATTATTTTACACTTACAGAAATCGGTAAACCCAATTTTTATTTCTCAAAATTGCTACCCCAAGGTACGCTGCTTCTAATATTTTATATGTATATAAATTATAACACACTTCCAGCGTCTAAAAGTCACGATTCCATTTTTTTTTTTTTTTTTCTTTTTTCATCTAAAAACTTATAATTTTCAAATTTCTAGAATTTCCCAATTTCCAGAATTTCCTAATTTCCAACAATAAATCAAACTATAATCTTAAGTTTTCAATATTTTGATTTTTTTAAAATTAAAATAAATTAGCCCTAATTTAAATTGAAATCTTCAAAAGAATATCTAATGTGTTCAAAACTAACTAATGAATCTAATATATTATTCTAGGGCTAGAATCTTACCTGAAAAAATTTGAACTTTAAACTCTATATTTCCAAACCTTCAGCCTTACATTCTTCAATTCTATTATTTTTGGTTAATAGAGTTTTTTGAATAGAGAAGACAAAAAGAAAATCTAATTTATAACTAAGACTATTAATTAAAAAAGACCATTTTACCCTTAATGAGTTTAATTAATTAATTAATTAATACTTTACTATTTTACCCTTAAAGTTAATTTGAGGTGTTATAGTAGAGATGCTGGTAGAAGATGTTGTGAGTCTTGAAGTCGTGGGAGTGTTTGGAGTGCCGATGCATGTATTTCATTTACCCTAATTGTGCCAACTCTATGTATCTAACGTTCTCACCAGTTTAAACCTTGGGAGCACCATCTTCAAATATGTAACACCCAAAACAACATCGTTTGTGGAGGAGGTGGTGGAGAGGAGTGGAGGCGATGGGTTTTGGATGGTGGTGGAGCTGGAAGTGTGCACAGTTGATAGAGAGGATGGTGTTGATTTGAGAGAGATTGGAAGGTGGAGATGAAGATGATTATGGTGATGGTGATGAATATGAAGACGACGATAGGCTTGCAAGTTATTAGATTCTATTTTGTGGTGGAGTCATTTAATTTTTTTCTTTCTTTTTTAGTTTTGTTGTTTTAATTAGGTTTTATTTCGTCGAGTCATTTGTTCCCTATGTAATTCGGATTGGTTCATCATTAATTCCTAGCCAGACTTCGTTATGGATTCATTTAAATTTTTTCTTTCTTTTTTAGTTTTGTTGTGTTAATTAAATTTTATTTTATTTTTAAATTTTCTTTTATGAAAAAGGAGTGGTAAATATTTGTAGATTTTTGTAAACATTTTTATCTGTTTAATTTCATTGGTATTTAGGATTTTTCCAATTATATATATAATTCCATTTAGTTATATTGAAGAACATTATTCATCTACTGGTGTTAAGTAATGCAATTAGTTATATTTTCTGTTTATGCTTAGCTGTAAGAAATATTCCTTTGTATCAGGCCTTGCCACATGTATTATGGTTTGTTTTAGATTTTCTCTATTGTAATACTCCTTTTCAATGCTATATAAATTCAGTCCAGACTCATTTTGCGTGAGTGCTGGAAATTCAGAATATTCCTTGTTTCTATTCTCTTTGTTTTCTCTGTTTTGTCTTTTATTCCTTGCCTGCAATTCAATATTGGTATTAGAGCCAAATATGTCTAGCACAACTTCTTCTTTGACAACCTAACTGCAAATCCCTAAAATTTTAACCCAACTCCAACCTCTAGTCTGAACATTTCCCAAACCAATTACCCATCTCTCTCTTAGCCTTTAACTATCAAACTTGATGAAATGAATCTGCTACTCTGGAAAAATCAGCTTTTGAATGTGATCATAGCCAAGGGGTTGGAAGATTTCATTGAGGGAGAGACACCTATACCAGCCAAATTCTTTGATGATACCCAACTGTAGATCAACCCACTCTTCATACAATGGGAATGAATGAATAAACTTGTCATGAGCTAGATCTATTCTTCCTTAACTCCTACCATGGTGGGAAGAATTGTAGAATACAAGATTGCTCATGAAATATGGAGAGCTCTAAACAAAGTCTATCATTTTCATTCAATTGTTACTGTGCTAGGGCTGAACTCTCAACTTTAAAAGATCAAAAGGGAAAGTATTACCATTTCTAAGTATCTTGCTCATATTAAGGAAGTCTTTGATAAATTCTACTATGGGTGAGCCATTATTTTACAGGGATAAACTAATGTATACTCTGAATGGATTGACTGAGGAATATGATGGATTTGTGATCTCCATCTATAATATATCTGATAAGCCTTCTTTAGAAGAGGTTCATAGTCTTCTTTACACTTATGAATATCGGTTGGAACAAAGGAATACTGCATAACAACTTCATTTTCCCCAAGTTAACCTCACTACTTATCCCGACCAAAACAAATTTCACAAAAATCAACAACCAAAATTTCCCAAATACCTACAAAGTTCATATTCATCTTTTTCAAACAAGCCTATTAATCTTTATCAATCATTTCGTCCAAGCTCCCAACCTAGCATTCTTTGAAAACCTCAAGGAAAACCACAATCATCTTCCATATGGTTTTAGAAACAAGGAACTGGAAATTTTGGACCAAAGTCATAGTGTCAAATTTGTGGGAAGTTTGGTCGTAGTGCCTTTAATTGTTATCATTGAGCCAACTTAAATTGCCAACCACAATTTCCAAATTCTCAATCCAAGTCTCAACTTTCAAATCCCATAGTTGCAATGCTCACCACTTCAACATCTCCTACTATACCCTCTAATAACTATGATACTCCTTAGTAAATGGATTCTAGAGCAACACATCACTTTACACCAAAGTTTGGCAATTTGACAGATCCATGTGTGTTTATTGATGAGGAGCAAACTATGGTGGGCAATGGTAAGTCAATTGGAATTTCACATATTGGTAATGCTATGATTTCTAGTCCTGTGAAACCAATTCATTTAAAACATGTCTTGCACACTACTCCAATCTCAAAACAACTCATTAGTGTCACTAAGCTCTGTTTTAATAATCAAACTTTTGTTGAATTCTATCCATCTCATTTTCTTGTGAAGGATCAAGCTTTGAGGAGGTTACTTCTTTAGGGAATACTTGAAGATGGACTCTACAAAGTTTCATCATTAGTCACTACTTTCCGATCCCTTGCTGTATTCTCTTCATCAACTTCACCTTTAGTTCTTACTACTCAACTATCCTTCAACCGTGCTTAAGCCTTCATCACTCAGCACAATAATATCGTATTGTGGCACAATAGACTAGGACACCCTGCTTCTAATGTAGTTACTCAAGTTATGAGGAGCTATAATTTGAAATTTTCTAAATCTTTTGATTTTGGTTCCTCTTGTCAATTAGCTAAGAGACATAGATTGCACTTTGTACTTTCAGAATCGAAAGCAATGAAACCTTTTGATTTGGTTCACTCTGATCTTTGGGCTCCTTCCCTTATCCTATCTGTCACTGTTGTTCGTTATTTCCTTTTTTTGTCGATGATTACTCTCGTTTTACTTGTTTTTATTTGTTAAAAAACAAAGATGTAGTTTTTTTCCTACTTTCTAAAATTCAAAAATCTAATTGAAAACCAATTTAACACAATTATTAAGGCCTTGCACATTGATTAGGGTGGTGAATTTTGCCTACTTAAGTATTTTCTTGAAAATCTTGGTATTCATCATCATTGTCCTTGCCCTTATACTCCCCAACAAAATGGGTAAGTTGAGTGCAAAAATCGCCATGTTGTTGAAGTTGGTTTGTCCATGTTGGCCCATTCTTGTGTTCCAATTTCCTATTGGTCATATGCATTCTAATATGCTATGTACTTAATCAACAGGTTACCTACTGTTGTCCTGAATAAAAATACCCATTTTGACTTGCTTCATGATTAATATTCTTCTTATTCTTCATTTTGGGTGTTTGGTTGCTACTGCTTCCAATTTTAAGACATTTGAATCAACATAAACTTCAATTTTGCTCCACTGAATGTGTATTTCTTGGTTTAGTCCTCACTATAAAGCTTATTTGTGTTTAAATAGACAAACAAGTCAGATTTATGTCTCTCGCTATGTGGTTTTCAATAAGTTCTCTTTTCCTTTATCTTCTTCTCTCTCCTCTCCTTCATTTCCTCCTCCTTCATCTATGTTCACTCCTAATTTCCTCATTTCCCTTTCCTTTCCTTCTTCAACCACTCCACATCCCATTTTTGTCTTACCTTTTTTTTTTCTTTTTCATTTTCTTCTACTTCCCTTCATTCATCTACCTTCCCATTGTCTTCTTCCTCACTTTCTTCTCCTTTCACACCTCTCTCTCCCCATTTCTCAAAGGACACTCATCCCACTACTTCAGTACATCCAATTCCATTTGCTGTACCTACTGACTTTCCAGAGTCTATTCTCCAGCACCTCCCACATCCCACTAACACTCATTCCATGATGACTAGATCCAAGGCTAGGGTTTATAATAAAAAACTATTGTGGTAGCACTTGATTCCCCTATTAATCTTGCCATTTTTGAGCTTGTATATTTTCACTAAGCAATCAAACATGTTGACTGACAAAAGACTATGATTGCATAATATGAGGCTCTCATTAGAAACGATACTTAAACATTGATGTCTTTACCACTTGGTCACAAAGTAATTGGCTGCAAGTGGGTCTTTAAGGTCAAGCTCAAATCGAATGGCTCATTTGAAAGATACAAAGCCCAGTTAGTTACTAAAGGTTTTCAACAAACACTTGGCTTGGATTATTTTGAAACCTTTAGCCCAGTTGTTAAACCCACTACTATACAAATTGTTTTAAGTTTAGCTATTTTTTTTAGTGGCCCATCAAACAATTGGATGTCCATAATGCATTCTTAAATGGTGACCTATTAGAAACTATTTTCATGGAACAACCCCTGGTTTTGTCAGTGCTACTAATCCGACCTATGTTTGCAAGTTGAATAAGGCTTTATATGGCCTCAAACAAAATCCTCGTGCGTGGTATACAAAGCTTAGTACTTATCTGCTACATTGTGGTTTCCAAGGCTCTAAATTTGATACTTCAGTGTTATTCTCCAACAAGGGCTCCTCCATTATTATTTTGTTGATTTATGTGGATGATATTATTATCACAGGTAGCCACTCTGTCTTGGTGAACTCCTTGATTGACCAACTATCATAGGTAGTTACTCTGTATTGGTGAACTCCTTGATTGATTGACTCCATAATCAATTTGCTCTCAAGGATTTGGGGTTTCTCTCTTATTTTTTGGGTATTTAAGTTACTCATACTCAATCATCCTTTCATCTATGTCATCACAAGCACAATATTTCTCTCCTTCATCGAGCTCAAATGTTGACTAAAAGCATATTTCTCCTATTAGCACCTCATTATCTTTGTCTTTGTATGATGGTGAGCCTTTTTTGGATCCATCTTTGTATCGCAACATTGTGGGGGCTCTACAGTATTGTACCATCACCCGACCTGAGATTAGTTTTTCTATCAACAAGGTCTTCTAATTCATGCACTCTCCGACCATAACTCATTGGCAAGCTGTTAAGAGGATTCTTTGCTATCTCAAGACTACCATTTCCCATGGCGTTTCTCTTCAATCATCCACTGATCTCTCGCTCACTTGTTATACTGATGCTAATTAAGCTGGTTGCCCAGATGATCGAAAAAGTACAAGTGGCCATTGTTGTTTCCTTAGCCCTAATTTGATTTCCTAGTCCTGTACTAAACAAAAGGTTGTTTCTCGATTAAGTACTACCAAATCCGAATACAGAGGTCTTGCCAATGCCACTTCAAAACTTATTTAGATTCAAACATTCCTCATCGAATTGCACATTCCGTTCTTCACTCTCCCAATCCTCTTTTGTGACAATCTTAGCACCACCCATGTTGGGGCTCATTCTATTTTGCATGCTCGTATGAAACCAATGTTTTAACAACCGGATTAGACCGATCGGTGACCTTTCCAGTCTGATTCCCCCTTTTAGGTCGGCTATCAATTGGACCGGTGTTGAATTGCTTGAGCTGATGGTTGAACCATCATACTGCTTGAGCCGAACCGATAGTTGAACCGTTGAACCGCTTGGGCCGGACGGTTCTGGGAAAACTGAATGATTCAACACCTCCAATTTTTTTTTTTTTTTTGGCTAAGTAGGCTACTCCTTCACAACCCAACATTAATTGCTTACTTTTTTTTTTTTGACAAAATGGGCTATATTCTCTCCGCGACCCAACATTAAATGACCACCCCCATCTTGCAAAATGGGCCTTCTACCTAAGTACTAAGCCATAAGGCCCACCAACCACTTGGCTCAACCACCTGACTTTAGTTAGTTGGGGAAGAGGTTTATAAAGCACTTTATTTTTCCTCTTACTTCCGATGTGGGATAAGGTAAAGGGATTTAAAAGCAAAAATCAATTCCTATAGGCTGCAACAAGAGGGTTTGAACCACAGACCACAAGCTCATAACGACATAACCACTCCATTGTGTCGTGTCTTTGTTTGTGTTAATATCTAACAGAAAATAACTACATAGGCTATTTCAAAAAATAATATATATATATATATATATCACATATATTTTTTTTTCATTTTCAATTTGTTTTCATATTTAAATACAATTTTTTTTTTTTTTTGTTTTTAACCATTTTGAATATATTTTCATATTTAAATATTGTATATATTTTGTTTAATAAATTTAAACCATTAATACATTTATATAAAAATGAATTAATAATATTATAAATATTATTTAATTTTTAATTATATATTTTAAATATTTTATAATTATTTTTAATTTTAATAAAATATAAAATATATATTTATGACGTTACCGGTTCAACCACCGGTCCAACCAATGAACTGTGAACCGATAACTTTTTTGGTTCAATATCCGGTCCGGTTTTAAAAACATTGTATGAAACAGAGTGAAGTCGATTAGCATTTCATTCGAGATTGTGTGCTCCATAAATCCTTATTGGTCAAATTTACACCTTTTGAAGAGCAACTCGTAGATATCCTAACCAAGCTACTGCCTGCACCTCACTTTCAAAGTCTATGAAACAAGCTGACTGTGCTTCACAACCCTCTCAACTTACTAGGGGATGTTAAGTATTGTAATTAGTTCTATTTTATGCTTATGCTTAACTATACGAAATATTGTTTTGCCATGTGTATGGTTTGTTTTAGATTTTCTCTATTGTAATGCTTATTTCCTATACTACATAAATTTCAGTCCTAGGCTCATTTTGTGTGAGTGTTGGAATTCTAGAATATTTCTTGTTTCTATTCTCTTTGTTTTTTTTGTTTTTTATTTTCTTCCTTGCTTGCAATTCAATTTACTGGCAACTAACAAGATAAAAAGGCAACTAGAAAAGGATGAATTAGGCTTTTGCATGCCATTACATATCTCTTTCACTCAATATACTCTTCTTTAACCATTTCATTCATTTTCTTATATTAGAAGGTCTGTTGACTGTCAAACTAGCAATAGGTGATGGGTTCAATATCATACTCAAACCAATCCAATCTTAAATAAGTAACTATGTAGTGATTTATTTTCCATGAAATGTTGAAGAGAACAACTTATGTTACACAGATAAATTCCCATTTCATACAAGAGATAACATGATCAGTATGGATATGGGATATGCATCCAAACACCTAATATCATATATGCACCTAACACAAGTGTCCAAAAGATGATAACAACATTTTCCAACTAAATTATATGTTTAGTCAGATCTAGCTAATATGTGTAGAGTTAATGAAGTACCCATGTGAATAGTTGTTTTACATGTTGATTTAGTGTTGGCCTAGAGTTCGTTAACACACTAGTGCCCCTAGGTTCTAAGAGTTAGGAATTAGACCAGTTTGGTACCTAAACCAACACTGAAACTGAAATGCATACCTATGTCTTCCTATTTGGCATAGACGAAAACTGCATATAGGCATCTCATGCAACATTTATTCCTTTAATAAGGTTTCATATTGTCGAGGCAATAAATGAATTAGGTCCATTTAATCATAGTTAAATTAATAGTCGTTAATACAATTATCTCCAATTGGCCAACATTAGGTCAAATAGAAAATCATATGTTGGATTCTTTTACTGTGTGGTTTCATCTTAGATACATAGTTCAACACTAGAAAGAAGTGATACACACAACCTAGATGCATGGTTTAACACCGGGAAGAAGAGATACACACTTTGACAACTACACAAACTATGGTGGAAGAAGTAATAATAAAAATAATTGGCCACACAACTGATTTTTGACCCCCTTATGAGTCTTTTCTCCATTCTCCACCAATGTTCTGCCTCACCTGCTAGCATAAAGTGGCAAAGGCCACCTTATGAGTTTTTTAGGAACCTAGAACATCAAAATGCTTCTCAAAGGAAGGAGGACCCATTTTCTTGAATATCTTAAATGAACCCTCAAAGGAAGCAAATGACAGACCCTATATATGCATTTCAACAGCTCGAGCCTACGTCTAAGTAACTTGAGCTTTAACCTCAACAACACAAGTTTGGTGCTCAACCAATCAAGCCTAAGTACCCAAAGATTGAGTTACCCCCTCAACAACCAAAAAAGGTACCTCTACTCTTTTTACTCTAGGGGGAAATCCTTATTTTCAATAGTCTTAGAGGGTACATTCTCCCTTGATGCTTGATTGTTACGGGAAGAAGTAGTTCGTCTTAGGGCCGTAATAACTTATTCATTGGATGATTTGAAAAGATTAGTAGTAACTCACTATGGAAGGAAACTAAAACTTCATAAAATAGGAAAGATTGTGTCACAACATCTAACCTATAATGTGTTATGTTTTTAATCATGAGGCAAATTTGAACAAAATTAATGTTTCATTATTATGTGAATCATGAAAATTCTATCTTGGAAAGATAGTTTTAGCTCTATGAATTCACTCGAGATTTCATGAACTTTGTTCTTTTTTATTATTTAGTAATTTTTGCATGTTTTACCTTTATATTAGATATATGAAATTGACAAGGTTAACCCTAGCATCTAGGCATTATGGTGTTATACAACTTCACGGGTTACCCACCCTGCCTTGACCTTATTAGGATGGGTATGGGAGTATAGTAATCAGGGATTGGATGGGTTAATCGGGTTTAGGTTGGGGTTAGGTTCTGTAATAACTCGCCCTGAATGTAGAATTTTACAATATACCAAAAAAAAAAAAAAAAAACTCATATAAATATTTCTCTTCATTTTCAGGGTTCCTCTCTAAATAACCTCTCTTTTTCTCAAACGTAGAGACATTCTTCTCTCTACTTTTCTTTTTCACTCTAGGCTTTTGTGGAGTCGATTTTTCTCACAAAAGATAGAGCTCATCTAAAATCACACCCACTACAATGGCTCTCAATCTCTTTACTGCCTTCATCTCCCCATTCCATAACCTTCCTCCTCAATCTCATTATACTATATCTCATAGAGTTTTCATGGCCTCCACTCTTCACTTCACCTCTATGTGAGTTTTTTCCCCATTCGTTTCTCATTGATTTGAAATCCTATGATACCCATTATTATAATTCCAAATTTATTTTTCTTGTTGGTTTTATTTCTTTTATGGTTTTTTTCTCGATTGCCAAATGAATCATTATATGATTTGTAATTTGAGTTTTTTTTTTGTAGCGGTGTTTATGGGTGTCATAAAAAATTGGTTTTTGGTGTTTGAATTAACATGGGTTGTTTCTGAGAAAACAAATGCTAAGTTTAGTTAAGAAAAACACCCAAAATGGGGGGGGGGGGGGGGGGGGGGGGTGAATTGGGTTTTTAAAATCTTTTCAATCACAACAAAAATAAACAAAATATAAGAAAAGTAAAGAGATAGAGTTTAGAGAATTCAAACTCGGGTTTATAGTGGTTCGACACTTTGTTGCCTACGTCTACTCTCCTCAACCTCCTAACCGAGTGAGGGTTTCACTAACTTGAAGCTTCAACCAAGCTTCCAATCTTCTTACACTTGGATTCCGACTCCAATGGGCTCTTACACAACCTCTTCAAGATTCAACCCTCTTGAAGGCTTTAACACTCAGATTGTTACAAGATATAATCACTCAACCTAGCTTAAAGATGGCTCAAATACAAGACAAAGCTAGGATGACAAACAAGAGTGCACTAATGGATATGCAAGTGGTGATTTAATGCACTTATGAAATAAATGAGAGCTTTTTGATCAAGAACAGGTAGGTGGGCTTTGAATTCAAGTGTTCTCTTATCAATAAATGAAGTGGAGCTCTCAATTTATAGGTTTCTAAGCTCAGGAGTCAAAAACAACAAAAGGCAACCTCGTCCAATTGAGCTAGGGGTCGACCGGTTCACTACCCGTTGGAGCATTTAATGCATGACAGGTTACCGTTGCCTCGACCGGACTTCGACCGGTAAAGGAATCACCTCGACCAGGAAGAGAAGGCTACTGGGAGAGAGAGAGAGAAGGTTTTTTACCTTTCTCGACTGGTCCTCGATCGGACGACCTCAACCAGTTGAGCATTTTTTGCCCCAAAAAACCTATTTTTTGATTCCTTTCTTTTCTAACACTTAGGCAAGGTCTTTAGGTAAATTATTAAGCCAATTTTGAAACATTTTGCCTAAGGTAAATTAGTTAAAAACTTGGGTTTTAATGAAATTAACATTTTAAAGAATAAACCGAGTTTTCTAAGATGCATGAAACGTATGAAAATCCTAAGTGCACTCAAGCATTCATCTTACATTAGTTTCCTATGGTTACAAGTCTTCCAAGCATCTCGATCTTGTATCCATTTGGTCCTTTGATGAATTTTTGAGTTTATACCTGAGATTCTTAAACATTAAACCAATTAGTTACTTAACCATGGTTTGTTATCATCAAAACCCGATTAGGAGAAACCTTGGGCTAACAGTTTCTATTTGATTTAAATGTTTCGATTATTGAGTTGAATCTTGTGGGTTCATTGTGATAAAAAATGGGTTTTTTTTTTTCCTTCAAATTGATTGCAATTTGTTGCATCTTAGGCTATAAGTTTCTTTTTAGGAGCTAGACTTCACTATGGATTTGAGATTTGCATTTGCCTAATAGGGCAGGACAAGAATGGGGATGAAATTATAGTTTTTGTTTGAAAACGGGAATGTGAATGCTTACCCTGCCCTAGCTCGGGTCTGGGACAAGAATGAGATAGAGATGCCCCATCCCAAACTCGCCTTGTTGCCATTCCTAGTTAGAGATTGATATTTGAGCCCTTAAGCAGAAGAACATAAGTATTCATGAGTTCTATTCACCTATGAAGGATCTCTAGGACCGATTAGCTTTCATGGAATCAATAGAGCTCGAGGCTTTTAGGCCTTATATTGGGCGTCGAAAGGAATAACGACTGGTTCAATTTTTTATGGTCCTTTATAGTGATTTTGAGGCACTACATGGGACCATTTTGTATTAAAACCCATTTCCCTTTGTTGATTCAATGGTCATTGAATTGTTAGCTAAAGAGATACATTTTAAGTCTTAGGTAGGAAAATAAATTATCTCCAGTCTTCATACATCTATTTAGTAGTACCTTTTAGGCCACCTTCCAACAATCTGAACAAGCCTTATTCAAGGTTGTAATGGATGAATATCGTAGCTAGTATAAACAGAATAGTCACTATAAGGCTCAATGTCCTTAGATCTTGAATAGAATAGTGAAACAACACTTTCTCAATAGTCTAAATAAAGTCAGTTTAATATTGGCCAACAACATTTTTATAAGCCTTCATAGTCTAATACCCCAACAGTTGTTCCTTCATCTAACTTGTTTGGATTTAAAGCCATACTATCCTCTCTAATCCCATGGTAGTTGCCCTTCCCAAATAGTTTTAGAAGTTCCTGGCCACACAAACATGTGTTATGTCTTCCTTTTCAGGTTCGTAAGCCCTTAGTTCTTCAAGTATGTCTTCCTCCATATAGATCTTAGACTCTAGAGCTTCTTACCATATGTCACTTGATTTAACATACCATATGGAAATAATAAAGAAGAGATGGGTTTTTTTGCTTCTTTATCTCCTACATCTTTTGTGTTTGTCATGACTACTGATGACACTCTTATGCCTTTAGCTGATATTGGTTTATTATTACACCTTATTTGTCTTTTTCTAATGTTTATCATATTCCAAATCCTACACTTAGTCGTCTATGTTGGTCAATTATGTGACTTTGATCACTCATTTTCCTTTTCCTTTACTTTTTGTTTTGTGCAAAATTGAGTCAATTCATAGGTAAGGGGCAATTATATATTTTGGGTGAACTAAAAGTACCAATAGTTGCAACCCCAAGTGTTGATTTGTTTTCCTTTCATTTAAGTCATTCTTCATTTAGTTTTTATTTATGACATTCTCATTTAGGACAAGTTTTGACTTCTCATTTAAAGTATTTAGTTTCTACAAAAACATTAGGAGATTTGCAAACATGAGATATTTCTAATTGTAGTAGTTGTAAACTAACAAAAAATTTTGCTTTACCTTTTAATATAAGTGTTTTCTCTTCTTCCACACCATTTGATTTAGTTCATTATGATATGTGGGGAACTTTCCTAATTTTTACAAAAGGAGGATCTCAATATTATGTTTCCTTCATTGATGAGCATACTTGTTATTATTGGGTTTATCTTATGACGCTTTGTTTTGATTTCTTGAGTATTTATAATACCTTTTAAGCCCTTGTCAAAACTCAACATTCTATTGTTATTAAGTGTTTTAGGTGTAATTTTGGTAAGAAATATACTTTCAATGTATTATGTGAATTACTTGTTTCACATGGAATTAGTCACCACACTTCTTGTGTTAACACTTCAGAAGAAAATGGTGTTACAAAGAGGAAACATAGGCATGTTGTTGAAAAAACTTATTTTCTTTTATTGTTTGCATGTGTTCCTACTGAATTCTTGGGGGAACCAGTTCTTCCTACAGTTCACTTAATTAATAAAATCCCTTCATCCTACACCTTTGGTTTGTCACCATTTGAAAAGATGTATGGTTATACTCCTGATTATACTTCCTTAAGAGTCTTTGGTTGTACTTATTTTGTCCTTGTCCTCATGTAGAGCATAGTAGTTATTTTCTCTTTTTATCATTTGCATTTGTATTAGGTAGAGTGAAGGTCAAAAGGAATATCGTTGCTTTGATCTGATTAGGCATTAATTATATATATCTTGTCATCTTTTCTTTTTTGAGCATCTACCTTTTTTTTTTCTATTCTTGCTAAGTCTTGTAATGTATCTAAGTCTGAACTTGTTTGAATTGATCCTTTCTTGGATAATACAAATAGCTCTCCTATAGCTACTGGTACTTTAATTCCCAATTGTTGTGATCTTTCATCTCCTCTTATGGCTACTCTAACACCTTCTAAGACTGTGGATCTTTCTCTCCCATGTACTTCTTAGCGCCCTTGTAAGTTTACTAAATTACCAAACTTTGTTTATGTAGGGAAGCTAGGATTACTCTGTTACCTGACCTTGGATCTTTTTAAGTATATGCAAAACTTCCTAGGGCTATTTAGATCCTAGCAACAGAAGCAAAATAACGTTTAAAACAATATTAAGATCTAGATCTTAGATTAAAAGTACTTACTAAGATCTAGATATTCCCAAATCGATTCCTTATGGTGAAGAACATTGTCGAATGTGGCAATAGTCATTGGATATCTCGCGAACTCACTAATCCTCCACTTGATGACTTGTCCTTTGAGTCTAGGCATTGAGATGGTGGAAATCTCTAAAGGTTGGAGGCTATAGTTCTCTCTCATGATGTATAAGAAAGAATGAAAGAAACAAAAGTCTAAGAAGCTGAGGCCCTAACCTAGCCCTCCTACCCTCTCTCCCCTCTCCTCCTTTCCCCAAAGGGGTATTTATAGACTTCCTATTAGGCTTAAGCGACTTGAGCCCACTTTGGACTTATGACCACTTAATTTAGCTCAAAAAGGGTCTTGATTGATTAATTAACTTAATAGGGCAATTAATTAATTAACCTAGTCCATAGATACCATTCACTAACCCCTATGCAACCTTACATATTTACCAAAATATCCTTATGCACATAAGTGAACCAAGAACCAATCTAACCCTCATAAATTATGTCATCAAAGTATATGAGCTCAAGCGAGGACTATTAGGACCCATAAAACATTACTAACTCCCTTAAAATCTAATTTTAAAGTCGACTCAATGCCTTATGATAGAGAGTTAATTGCACTTGAGTAGCTTACGTATATTAGAATGAGACAAAACTCGGATCTGTGACCTGCTAGTCACTGTGTATAGTCTCCCTATGAAGTAGTGTTCATAATCTAATAAGGTGAAAGTTATCACTCTCTCAAGATTACCTTTACCATTCTTAAGTTACAGATCTTCTTATTATGTGATCAACTAACATATCCTTGCTCATAAAAGCAAATGTCAAATTCTACTTAAGGAATTACTATGACCATAGGTTTCATTGTCACATTTCCTTATAATCACCTAAGAAGACATATTATCTCAAATTTCATGAGATATCATGGCGCCTCTATTGAGAATACCTATTATTCCCAAATTTCATTAATAGTGATATAATCCATAAGGAATATATGATCACTTTAGAATCTCACCCATAGGTCAAAGTCACAACTAATTTTGGCACAAGTTCAATATTCTTTCAAGATTGAGGGATAATACAACTTAGTAGCATGGTGAAGTCATGACTATTTAATAGCCACATGCCATGACTCATTATAGGTCTTGTCTTATGTGTAGTTCCATACACTAGTGTATTTATCATGGGAACCCTATTATGATGGCCAAGAGTAGTTATCCCTCTAATTAAAAGGTAGTGTACTATAACCTCAAATAGATTGCCTAAGTTCATGAATCGACTTTGAACAAATCATTTATTTTCAAGAAACCCATAACTTGGATATTTTGTGCAACTTCTAATACATCTAAGTCATTTGCAATGCAAGAGATGCCAAACCAAAATGCTCATAAGATATAATGTATGAAATAAGGAAAGATAAAAATGAAACAGAATCTTATGAAATAAATAATAAATTCTGAATTTGTTACATTATGTCATACTTTTAAGGGCTTTATCCTAACAATTTATTTCTATTATTCATATTTTTTTAAATCATTTTTAGCTTTAATGTATAAGTGTTTTTAGCCTCTATCTTATAGAGAACTCGTTTTTTATCCTTTTTGGCAATAGACTATGATTGAGAAACTTTTTGCTGTACATAATACTGACACTTGGGATGTGGTACTTTTATCACCTAGTAAAAGGACAGTTGGTTTTCGTTAGGTTTATAAAATCAAAACCAGGTCTGTTGGTTCAATTGAGCGATACAAAGCTCAATTGGTTGCTTAGAGGTTCTCTCAATAGTATGGTATGAATTATGAGGAGACTTTTGCTCTTGTTATAGACATGACTACTATTCATACTCTTGTTGCAGTTCTCTCTATTCGTCAGTGGCATATATCTCAAATGAATGTTAAAAATGCCTTCTTGAATGGTGATGAACTTCAAGAAGTCTACATGGTACCCCTTCCTAGTGTTCCTCATAACCCTAGAGAAGTATGTAGGCTCAAGTAGGCTTTATACAGCCTCAAATAAGCAACTTGTGCTTGGTTTGCAAAGTTTTCTAATGAGCTTATGTTTCCCAATTGGTGTCTCAGCGGATTCATATCCAGCTGGTGCTCTTTGATTGAGAGAGTAATCAACAAAATTTATAACCTATTACACCATGAACTAGGGTAGCAAAGACAAAGCTACTATAGCATAGTGGCTCTAGGATCGTTTACTGGGAAGGGTTTTCAACTCACAACTGATACCAATTCAAAGTAAATTGGTGCTTTTTCATTTCAAGGTTAGCTTTAAAAGAAAACATAAAGATGTTAAAGTGAAAAAGATTTGGTCTTAAACTAACCAAAAAGAAAGTAATAGAAATTACTTATGAAGAAAAACATTCCTTGGAGGTTTAGGTTCACAGGGGAGATTCCTCATGCAAAAACAGAGCTCCGGTCATTTGGTTTGTTTCCTCACATTAGAGAATTAACATGTAGTCAATTCTCTAACCGATGCTGTACAGAGGTATCCTTTAAATGGATTTCAGCTCTAATTCCCTCTCACTGATACAACTTGTAATGGCTCGTGCCTCTCACCTAGCATTTGCCATTCAAGGTGATCTTTAACTTTGGACTTCCCTTCTCAAGCTTGCAAGAGATAACTAATGGATGTCTCCTTGGAGTCCAAAAGCTTACCAAGTGTTGGCAATTCTAGAAAATCCTACCTCCAAGTCACTTCCCAAAAGCTCGCAAGAGATAAACAAGTGCATCTCCATGGACGGAGATCACGTGCCTTACCAAGTGTTGGCTCAAGTGACTTGAAGGTGTTTTAAACATAGAAATCATTAAAGGAACACACTTTCTCTTCATTAATGATTGAAACCACAAAGCTACTAATTCATGCACTTGGAACCTTTCCCGGCTACCTTAACTCCAAGGAACTAAAAGTCTAGCCACTCATTCTCTGAGGAAACTTCCTCAGAGCTTGTTTGGCTAGAAAGAAAACTAACGAGAAAACAAATATATCAAGGAAAAACAGAGCAAGTGCTCTCTAAAATATATTTCTTCCTTCTACTGATTACAAAAATAGATCACATAAGAGATGATCCTACATGATGTCTTTGTAGAGAAAATTACAAATTATATATATGAGGTTATTCACCCTTTTCCTTGCTTAAAGACTAAGGAATCCTATGATAGATGGATTACAAGGAGAGTTTGGGGATTTAGACAGCAAATATCTAAAGCAAAATATCCCAAAATGTCTTCAACATGTCGGTCGAAAATATCAAGAAGCTTTAGGAGAACACCGTAGCTGTGCATGTCTGACCGAGTAGGTGCTACCAGTGGATCCGGATATGTCTGACCGGAGAAGTTGAAACGTCCTCCTCTCCCATCCGGCCATGAGATATCCGGATGTAAAAATGTCGGCGCACGGAATTCCTCCCTGGGTGGACTGAGCTATGTTGCGCAAGGGGGACCGTCTGCGTGTGCAAGGTGTAGGAACCCTCTCCCAGATGACACGGAGTGCGCAAGGCTATCCGGACTCCTTAAGAGAAAAGGCGGCGCAATGCTATCCGGACATGTTGTCCGGATGAAAAACTTTGACTAAAGTGAGTGAGCGAGCCTTGCTACAGCCCACGTTCCGCCGCTCTCCAATGGTGTGTCCGGACATCTTTACCAAGGATTCCAAAGAATCTCTCCTCAATCTTTGATTGCTTTGGTGATCAAAAAGCTATCAAAACACCAAAACTTAAAACAATTTGATTAGAATTGATTGCAAGGGTCCTTAATATGTTAATTGGGTTAAAAGGTGATAACTACTACTCAAAAGTGTTTTAAAAGAGTTTATTATAAGCTATGAAATAGCACTTTTTGAGTAGTAATCAACTTACTTCTCTTTGCTTTCATCCCAATCATCATGATCCTGCACTCTTTTTAAAGTGTAATAGTGTTGGTCACATTTTACTTTCTATATATGTTTATGACATGATTATTATAGGTGATGATGTTGATGAGATTGTAATGTTGAAATTAGATTTGGCTTCCCCTTTTTTAAATAAAGGATTTGGGCGCTCTATGTTACTTTTTGGGTGTTAAGGTAGTTTCTTCTCGAAAAGGTTATCTTCTTCTGTAGTCTAAGTATATAGTTGATATTCTTGATCATGCTCACCTTAGTGATAATAAGACTGTTGGTACTCCTTTTGAGGTTAATATTCATAATTCTTCTTTTGATGGTAATCCCTTTGTTAGATCTAACTTTATATCGTACTATTGTTGGAATTTTGGTCTATCTCACCATTTCAAATCCGAACATTGCTTATGTTATTCACCTTATTAGTCAATTTATTATTTCTTCTATTATAGTTCATTGGGTTGTTGTTCTTTGTATTCTACAGTGTCTTTGAGGCACTCTATTTCAGAGTCTTTTACTTTTGTCCACTTTCTCCTTAGAACTGTGTACATATTCTAATGTTGACTAAGTTAGTGACCTTGAAAATCACAATTCTTCTATTGGATTTTGTTTATTTTTTGGAGATGTTCTTATATCTTAGAAGAGCAAAAAATAGACTATCGTTTCTCAATCTTCCTTGTGACATTTACCACCAATATAATAGTTTGGTTACATTGATTACTTGCTAATATGAGTGTCTTTCTTTCTTTCCTACTATATATTGTGATAACAAAAGTACTATTCAGATTACACACAATTGAATAATTTTATTTATTTTTGCTAAGATTTCTTTCCTTTGTCAAATTCAACCTTACTTTTACTAAATTCCTTTTTCCACATGTGACCCCAAAAGTACACTGACGATTCAAGATTAAAAAAAAAGAAAAAAGAAGTAAAGGTATGACAAAAAATAAAAACAAGAATAAAAGTATATATATATATACATAAAATAAAGTTTAAAAATAAGATTAGAGGGCATGGTACTAGGAGCTCGGCTGAGGAGAAATTTGGGTTATATACTTTCCTTTTTCATAAATTTTATATTTAAATACTTAAAATATTTGTAAGAGCCAAATCATATGATCTTTCCTTTTTTATTTATTTATTTATTTTTTTTGTGTTGAGAAATCGTGTGGACTCCTCTTAAATAACAAGAATTGCTCAACCCTATGCCGTTGACCCATAAATATTAAGTAGGTCAAACAATTCCATAAATTCTCACTTTGTTTAGAAACTATAAAGTTCACGAATATTTCATAATATCATTGAACTTTTGGCATGATCGTATTCTTTATAAGTTGATCTCATTTCTTACTTGATGAATAGTAATTTTATTTCAAACTTGTGCCAAATCATATTAAAAGAGAGAATTTGCAATAAGGAATAGTATTTTTTTTTTCATATTAAAAATATTGGACTACTTAAAAAACATGTTCTTATGAAAGAAATCTTAACAAAAAAAAAAAAAAAGAAAGAAAGAAAAAGATTTTAGTGTATTTTAAATAGATAAATGAATTATTCTATCACTTTATGTAAATATGTGAACCTGATTCATCTTATTTAAAATGGGAAGACCCCTACCCTAAACAAAACACAGAAAACAAATTTTAACCTTCCTATAAAATATGAAAACTTAAAATATACATTACACAAAAATAGTAATATTATACTTTATAATAATATATTATATTGCATAACATATTTTATGTAAATTTATTTTCAATATTTTCTTATATTACTGAAAACTTAAAATGAAATAAGATTTTATAAATTTTCATGTTTTAAACACAATCTTTACTTTATTAATCCAACATATTTTTTAAGAAAATTAAAAATAAGAAATGAAAATTATTTTTCAGAAAATGAAGACTAGAAATGCTTTTGAAACCAAAAGCAACCTAAATGTTTGCATCCAAATCAAATGGACTTTGTCTATTTTCAAAAAACCGTGTGGGCTCCTCTAAAATAAAGGTACCTGCTCTAGAGACCCTATGTTCTTGACCCATAAATATTGGTTAGGCCAACCAAGTCATAAATTCTCACTTGTTTTGAAACTAAATAAATGTTCGTGAATATACCATAAATATTAGTGATTTTGTACCATGTTCCTATTCTTTGCAAGTTGATCTCATTGTATGAAAGAAAGCTTGCAAACTTGGATTTTATTGTATTTAAAAAAAGTTTTAAAAAATATAAATGAATTGTCAAAATTATGGTATTATAAAATATTTTTATAAAAGTAAGGATGTCAATATTTTGTAAAAGTTAGAAGGCATTATAGAAGTCTAAACATGATCACGTAATATAATTTTATAAAAGTGTTTTGAAAAATTGTTATCTAAGAGTGCGATTGATAGTGATTTTAGGAAGTGATTTTAGACTTTCTTACACTTGAAAAATTTTTAGCTTTCAAGTATTAAAAAAGTTAAAAATACTTCTTATAATTGCCTACCAAACGCACACTAAAAGTTTATTTGTAGTGATTTTAGAAAGTATTTTCATTTAAACATATTTGAAGAAAAATTATATATTTAATAAAAATTTTAAAAACACTTTTAGAAAGTTGAAAAATCAATTATAGTATTTCTTTAGAAAAACAATTAGAACCCATTTGGTAGTGATTTTACAAATCAACTTTAATATATCTAGTACTTGAAAATTTTTATCATTCAATTGTTAGAATTGTTAGAAATGTTTTCTAAAATCACTTTCAAATGCACGCTTAATAAATTATGATTTTGAAAATGTTATTAGAGGAAATACTTCCCCTAAAAACATTTCTAATAAAAATATTATTAAATTCACTCTAATAAATAAAAAATTCGAACATTTTGAAATATTTAAAAAAATTGATAAAAGTCCATTGTAGTGCGAGAAACACTTAATAAGTAGTTTTTTTAAAAATATTTTTAAAGAAGACACTTCTATAAATATAATAACAGGGAACATATAACACTGCTATAGTACAACTCTAATTATGAGACCCTCTTTTATATATATATCTTCAAATTGATAAATGATAGTTTTTTTCATTAATTTTTTCATTTGCTCATGTAGAGAGTATATATAGAGGGTAATCACCATTCTAAGAATGGGAAAGAATGATACAAGGAAAGAATGATATAAGAAAATAACAACTAATATCCTAATATCTCAACTTTCCTAATATCTCAATATTCCTAATATCTACACTAAAGGATATAAGGAAATAATGATATAAGGAAAGTATTCCTAATATCTCAATACTTCCCCTCAAGTTGGTGCATAGATGTCACACATGTCCAACTTGTCTAAAAATTTTGAGAATACTTAACTTGAGACAGCTTTGGTGAGGATATCGGCCAATTGATTTTCTGATTGAATCTTAGGCAATTCCACAATCTTATCATCCAACTTTTCCTTAATGAAGAATCTATCCACCTCGACATGCTTTGTACGATCATATTGTACTGGATTATGAGCAATGTCACATGCGACTTTATTGTCACAAAACAATCGGATTGGTTGCCTAGATAGGTAACCTAAATCCTGTAAGAGGAGTCTTAGCCATAATGCCTCACAAAGTCCTAGAGTCATACCTCTAAATCCCGCTTCTGCACTTGAACGGGCGACGACATTCTGCTTCTTACTTTTCCATGTCACAAGATTACCACCTACAAAGGTAAAGTAACCAGATGTAGATCGCCTATCATCCACTGCACCGGCCCAATCAGCATCAGTATATACTTCTATACTCTGATAATCAACATTTTTAGCGAACAAAATTCCCTTCCTAGGAGCATTCTTCAAATACCTCAAAATACGCATGACTGCATTCATATGTTGCTCTCCAGGATTATGCATGTATTGACTCACTACACTCAATGCATAAGCAAGATCTAGTCTTGTATGAGCTAAGTACATTAATCTCCCCACAAGTCTCTGGTATCTTCCCTTATCGGTTGATACTTGATTAGGCTCAACACACAATTTCAGACCTTCTTCTATTGGTGTATTAATAGGTTGACATCCCGACATTCCAGTCTCCTGTAAAAGATCTAAGGCATACTTTCTTTGAGACAGAAAAATTCCTTCATTTGATCGAGAAACTTCAATCCCAAGAAAGTATTTCAGAGGACCTAGATCTTTCATTTTGAATTCTCTAGATAGATAATTTTGCAGAGCTTTTCTTTCTTCAGGATCATTTCCTGTAACTACCATGTCATCCACATATACGATGAGTGTCGTAATCTTACCATGTTGCTTTTTCAGGAACAAAGTGTGATCTGAATTACTTTGACGATAGCCAAAAGCTCTCATTGACTTTGTGAACCTTCCAAACCATGCTCTCGGGGATTGCTTCAACCCATACAATGACTTCTTCAATTTGCACACCTTCTGACATTGCTTTTCTGACACCATGCATCCTGGTGGAAGATCCATGTATACTTCTTCAGATAACTCGCCATGCAGAAAGGCATTTTTCACATCGAACTGTTGTAATGGCCAATCTAGGTTTGCAGCTGAAGATAGTAATACTCGAATTGTGTTGATCTTAGCTACAGGTGCAAATGTCTCTGTGTAGTCAATTCCATAAGTTTGAGTGTACCCTTTTGCTACCAGTCTTGCTTTAAATCGTTCAATACTACCATCTGCCTTGTACTTCACAGTATAGATCCAACGACACCCAACTGGCTTCTTTCCTAGTGGACATTCTACGAGTTCCCATGTTTCATTCTTCTGCAATGATTTCATCTCTTCATTCATGGCTGCTTTCCACCTTGGATTAGTTAAGGCTTCCTGCACACTGTTAGGAATAGCTACAGTAGATAATTGATTTTCAAATGACTTATTTGATTCAGACAAACGATGGTTAGACACATAGTTGCTCATGGGATATTTGACTTTGGTATACAATTCAGGTTCATATGTGGGTTTAGGAATACCTCTATTATGACGGTATGGTAACCGTTTCATGAATGGATCAGGTTCCAAATTAAGAACACCCTCAGCAGACGACGATTGGTTTGGTATTTCAGTGAAGACATCTTCGGACCCAAATTGTTGACCACTCATATCCAACTCACCCGCTTCCTAGTTCACTAGTTCAGATTTTCCAGATTCATCCTCCTCATAGATATGATAATCATAATCGAGAGTCTGAATTTCCTTATGGTACTCCCCCTGAAGTTCAGATTCGGATGAAAAATACATTGAATCTTCATGAAACACCACATCCATTGTAATAAACATTCGTTGAGTTAGAGGATGGTAACATCGATATCCCTTTTTGTGCAATGCATATCCAACAAACACACATTGCAATGCATGGGAAGTTAACTTGGTGTGTTGGTGTTTGTGTAGATGCACAAATGCCATGCAACCAAAAACACGAGGAGGTAGATTTGGGACGGTTGGGGCAACTATGGCATTAGTAAGAGCTTGAAGAGGTGTTTGGAAGTTAATTGGGCTAGAAGGTACCCGATTGATCAAGTATGTGGCAGATGTGATTGCTTTTCCCCAAGATATCGGTATTTTTGCTGCTATCAAGGAAGCACGAACAACCTCTAACAAGTGCCGATTTTTCTGTTTAGCGACTCCATTTTGCTGGGGTGTATTGGAACAAGTAGTCTGATGAATGATGCCATGTTCTTCCAAATACTTTTGAAGATCAGAACTCTGATATTCTCCACCATTATCACTACGCAAAACCCGAACCTTTGCATTGTACTGAGTTTCAATCATTTTATGAAATTTTTGAAACAACAAGTTCACTTCATCTTTGGTCTTCATCAAGCATAACCATGTCATTCTGGTACAATCATCAATAAAAGTAACAAACCAACGTGAGCCACTCAAAGTTGGGACTTTGGATGGGCCCCAAACATCAGAATGTATAACCATAAAAGAAAGCGGGCTTTTATTCAAAATTAACGGAAACGAAGCACGATGACTTTTAGCCAATTCACAAATATCACAACGGAAACCAGAAATATCACTCTTTGCAAACAAATTAGGAAACAATTTTTTTAAATAACCAAAGGAAGCATGTCCCAAACGTCGATGTCATAACCAAATTTCAGATTTTTTTCTTCTCCTCCTCAGATCCATCTGCCATCAAGGCTTGTTGCAACTTATTTGAATCCTTTGACTGCAAGTCCAAGTAATAGAGTTTTCCCCGCTTAATACCACAACCAATCGTCTGTCTTGTTTGGATGTCCTTAATCACACAAAATTCAGGCCAAAAAATGACAATACAAGATAAGGCTGCAGTAATTTGAGAAACTGACAAAAGATTGTAATCTAAAGATGGAACAACTAAAACAAAATCCAAATTCAAAGTATCAGTAAGAGTTAAGGATCCTTCCCCAATGACTGGGGTGTGTTACCATTGGCCGTGGAAACAATTTTTTGCGAGGAAGGTCTAAGGGGTGAAACACAAGTGTAAAAGTATTTAAAAACTTACCACCATGATTTGTAGCGGCTACCAATGCAGAGGCTTTCTCAGCAACATTAGCCTTTGTTTTTATTTCCGCAACAGTTGCAGTTGAGGTTTTCTTGGAATCCTTCTTCTGTTGATCACAATTATTATCATTAATAACAAAGTGATGATAGCCTAAACATGATCTAAAGGTCCATGGTTCAAACCCTCGGTTCCTTATTGTTTTCCTGGTCATACCAAGAGTCGTTGCTTTGAAATTGTGGGATATCCAGACTGGTGGGATCAGTCTTATTGCAGTGAGTGCATTTGAAGGTTGACTTATCAATATTAGGGTTTGTCTTAGGATGGTTGATCGTTGTCGGACTACCATAGCGACAAAATATCCAGGATTTCAATTTCATGGCTCTGATACTATCTTCAAATTGATAAATGATAGTTTTTTTCATTAATTTTTTCATTCGCTCATGTACAGAGTATATATAGAGGGTAATCACCATTTTAAGAATGGGAAAGAATGATACAAGGAAAGAATGATATAAGGAAATAACAACTAATATCCTAATATCTCAACTTTCCTAATATCTCAATATTCCTAATATCTACACTAAATGATATAAGGAAATAATGATATAAGGAAAGTATTCCTAATATCTTAACAATATATATATATATATATATATATATATATATATATATATATATATATATATATATATATATATATATATATATTTCAAATAAACATGTGGAGTACACGGTGACATCTTAAAGTCAATTCTGTCTTGCAACAACTCAAGGGAATGGTTGATTATTCCCCCTATTTCAGATTCAGCTCACCATCTACGCCAGTGTATTCCTCGTGGTATACCAAAAGACTTGAAGTCATTCTCAAGGTCAGGGAGTATCTTGTCCAAGAGGTACTCTAGATGATATTGCAGTTCTTCCCTTGGATTCCTATACTTCTTTTTCTGTTTGTCTACATGCATGCATGGAAAAAACTCTAAAGTACAACCAAGATTAATATCGAATATTACGACTCTTTCTATTTTTCCTCATCGCAGATTAGTAGCTACCCATCATGCACAATTTGAGGAAGAATGCCAAGATTTTTTCATATTTGACATCCTTGATGTGAAGGAAGGGAAAAGGAAAAGTCAAGGGTGCTAATTCATTGATATTCTTGGGTTTAGTTTGGTATGTGAAAAAGAAGAGAGAAAACATGTATTGAAATGAGCAAGAAGGAGAGAGAATTATGGATGTTGAGGAATGGAGGGTTGTTATTGAAGAAGCGAATTTCCTATTTTGATGACAAGTACTCCAACCCCATACGTAATCTTTCAGACAAAGAGCTTCAAAAAGCTATAGAGAATTATAAGGAGAATCTAACATTTGGTCGTGATGGGTTGGATTTCACGTGGTATAAAGGTTCTCTCGAAGGGCAAGTGATTTCTTTGAAGAAGTATAGAGAAACAGTGCAGAATCACATCCTCATATTCAAGCAGAGTCATATCCTGGTGTTCAAGCATTGACTATAAATGAAAAATACAACCTTCTCATCAATATTATTCTTTAGCATGATATCAGAGCTTTAAAAGCTCCAACGAGCCACTTTCTCTCTTCACCTCAAAAACTCTTAAGTCATGGCAAAAGACTGCAAAAAGTATTCAAACACCAAAAGTTCTCACCCTCCCACCCACTACCCCCAGTCTAACCAACCTTATCTCTATAAAATGTCAGTGCTCAATTGCCATTGAAGCTAACACCTTCAAACTACCCATTCTGGCGTGCTCAGTTCGACAGTCCTCTATTCTGCCGCGATCTTCAGGACTTTGTCAACGACACTTTCATTTGCCCAGAGCCTACCATTCTACTAAATGGTGCCTCAACTCCCTACATAGCTCGTGTTCTTTGGCTGAGACAAGATCAGTTAATTTTCCATGTAGTTCTTGCATCTCTCTCTGAAACGGTAATCCCAAAGCTCATATGCTCAACTACTCTCCCATTGCTACTCCAATGTCACTCAAAGATGTTCAATTACCAAATTACAATGATCTCACAAATGCCACTGAATATTGAGGTATGGTTGGAAGTCTATAATATCTTACTTTCACTAGACTTGATACTACATATGTTGTAAACTATGTTTTTCAGCACTTTCAAAGCCCTATTGGGTCGAATAGGGGAATTGTAAAATGTCTTTGATACCTAAAAGGAACCTTAGACATTGGTCTCAGATTTTTAGCTCAAAGTCCTACAAATATTTATAGCTTCTCAAACTCATATTGGGTTGGTTGTCCTACTACACAAAGGAGCATAATAGGTTACTGCATTTTCCTTAGGGAAAATTTTATATCATGGAGTTCAAAGAAACAAATAACTGTTGCTTCTTCTAAACCTAAAGCTAAATATAGATCTTTAGCTTCTACAACTACTGAACTCACATGGATTACCTTCCTTCTTTAGGATATTAGCATTCAGTTACTCAAACTACCTCAGCTATTCATAGATAACATGGCTTCCCTACATGTCCAAAACTCCTATGCTCCTTGCTTGAACAAAATATAATGAGCTTGATTATCACATCACACACAAAAATAGGACAAACAAAGCACTCGTGGCTAGTCATATTCCTACATCTCAGATTGTTGACATACTCACCAAGCCTCTTCTGTGCAACTCAAACACTATTGTTTGGTTCAAGCTAGGAGTTTATTGTATTCCCTTTCCCAACTTGGAAAGGAATGATAAGAAACCAAAGCAAAGAGTTGAAACAAATTACCGCCAACAATATCACTGCCAAAATCTTCCCTTTGATTACTTCCTATAAGATCACTACCAGAATTGCATGAATTTCTTTACTTTTGATCACCACTAGCATTCCAGAATTCTTTTCCTTCTGATTAGCCATTCTTCCCATAATTTTCCAATCACAGTATTCTATAGAATCCCTTCCTAAGCAACGTCCTTCCTTAGACACCCAACTAATGGTGACTAACTCCAATGGCTATTGGATGCATTTGTATATATTATTGCCATAACTTAAATAAATCAAGGCAATAATCCTTCTTAGTTTATTCTATTATTCTTTAATCATGCTTCTAACTTAAAATTTGTCAAGGAAAAACTTATGAAGGTGGGTTGTTGATGACCATGAATGATAGATAAAGATTTAAGGAACATATATCATGTTGTTGATGACTATGCATGATAGATAAAAACTTGAGGAACAATAGGTGACATATGGTAGAACTAAGGCTCCACTTTAGAGTGTAGATATAAGGAGGAAGGAAACATGGGATGAGGGGTCAATACTTTTACCAATTTTTTTTCTCCTCTATAATATTCTTTTTGCTATAATAATATGATTTTCTCTCATCCGTAAATATTAACACAATTGGCCAAACAAGGTTAAGTTAAAACCTTATCTGTCTTTGTATAATTTTTTTGTTTTACACTATCTCATGATATTGAAACTTTGGCTGATACAACAAGTGGTATAAGAGTTTTTGACTTCCAAATGAAATTACACAACCAAGTGGAATACTATCTATGTCCCGAAAGAAACGATAAAATGTATACCACTTAGTAGATGGCTCCCGTCTGTATCTTTCTGATTTTTAAGGTATCAGTTTTTAGGAATTCATGACACCTGACTTTGATACAATAAGATCATAGCAAATGGCTTTTAATGGAAAAGCTCTTAGGAGGATCTGATTTGCATGTTGTCGAGAGTCGTGGCTCCATGAGAGCACTTTCATGTGACTGATGGCGCTAAAAAGCAAGATCAATTTTTGGTGGCTCTTAGTTTAGAGGACATGTGTACATAGAATGTGTCGATAGATTTTGAAGGAAAAGCAAGAGCAATTTTTCACCAATTCACTTTGCTGAAAAATCCCTTTTATGAACTATCCACCTGAGATTCTAAAATGGCAATTGCCATTATTCTCAACCTCTCTTGTCTCTCATTTTATCTAACCCTCCACTCTTATTAGCACATCTTACCCTCATATATAAATCTAGCCTACTCTAAAAAAAAATTCATTTTGAATAAATCTTAATCTAATAATTAGAGGCATACATACTGTCAACAGGAAGTGGGTTTAGTTGATATCACTTGATTATCAGTTCTCCCATCACCTACTATTGTATACCATTTTCTGTAGTGTTGTGCAATTCTTTATTCTCTTCCCCATTGTTCTTCATCTTTGTATCAAGCCATAAATAATTTTCATATGAAAGAATTTCATTTGTTTGAGCTTTTATGATGGGGAACCTTAATATAACTCAAATACTTCCTTAATTATCTAACAAGTAATGAATGCAAAGATCTATAAAAGTTAATTTCAATTTTCAGAAGTTACATGAAATCTCTTATTCTCATGGTTACAAGTCACTCCAATCCTTGTCAGTTCCATTCCTTCTCCTATTGATAGAGTCACACATTCAACTCCTCTCTTCTCTCTAACAACTTCACCAAAACCAGCTCCATTTCCTTTCCTCACAAGATTAGTCACCACTACAACAGACCCTCTTGGATTCACATCAATAATTTGAAACAATCTCAAGTGATCTTTAAATTTACAGTCAATAACAGCAAAATCAATTTTCTTTAACTTTATGATAACCTCACAAGGATTTCCATGCATAAACTCAACCACATCTTCTAGATCATATCAAGAAAGCTATGCTTTGCAGTTTTCTATGTCTTCTTGTTGATCAAGAAAACAAATGAACCGACCTTCGCAATACTTTGTAGCCACAGCTAGTGCAATTGTTAATGGGTTCACTCCTTCATTTGAGAGAACTTGTACCATTACTTTAGCTTGATTTCCTGCTGCCAAAGCTGATAAGAACTCCATGCATTGAGGTTGAATAAGTTTTGTTGTGCCAAGAGTGCAATCTTGACCACATTGGATCTTAGACTGCAAAAGAAATCATAATAAGAAACATCTGAATTTTCTATAAAAAGAAGATGGGAAAGAAAAATGTTATAAATGGATTTCTTTTGGAGTTGTTCTCCATAAATTTTTTTCCCCCTTTTTGCATTTCTTTTAGAATCCAAAAAACATAATACAAAGCATATTAAAATTTACATAATATATATATCACTTTTTTTGTTTGCAATATTTGTTATACAAGGAAATTAATTCAGTTGTTATATATATAAGGGGCTTTTAAAGAAAGAGGAATATTTAAAGAAGAAAAAAAAAAGGGATTTGAGAATTTATCAGTTGAAGTGTATGCAGGTAAGCTTTCATGGCATGTTGAGGAGACCACTTCATTGTACAAAAGGAGATGGGTATAAAAGAAACGCTACAAAATAGATGAGAAACCAAGTCAACTTATGGTTTTGGGACGTAGTTGAAGCCATATTTATAGCATTTGGAAGATTGGTTTTAAGTTTAGGAATTTCAAGAAAGCCCATTTCCACCCAACGATATCATGAAAAATGGCTTAGGAGAAGATCTAGAATGATCTGATTTTCTTGTTGGTGCAAGTGGTGACCACGTGAGAACACTTTCATGTGACTGATGCCACCAAAATTTTTGAGTGGCCCTCGGTTTCTAGGACGTGTGTAGCAGGTTTCATTGGTTGTTTGGTAGAGAAGCCGGTGGGAGGCACGTGAAGAAGAGATGGCTTTTAACGAGGTCAGCATCACCTATCGGGCCTATCTGATTCATGGAAACACTTGTCCTTCTCAGAAAAGGTTAGATGGTCTAACCTGATTTCTTTGGTTAGGTTGTTTATGGAGGTATAGCTAACTATCTTGTCGTAGTTACGGTATCAATCTTTGGGGATGTGATTAGATATGTTTTACTATCTTGTGTATGTGAAATCTCTTATGCCACTTGTTATGTGAATGAAAAACTATGTCAAGCAAAGCTTTAATCTACACATATTAATGCAAAAATATAAAAAATAAAACAAATCACACACAAAGATACATGAAATTTTTCTACGGTTCAACCAACTATATCTACCTTTACGGATGAGAGGGAATATTTTATACGATAGAGAATATTACAAATGACAAAAATAGGTAAATTAACTTACTGGTTTCCGAAACATCGTATATGTTCTAACTCTTTGTATCTCTAGTTTGAACCTTAAACCTTTTTACTTCACTAGATGTCTCTTACTCTTTGTATCTTTGGTTTGAACCTTAAACCCTTTTACTTCACTTGATGTCTCTTATTCTTCTTCACAATTATAATGTAAACCCTATGTCCTCTTACTCCATCGAGTATCACTCACTCTTCTTTGCATTTCTATCCACCATATATAGTCTTCGCAAGCTCATATCTCTCTCATAACTTTCTCTCCATATGATTACTAGAATATTTATGGAGGTATTCTTTCTAGTTTTCCTTATCCTACGAGAAATCTAATTATAATCACTTATAAACTTAAAAAAATATTCTATCTAATATTCCTTCTACAAAAGAAATATATTCTAATTGCAAATTTGAGACACTTCCTAATAGTCTCCACTAGTCTCCGCCTTGAATCAAATTTTATTAAGTCAATCTTCCATCTTGCCATAATATACAATTTCCTTATGCATCTCACTCTCCTTGTGCGTAATGGTTTCCTTTGTGCATTACAGTCTTGTCGTGTGCCATGATCCTCTTTTTTGTTTTTTGTTTTTTTTTTTGTATTACATTCTTATGAGAGAATAATCAACTTCATCTTAACAAAAATTTCATTTTACAATCCTCTTTTCTACCATGTTCTTCTTTTCTCTTATGAAAATCTTCAAACAAAGCTTGTTTAGACATCTTCACTTAAGGATCTTCCAAACATCTTTTACCAATGCTTTGTTACCACTTGTTGTATATACAAAAGTTTTTATACCAATTTATTGAAGTAATAGAATTAAAAGAGGAACACAAACAGTTATGTAAAAGAAGATAAAAATTGGGGAGAACTAAAAATTTATTGTCTTACACCACTCTCTTTTTCTAATATATGATCTCTTATTAATTAAATAGAAATTCCTAATAACAAAATATAGAAGCCTTCCGGGGCTTGATTACTCAAATATAGAAATAAAAGCAACAACTCAAAATAAAATATTTAATTTCTTTGACTTTTAAAGGGTAAATATAATTCAAAATTTTTAGAAACTTTTAAAATCAAATTTAGCTTTTCAATAAGTCATATCAATTAATTGATAAAGATACCTAGATGTCATTCCAAGTAACTTCTACAGCACTGCATTTTCACCGCCTATGCCAAGATTTGGAAATTGTTCATACAATGGCATATAGAGAAGTGTTGAATAATAAGAAATGAAAATATGAAAAAAGAAGAGAAAAGAAAAGAAAAGAAAAAGAAAGAAGTGGTTTCTTTTTAACTTACTCGAGGTTTGAAAGTAACTAAGTGCATGTACTTGACGTCTAAGTTGTAGTCTTTGATACATACTTGTGAGGGTATATGTCCAATTATTGTTGATGCATATCAAGACAATTCTCCTATGTAGCCTATTCAGGTACCCACTTCACAATGTAAATAGAGAGATTGCCCTTAGTATGCGAAGGGAAGTGATAGTTTGATCATTTTTTCATAAAATTATTTGATTAAAAGGAATAAAATTATTTCTAATTTATAAATTTAACACCTCTCATAATTGAATTTAAAAAATAACTCATTTTTAATATAAATGTCCTCCGACTTTTGATTATTTTTAAAAGAAAAAGTTACATTTACAAGAAGAAGTGATGGTATTTTTGTCAAAAATAAGTCATTTTTTAGGTTGAAAAATGTGCAACATTAGATTTACAAATTTGGGATTATCCCATCCCTTTTAATCAAATAACCCTTCTTTATATTCATTTATTGATTTTTACTGATATTTGGTTATAAGACCTAAAATACTTTTGAAATTGGAGGAATGATCACTCTTGCTTATTTTTCAAAAAAATAAAAACAAATACCTATTTTTAGACCTTTTTACCCTTCTTTATTTCGTCAAAATATCATTCCTCTCTCATTCCTAATTTGTTTCTCTTTCATTGCTCATACCCAATTCTTTTTTTTTTTTTAAGGTTTAGACTCTCTTTTCTAATGAAATTCAAACTCATAACAAAGATCGGTGAACAAAGATTAGTCACAACTCTCTCATATTTCTTTCATCTTCAAGATCCTTCACATTCATCTTTCTTTTTTATTTTTTGCTAGAGGTTCTTCAAATTTTTAGGGTTTTACAGTTATTTCAAGTTAGGATTTTTTGTAATTGTTTTTTGTTGGGGTTTGTAGTTGTTTTTTGTTAAAGTTTTTTGGTATTGCTTTTTGTTAGTGCTTTTTATGGTTGTTTTTTGTTTGGATTTTTTAAAATTATTTTTGTTGGATTTTTTTGCAATTGTGTTTTTTGTTTTTTGTTTTTTGTTTTTTTTTTTCCCAGTTTTGAAGATGAGATCAAATGGAAAGTTGTTGCTAGTTATATCTCAAATCCAACTTTGTTTTTAGCCAGCCCTAGGGTCCAACATTTCAGTCTAGATGAACATTCTAATTATGATTTGTAAATAAAATGGAAACTTAACCTCAGTTAAACTCTTTTTAAATGAAATTTAACCATAGTATAGTTTATAATTAAATTCTTTGTAGATGAAATGAAAACCTAACCATAGTGTAGTTCATATTAACATTATAATTGGGAACCTAACCTTAATTATGTTTTTTTTGTAAACTAAGCTTAACTCTAGTGTAATTCAAGTGATATCCTTAATGGAAAGCTAACCTTAGTGGGAAAAAAAAAAGTATCAAATCATTTTGACCCATGTATCCAAATAACCCTTAATTTTTTTATTAATATATATATATATATATATATATATATATAGAGGGGTTGCATATCTTTGCAGTATCAAATCAAAAGATCTAGTGTCATATTTTATTAGTCCATGATTTGTCCAGCTATTATCTTGTTAACCTAACCACACACTCACACAAGCAAAAAATAAAAAAAGTAAAAAGGGATTTTTAATGTGGTTTGGCATTCAATGTAATCCTTATATCTACAAAGTGCACCAACACTCAAGAATCCACTAATTAAACGAAAAAGTTATAATGGTGAAAGCTCTTATTTTTTGAAAGGAAGGGGTTATACAATGATGAAGACTTTCACTTTTCTCTCAATTGCAACTACACTCTCTAAAAACAAAACACTTAGTCCTAAAAGTGACTAATTAAAAAAAAAAAACTTCTAGTTAGACCCCAACACCCCTATGAAACGCAATAAGACTAATTTAAGCTTCACAATCGAACATATCTAACTAAAGAATAACTCCTATAAATAAGCCCAAAGATAAAAAAAATGAAGAGATAAGGTTTTCCTTAATTAATCTCACCTCTCCCATTCCAAACCCCACTTCTTGGTTATCCGTTTGATAACCTATTGTAGTATGTGGCTCATATTGAGTGAAAGACATATGGAGAAGAAAGAGCAAATGCCAGAGTGGAGTGGAGTGGAACGAGGGGAATGTAGCACACTGAGTGGAACGACGACATTTGCCATTCAAGCTTGTATTTTTATTGTTAAGGACAAACGATACGGGGGAATGGTTCAGGGGTATTTTTGAAATTTTTCAATACCTGAGGGTTAGTATAAATTAATACCCTTTCTTGTAACCCTAATTTTAGTAGTAGTGAAAGTACCCTTCTCCAATGGACGTAGGCATTCTGCTGAACCACGTTAAACTTGTGTGTTTTATTTTTCTTTGTTTTCTCTAATTTCTTTATTAGGAATAACAACATAACCTTCTAACGCTACATTACCTTTGAATCTTCTAACCCTCTCTCATTTCTTATTCAAACTTGAATCTTCCTTCATTTACACAACCACCTCTAATAAAGAACATTTTTCATTTACATAATTGATCTCCTCTAATTGAGAATATTCTTCTATGAAGAAATTAACATCAATACAATTTAGTTTACACCACTCAATAATCCTCTTTTGGACCTACTATCTCATTGACATCATATAAATTCAATTATATTTTGACATCATTATTATGCAACAATCCTTTTTTGCCATCTCTTGAACAATTTTCAATCTCAAAAGCGCTTCTTTTGTTTAGCTTTTACTATGACACAATAGATATATGCAAAATAATTAATTTTTCAATAATTATTTAATCATGAAAACTTGCCTATCCAACAAGTTGTATATGAAGGCAAGAACCTAAAACATTTTATTACTTCTATGAGAAAAGATTGATACTATAAATGCTTCAACTCTCAAAAGTTACATGGAATCTCTTATACCTCTTTTTCTGAGACTTACAACTCAATCCAATTCTTGTCAACTCCATTCCTTCTCCAATAGATCGAGTCACACATTCAACACCTTTCCTCCCTTTAATAACTTCACCAAAACTAGCTCCATTTCTTCTTCTCTCAAGATTGCTCACTACTACCATAGACCCTCTTGGATTCATATCAATAATCTTAAACAATCTCATGTAATCTTCAAATTTACAGTCAATTACAGCAAAATCAATGTTCTTAAACCCCATGATCACCTCACAAGGATTTCCATGTACAAACTCAGCCACATCTTTGAGATTATAGCAAGAAAGTTGAGCTTTGCAATCCTCTATATCTTGAAGTTGATAAAGAATGCAGATGAATCGAGCTTTCGTATGCTTTGCTGCCACTGCAAGTGCAATTGTTAATGGGGTGATGCCTTGGTCTGAGGTGATTTGCACCATTAATTTAGCTTGATTTCCTGCTGCCAAAGCTGATATGAACTCCATCCAATGGGGTTGAATGAGATTTCTGGTTCCCAGAGTGCAATATTGATCATTGAAGTGGGTTTTACACTGAAAAAATAAAAATAAAAATAGAAGATAGTAAGAACACTAGGGAGTGTTTTGACTTAGAAAGTCCAGGAAAATGGAAAAGAAAATGAACAAATTACACAAAAAAACTTATGCCTACATCCCATTTGATTCCTATCAATTGTATGGTATAATTTTGCCAGCAGCCAAACAGAAAATTTTAGTTTCTTTTCCTAAATAACCAAACGGAAAAACTTAAGAGTTACCAAACAGACTATAGAAAACTCCCAAGAAAATAAAGATGAGAATTACCAGTTGAAGAGTGTGCAAGTAAGCCTTCATGGCATCTTGAGGAGACCACTTCATTGTGCTAAAGAAAGTAGGAAATCAGAAAATGGAAAATAAGAAGTGGGAAAGGGGAAATGGGGACTTTAGGAAACTCCAGTGAACAGATGAAAAACCAGCTCGACCGATGGTTACTATTAGGACAAAGGTGGTGGCCATATAGATAGCCTGTGGAGGGCAGTGTTCCACTGGTTATTCTTCCATTTTTTTAAGGCAACTTTCAGGAATTTCATGAAACTTTATTCCTCTCCAATGAGACCATGCCACATTGATTTGAGAAAATGATATACAAATACGTGGGTTTGCATGTAGGCGAGGTCGTGGCCTCATGAGAGCACTTTCATGTGAATGATGATGCCATAAAAGATGGTGAAAATATCTGGGTGTCACTTAGTTTTTAGGACATGTGTCTTTGGGAGAGAGTACAGTTGTCACTGGTAGAGATTTTGGCGGTGAAGAGGTGGCTTGTGGAGTATGGGCAATATATGGGGCTTTGGATAATTGGGCTTGCATCACCATCACAAGGGACCAAGGTGATAGTGCCTGCAAACAATTATTTTGGTGACACCAACTTTACAGTTGTCTGGCATGATAATTAAACTTGGTGCTACATTGAGCAATTTGGATGGGTTGTGTGGGATTGATAGCTTAATTAGAATCCAATCTGAATTAAAAAATGATTAATCTAAATCTAACATGACTCAATCTCTAATGGAAGCATTTAACCAAAGTCTAATTTAATCTTATTTTTCTAAATTCAAATTGAATTCAGGTTGATCAAATTTGATTAGACTTGGTTGGATGGATTGGATTGAATCAATCAAATTTCATCCACTCTATTTAAAAATAATAATAATAATAATAATAATATATTTATATAAAAATTTAAATAGTAAATGTGATAAAATTTTAAGATGATAAATAAACTAAAAATAAATTGATGTATCATGTTTAAAAAAATGATAATTATATGACATAACTATATTTTTATTTTTTATTTAAATTATAAAAATAAAATAAATAAAATGATTAATATTATTATATAGGGTTATATAAATCATAAAAATACTAAATTAGGCTAAAGTTAGTTTTCAGTTATCTAAACCTTGATCCACACTCAATCCAAATTGAATTCGAGTTGAAGAAAATTCAAACCCAATCTACATATTTAATTGATTGTCTAAGACTATCCCGGGTTAAATTAGATGGATCATTTGGCCCAAATTTTAACCCTAATGAAACTTATGTTAATTTTCATATTGATAATACAATACCTATTTTACAGGTCTTAACAAAACCATATTGCTTCTAGAGAGCCTCAAAAAGCAATTGGAGAAACCCTCAAAATCTTAATTCTAATAATAGAATCATCTATGAAAATAATTCAAAGATCTATCTATCCGATTGCCAACCATTTGGGGTGGTTTTCTATTATGAGCATTGAAGAAAGAAGCCTTGGAGCAATATTTTAGAATCACTACCATCTTTCTTTTATCTCAATTTTTTTCCAATCTTTTTTATATCATCCACTTTTAGCTATTATGAAATTTTAATTCTAAACATTTTAGCTTGTGGGGAATTTTACAATAATATTCACAAAAACATTTAGGAACCTAATTACAAAAAAGACTACCCATTGTATTATCTGTATAGTTGTGCTATCTCTAATTACAAAATTTTCACCACCTATTTAGAGTATCTCTAATTACAAGGGCAAAAATCATATTTTAGGTTCCATGTTATCATTAAACGCACTCCCTAATTAATCAATTATATGTTAGCTTACATATACTCAACTTTCTTCTATTTATCATTTGATCGTTAAATATTTCCAACTATTTTCATGAATAACGATGTTGTTGGAAACTTTTTTGGACATCTGAAAAGTAAGAATGAGGTATGAGTAGAGTCAAAGGATCAAACTTACATGAAAATTGATGATACAATCTTATTTCAACCAATCAAAAGTTTTAAGCTATTTGAAGGGGGTTAGAGATGTCCTAATGAGTTCAAATAATTGAAACTCTTTATAGGTCAATCTCACCAATTTTTAAAAAATTTGGTCATCATTTATTTACACAAATTGATCAATAGATAATTGATGAAAAAGATAAGAGTGTTGAAGGAGCTACAAAGTTAAGGAGCTTTTTGCCAAAAATAGAGCCAAAATGTGGCCATCACAACTTTTAGCACAATGTCGATGCAGAAAAAGTCCATGTACTAGAAAAATGGCATCAAGATGGTATCACCTTATATCCTAATGCCATTTTCTCCTACTTTGGTATCATTTTGTATTGTAACTCCCGAAATGTGCAAGTTCGGATCTTCCATCTTATTGTTTTTATGCCTCCATATGATATACCACTACAAGCCATATTGAAGTACTTATAAAAAGCCATTTTAGAACTCCATAGAGGCTTCTAATTATTTCTTCCTTTTTTTTTTCTTGTTCTTCTTATTCTTCTTTGGAAAGAGCTCAGGAAGGAGACCTTATTGATCTAGCTAGGGTTTGATGTTAATACCTTCATTTTCTTAATGTTTTGCTCCTTTTAATTGATCCGTAATGTTTCAAACTCATTTCCATTTATTAAACTTAGATGTAGTTTGTTTTAAACTCGTGTCTTTTGAGTAGTATTTTAGGTTACGGAGAAGGGGCTCCTTAGGGCCTCCGTTGTGCCCATAAAATGACCCTCAAGACTAAGGTGTTTGTTAATAAATTAAACTTGTAAATTTATTCTCTCTATTTTTAAATTAGAATATTTTACCCTAATGCTTAGAAATTAGAGTTTAGGGGCTCCTTGAGTGTATTTCAAGTGCTTAATGGTTAAAATCTATTTTGATTTCAGACAATCATCATGAACCTCTTAATACAATGATTTGGCAAGTAAATAGGTAGTGATTGGGTTTTAAAGATTTCACATGAAGATCTAATTCACAAGTATAAGACATTAGGTTTCAATAAAATATGTTTATGTAGCAAATTCTCTGGTTGAGAGTATCATAGATAATCATAGTTATGTTAAATTTACGATTATTTTATGAGAAGAAAGGAGCTCAAGAAATCCCTCAATCCTCAACTATCTTGTAAACCTTTTTAATTTAATTTTAGCCCAATTCATTAAGTTTCCCTGTTTTCAACACAATTTTTAGCAATCCTTTTTGAATTAAAAATGTTTATTTAAAAATTTTCACTTATTTTCCAAATATTTTTCATCTCTTCTTCACCTTGAGGTCATCCCCCTACCTCAATAATTAATCCCTCACTCTTATTATTATTATTATTATTATTATTATTATTATTATTATTATTATTATTATTATTATTATTACCATGGAGCCTTCCATGGCTAAGCTCTTAGGTATCATAGCATAATAGGCTTTTGAATTGGGCTTATTTTTGGGCTTTGAATTACTCATTTTCCTTGCAAGAATTCCCTAAAAGGGAAATGAGAGTTGGAATTACCTTTGATAAATTCAATTTCAAAATAAAAAATATTTTGAACATCTTTTTGGTGAATTTCTTTAGTTCTTTTGCAATCTATTCTCAAAAGGATGTTAAAAAATTCCTCTTAAAATTTTTGAATGCAAAGAACAATAGCTAGAATTTCATTTTTGATATCCGAATAGTTTTCTTGGGGTCCACTCCATGTACTAGAATGAAAATGGACAGTGGAAATTTGATTAAGAAAATTTTGTTTGAGAATTCCTCCATATCCTATATTTGAGGCATCTATTTCTAAACAATACTTCAATCATTTTCAAAACAATTTATTTTTAAAATATATAGTTCTAAAAATAATTTTTTTAATTAGATTCTTTCTATAAGATTTACTTTCTATATATTCCCTAAAAGATAAGAAATAATTCTCTTTGTTGTCAATCAATCCAAAGCATTCCCTAAAATATAGAAAATAATTCTATTTCTTGTCAATCAATCCTATTCTGTAATTTTGTTAGAAACCAAATGATCATGGTATCTAAGGCAATCTAATTGTATAGAATCAGAGAATAAAATTTCCTTTTATTCTCCAATGGTCACCTACCTGCAAACATCCTATCTTCTCTTCTCTTCTCTTCTCTTAAACGTTACTTTACCTGTTTTCCAAAAACCAAGCGAAGAATATTCAAGAGAGATCTTATATATCTCTCACCAAAAAGGAAACTCTCAACAAATAAGGGAGCTCCCAGAACCAGAAAAAGGGAAACTTCAAATTTCAAACACTTTCTAATTCTCGCTTCTCTCATACAAAATTAATTACCCTACAAAATCGTAGTTTCAGTCATCCACGATGAAATCCAACACCCTCTTTTGCAACTTGTCCTTTTACGGTCTTCATTTGACATCTGATGTCATGCCCCAAGACCCACTCCAAGGGTGTGACGGTTATTTCACACCTCAAACCCGAAGGCTTAAAGTGTAACCTGACCCAAACAATCATATTGTAACCGGAAGTAACTAATTACTAAAAATCTGTTCAGAGTAGCGGAATAAAATTCTAAAATCTTCGAACTTAACTTTAAAACTAAGCATCCATCAACCAAAATCCATTATCCAAATAGATTGCAAACTCAAATAAATCAAGTGCTAACAAATTTTCATAATCTCCAAATCTCAACTTCAAACTTATAAAAAAAAAAATGTAAGTTCAAATCCAAATAACTTCCACAAACCAAATAATCCAAATGAACATAAACTTATAAGCTAACAATGTCCAAATAACATCCTCAGCAAAATCCTAATGATGACCATTCCCCGACCTAGCCATCACTCCTCGTCCGAACTAAGGGTGCCTATAAAGTAATCAACAAATAGGAATGAGCTCAAAGCCCAATAAGGAACATTAATGCAGTCCATAAATCAAATATTTCAAGTTCAATTGCAAAATAGAAGATATTATAACTAATTATTTTCATAAACTTTTGAATCAATTTTGTCAATACATTCAAAACTTTTAATTGTACACTTTCATTTCTGATTCAAACATTTTCATATCAAATTCAGTCAAAATATTCAAATCATTTATTTACTCTGGTCATCAAACATCAAATGGTACCCAGTTAGGTGGGACTTTTCAAATAGGTGGCTAGCCTCAAATTGTTCCTTTAAGGTGAACAGAATCAAACACTACTAGTGCTAGTAACCTCTAACCAAACCCCTAGAGGTTGTGGTCCAAATCAATTACATTCTCCACCAAGAAATGTAAAGGTCAACTATTATATCCCCTTGACAAGGGCCAAAAAGTTAAAAGTCAACTATTATATCCCGTTGACAAAGGCCAAACAAACCAGAGTCAAACACTTATTTCAATTATTCAAATTTGCAAAACATAATATTTCCACATTTTTCTGTTGTAAATAAAATATAAGGTTCTAACATACTTTTCATACAAAACATATTTGATTCATGCATAAAACGAATAATAACTCAAAATGTTTCCAAATGATGTACATAAAAATTTGTTTCTAAAAAAAATAATAACTGCATTAATTTCCTTTACCTCAAAAGAAGTCTTTGAAAACTTGGGAGAAAAATAATTTTGTAAAATCTACTCTTCACCTAATATAACATAAGAGAAATAACTATAACTATTTATCTATAATTTAACTAATCTATTCCTTATTTAAATAAATTAATAAATTCCCAATTTATTTCTAATAACACATTACTAATTTAATTAAAATGCAATTTTATTTTATTATAAAATTCTATATATATATATATATATATATTGTTGACATTTCTACATGTAAGGGAAGTTTCTTTGGAGCTCATTAGTTATTTAAGTAGTAACAATGTCTTGCTATTTCAAGCTTTATTTTTTATTTTTTTATTTATTAGGCTGGTGTACTTTTTGAGTCATACTTCCAGCACTCATGGATTGCACCCCGGCAACTACCTCATTCTATTTATTACATTAAACTATTATTACTATATCCTATTTATTAACCTAAAACTAACCAGTTCCAACACCCAGCCAACCATTTTTTTTTTCCACAATTCTTCTATCTTCCATTGCACACGCATTCTCCCTTCTTTTTTTTTTTCTTCACCATTCTTCTATTTTCCAATGCACACGTGTTCTCTTTTTTTTTTTTTTTTTGGGAGAAATCAAATTGTTTTAATATTTTTCTAATCCCTTAAGCCACAATTAATAATATATTTATTTATTTATTTATTTTTAAAAATAAATTAACCCTAGTCTAAATTGAAATCTTCCAATGACTCCTTTTTTTTTTAATCTAAAAACTTAAGATTTCTCAATTTTCAATAATAAATCAAAATCTTAAATTTTCACTATTTTGATATTAAAACGAATTAAAAAATAAATAAATAAATAACCCTAATCTACATTTGGGTTTTCCAAAAATATCTAATGTGCTTAAAATTAACTAATGAATCTAAAATATTAATTTAGGGATTAAAATCTTACCTGAAGAGATCTGTTCTTCAAACCCTGAAATCCGATTCCAATCTTACGTTCTCATCAAAAACTCTCTACGAACAGGAATGCAATTCAAAAAAGAACAGGAAGAACGGAATTCTAATTTATACCTAAGGTATTTAGTCGTAAAATTATCTTTTCACCCCTCTTCCATTTTATTAAATTAATTAATTAATTAATTATTATTAATATTTTCCTAAAAAGAAACTTGGGCGTTACATCTGAAGCCATTGGAGTGATGGAAATCCGCGTCAAATACTGATATCAGCTGGTAATAGGCACAGACATGACGGAAGGGGCGGAGATGCTGGCAGAGGATGTTGTGAGTCCCGAAGTCGTCGGAGTGTTTGGAGTGCTGGTGCATGTGTTTCATCTGCCCCAACTGCGCCAACTCTATGTATTTAACATTCTGGCCAGCTTGAACCTTGGGAGCACCGTCTTGAAATACGTGACACCCAGAACAACCTCGTTTGCGGAGGAGGTGGTGGAGAGGAGTGGGAGCGATGGGTTTTGGAAGGTGGTGGAGGTGGATGTGTGCGCAGTTGATAGAAAGGATGACGTTGATTTGAGGACGTGGGCGGAGAGAGATGGAGGGTGGAGATGAAGAAGGTTATGGTGATGAAGATGAAGACCGCGATAAACTTGCTGTTGATGAAGATGGTATGGAGATGAGTCTACAGTAGACGAAGAAGGAGTGAATACTGGTGAGGATGGTGGAGATGAAGGTGCATCATGCCCATTGTATTCTGGATTGCTTCATGTAAAATCATCTCTCATAACAATTATATTTTTAATACAAAATATGTTACAAACTAAATGTGATGACCAATTCCGTTCCATCTAAGACATTAAATGAGATATAACTAATAAATGGAGTGGATTTAATGTGGTTGTAAAGAGTTGAAAAATTAAAAATTATTTATTATAATGATAGAATGTAATTAGCCTAGTAAAATTAAAGCCATAAAGTGCAGTATTTTTAAAATTTTAATTTAATTGGTTGAGTGATAAATGAAAGATAAGAAATTGAAAATATAGAAGTTTTGATATAAATAAATGAATAGATGAAATAAACTTGAATTTATTTTTAGGAATTATAAAATTATTGATATGCACATAGAAAGGTTGGAATTAATAAGGACAAGAATTTAAAATAAGTTTAAGGCCTGAAATGTTGGGATTATTTGATTATGTTTGGAAGATAGAGTTAAATCTAGGAAGATTTATTAGTGATCCATTACTATTGAAAAGAATATAAATTATTTATGGAAAAATGAAATGGTGATAATTTAAATTGCAATAATTTCAGCTTCATTATATGTTCAGTGTTACATTTTATGTGTTTAAAATATTTGTTGTATATTAGTGGGTACTACTGATTTGAGTTGATATTAGGTAATGATATCATATTGCATTAATTTTGTATCCATGGTTATATGGAAAAAGATTTTAAAAAATGAAAAAAAATAGTTGTATAAAATGAGAATGAAAGACCCCAAAGAGTGTAGTTTAGAAAAGGAATGAGGTTCTTGCGTAAAAAAATAAAAATAAAATAAAAGTTTATCTTGAAAAGACTTAAAAAGGGGGATATATTTGAATACAAATGCATATATGTAAAAGACAGAAAACAATAATACATGATTTGATTTACTTGATTGTGTGTGCAAGAAATTGCATAATAACTATTAGATGTTATTAATATATTTAGTTACTATATTAGACTTATATATTTTATAATACACCAAGGAAAGAATGAGAGTTTTTGAGGCAAGAAAAAATAGGTAGACAAATAAATGTGGGTGTTCTCTTACTCATAAATGAAGTGGAACTCTCAATTTATAAGTTTCTAACCTTGGGAGCTAAAAAGCAGCCTCGATCCATTGAGTTAGGGGTCAATTGGTTGACTATCCATTGGACAATAAATGCATGGTAGGTGACCGTTAGACCTTGATTGGGAAGGCATATCCCTCAATTGGGAATGCAAGTTTATTGGAAGAGAGAGAAGATTTTTTGTATCTCTCAACCTGACTTCGATTAGGAAAATGTAACCGATTGACCGGTACCCTAACCAATTGAGCCGATTGGCTAGTGCCTCTACAAATTCACCATTTTTGGACCAAAAACCTATCTTTTTCTATTATTTTCTCTTCTAACACTTAGGCAAGGGCTTTAGTAAATTAATATGTCAGTTTTGAAACGATTTACCTAAGGTTCATTTGATAAAACTCGAGTTTTGATGGAAATGTAACTTAAATGCATAAACCGATTTTTTTAAAGATACATGAAAAGATATGAAAATCTTAAGTACACCCATGTATTCATCTAACCTATGTTTCCTATGATTAAAGGTCTTCCAATTATCTTAATCTTACATCTATTGGGTCCTTTGATGAATTTCCAAAGTAACACCTGAAATTCTTTATAATTTAAACCAATTAACAACTTAACCATAGTTTGTTATCATCAAAACATGATTAGGAGAACCCTTGGGGTAACAACTTCTATCTCACTTTCCTTGATGGTTTGGTTTTATGTCTTCTTTTTATTCTTCTCTCTTTCCTTAATAGTTGTAATTTTATGTTTTTTACTACTTCTTTGAGAATGTACCTTTTCTATTCCTACCGAGTCTCTTATTGTCTCTAAGTCTAAATTTATTCACATTTCGCATTGATCATTTCTTGGATGATATAGATGGTTTTCATGTAGATATTGATACTTTGGTTTTTTATTTTTATGTTCCTTCATTTCCTCCTACAACTGCTCCTAAAAGTTGTTCTTGATTTTTTATTTTTTATTTTTTTTTTAGCAAGTTATGGCTGAAGAACCTTTTGCTTTGCATAAGATTGCTACTTGGTATTTGGTACTTTAATTAAGCGGTACAAAGCTCGATTGGTTGTGAAGAGATTTTCTCAACAATATGGTAGTAAAGTTGTTTACCTAGTCACACTCGCTTTCACATTTTTTATTTTCAGTTGACAAACTCTTGATGTTTCTTGCAGCTTCATCATAAGTTTTGGGAGAAAGTTAGAACTTATTAATATATTTAGTTACTATATTAAAATTATATATTTAGTTACTATATATTTATTTATTTAGTTACTATATTAGAATTATTTTCTTTCTTTTTAAAAGTAAGGGTAAATTAGTCTTTATTTTCTTTTTATTAGGCCTGTTTAAATTATAATGGTGTTGTACTTGTTTTTAAGAGAATTTATAATGAGAAATCTTAAATTTTCTTTTCTCTCTTTTTCTCTTTGAATCTTTTTTGGATTTCAACAATAACAATATCAAATACATGTTTGAATATGATATTGGAGGATTGAATAAATAATTTATTTTGTGTAAAATAATTGAAAATATTAATATGATATATGATTGTGGTAGACAAATCACAATCTAGGTTCATTTAATTTTGCATGGTTGAAGTTTATTTTATATATATAATGTGAATAAATTATTATATCTTGTATATGATTGCATGGTTTTGAATTAGAATTATTTTATTTTTGTATATGATTTTACGACTGAAGCATTGTAATATACTCACTCTCCATTTTATCTTATTTTATTTTATTTTTAAAATTTTAAATGCAAAAATATAATTTCTAAGCAACCATAAGCAAATCAAAGAGAGTTTTAGGAAGTGGAGGAATCACCTAAAAAATTTGTTATAACTTATGTTAAGTTTTAGGCTTGTATTAATTTGGGTAATATGGATGATTGTGACTTAAACTCTATTTTATTATTTTTGTAAATGAGCTTGATAGTTAAATTTTGGGCTTGTATTAATTTGGGTAATATGGATTATTGTGACTTAAATTCTATTTTATTATTTTTGTAAATGAGCTTGATAATATTTTGATTTAAAGATTATTACAGAAATTTTGGACAATTATCTCAGGTGGAATAGGGATGAGCAGATTAATTTGCACTTGTGAGTAGATGATCCTAATTATAAAAAAATTATTTAGTTAAATCTTAGTGGAGACCCCTCATTTTGGGGGGTTCCCTTTTTCACACCCTTTTGGGGCCACTAACAAGAGACATTTTAGGGAGTTTTGATCCAAAATAGGTCATTAAAAAAAAAATCATAAATTAAACCTGGATTGAAACTAATGCTCAATCTAGTGTGTTTGAGCCACATAAGATTCCACATTATAAAACCGTAGTCACCAACTACGATTTTGAATTTTTTTTTATTTTTTTTAAATCAATCAAAATCGTAGTCACCAACTACGGTTTTATGATCTGTTTTAGTTCCTTTCCATTTTTAGTTAGATTTCTTACCTTTTAGGGGTTTTGCCTCTCATTCACTCTTCCTTTTTTTTTTTTTTTTTTTTTTTTTTTTTTTTTTTTTTTTTTTTTTGCTTCATCCTTGGTTTGGGTTCTATTTTTCCAAATTTTCATTTTATTTCATTCGTTACTGGTGTAGGTAAGATTTATGACTTTTTTGGTTTAAGTAAATTTTTTTTTTCTTGTAAATATGTTTGGTTCTATTTGGTTTAATTGTATTATAGATGTGTTTGGTTTTTTTATTTTATTTTCATCTTGACCTTGGTATAAACAAAAAGGGTTTTGTTTACATTAAAGAAAACAGATGCGGAAGGAGGGGGCCACCATGGATTTTTTTATTAAAGATCCCAAAAATGGCAAAGTGGGATTTGGAGGGCACCTCCTTAACAACACTTTGAAGTTTGGAATTATGAGCCACTGTACAAAGTCTATATTTGGGCAGCAATAATGACAGAACTTTGGATCAAAGCGACTAACGTGGAGTTGACTCTCTCTACTGAGCTACTGATTCCAATATGCCAAGCTTGTAACTTGGCTGAAATGGAGAGTTATTGATGCTAGTTCGAAAAGGAGGCACACACAAACATCATAGAAATGCATTTTCTGCCTTTCAATCCCGTGGACAAGCATACTGCAATTACTTACATTGATTATAATGGTAACTGGATTCGGGCCAGCAAAGGAACAAATTCTAAATCGTTGCCAAGAGAAAGAAGAAATTGTTGGAAAAGTCCATGCCATTATTGACAAGTTCGCTGAAAGGGGTTTGTGATCTCTTGAGGTTGCATATCAGAAGGTTCCAGAACAAACTAAAGAAAGTTCTGGAGGTCCTTGGACATTTTTATGGGTTGTTTCCCTTGTTTGATCCTCCAAGACATGATAGCGCTGAGACCATCCGCAGGGCACTTAACCTGGGAGTTTGTGTTAAGATGATTACAAGTGATCCGTTGGCAATCGCAAAGGAGACAGGTCATTCCACTAATCAACCTTCCACCAATCCACTTAACCCGTCACCACACTCTCACCTTTAACTTCATTCACACCTGCCCAACCTATTGCCTAGCTATTTGTTTCCTACCCACATGCATGGGAATCATGCATGCATGGCCCCATAAAACCTTTGCAAAACTTACTACCCTTCATACCCAACACACCCATCACTGTGCCCATCCAATCACTCCTCATCTATCATGCCCACTACCAACAACTGGTTCCATCACCGAACCCACTTCCTTCACTGTCTACAGTTCCACTCAACACCCAACCCTATAAACCTACTTATCTCACCACCTTTCCCATCCGTCCCACCTCCAAACCCATTATTCTCACTATTTCTTTCACTTGAATTTCTTTCATTTCCTTCTCATGTGTGTGCAACCCATGCGTGCTTGTTCCCAACCTTGGTGTCTTCAATATTTGGTGGCACTTTAACTGGGGTGTTTGGGTGCAACCCAATCTTCTTCCCCATTGCCTTCCACAACAACATTTAGCACTTCTTCATCACAACTTTTAGAAGTTCAGTGCCTGCTTTTGGAGCTTCTTCAACTCTTGCTTTTGGTAGTGCGTCATCATCATTTGGCTGATCTTCTATATTTGGGCACAAGCCAGGTTTTGGAGGTTTTGGAGGTTTTGGGTCCACTCCTATTCAAACAAGTCCTTTTGGAAGTGCTTTTAAATAGGCGCAACCAACATTTATAAGTAGTCTATTTGGTTCCTCTACGTCTTTTGGTGCAAGTCAAGCTGCATTCGATGCTAGTAACACCCCGACCTTTGCGGTCACAAGCACACCAGATTTTGGTGCTGCTAGTACTACGCCCGCGTTTGGTGCTACAAACACTTTTGCCTTTGGTTCAACGCCAAGTTCAAAATTTGGTAGCACAGGCAATGCATTTGGTGCTTCAAGCGCCCCAGTCTTTGCATTTAGTGGAGCATTTAGCGCTCCAAGCACCCCTGTTCTTGGATCGACTTCATCTGCAACACCTTCTATATTTGGAACATCATCAACTCCTCCATTTGAAGCTAGTTCTTCTCCGTCTCTTTTTGGAGCATCAAGCTCATGAGGCTTTGGGTCATCACCTTCAATTTTTGGTTCCACTTCAACTTAGGGAATAACTCCAACATTTGGTTCTAGCTTAAATTTTGGTAACACTCAATCACCATTGTTCCAATCTTCAACACCTTCTCTTAGGCAGATGACTTCTGCTTTTTGATAGTCCACCTCAACTCTCTCTGTTGTTGGTATCCCACATTCAACCACCAATGTAGTATTAGTTGCACCCTGGGCCACGTGCATGACCCCATTTTTACATGTACATAGGCACATTGTAAAAGCCCATGTCCTTCAAAACTAATTTTAGAAAATTCTGGTTTCCAAATCATTTCAACTCTTCAATTTTTCATCCATAGATTTTTTAGGCCCCAAAAAATCCATTTTTCAATAAAATTTACTGTCATTTTCTTTCTGGCAAGCATCATTCACATTTTCCTTGATTTTTAAATGTTTTAAAATAAGTATGAATTAAATTATGTAATTCCAAAGTGATGGAATTTATGGAATTGATTCATGCAAAAATAAATTGGGCTTTGGTGGGAGCCCAACATCAGTGACGTCTTCTTAAAAAAAAATTTGAGTGAAGTGTCATGTGTGCCATTGGTAGTTTCTTATCCTATTTAGTGATGCATGTGACATATTTTATGCTCATTATTGTGCACTAACCTCATTTCATGATAGCGCATTATCGTTTGCTGCTAAGGTACGCACACGCTCTCACTTTGACCATTATCCATGTATGTTTGGATTCTAGTGTAGTATCATTTTGGGTATCTCTTGATCTACTAGTTAATTGTCATGTCTGCTTCATCATATGTAGTAGAGACTCATTTTAGGGGCTTAGAGGGGTGCTATGGTCTTTATCGTACCTTCCCAATAAGTAACTTGACCCCCAAACTCAGATTTGGTTTTTCACAAACCATCTTTTCCAAATAAGGAGTCACACTTAGGGTTTTCTTTCTTATTTTGTTTTCGCTTTAAAAATGAAACAAAAATAAGTGGCGACTCCAAGTCTTTTCTAAAAATCATATTTTTTCACCAAATAAATAAATAAATAAAATCTGAGTTTCGCCATTGAGTGGGAATGCATCGTGCAAAAATACGATGTCCACATTAAACTCAAATTAAGTTATTAAATCACTTTAAGTTATTAAGTTGGGCTTGATTTACCAAACATCCACTAAGAAAATCCTTTATTTAGATATTCCTTTCAAATACTCAATTTATACTAAACATATATTCTCTTGGGCTTTTTTCGAAACAAACTCTAATTATTCTAAACATTTTTGCTTTCAAAAATCAATTTTCACATACCCCCCTTTGGCTTTGCATGGATTTCCCTAAAAAGTCTCACAACTGCCTATCCGTTAGCTTACATTGAGATAAAACTCTAAAAACATGGCTACTTATAGAGAGGCTTGACCTTTAGAGATTCAAGTTGAAATTATTATTGAGAAGAAATATTTGAAAATATAGAAGCTTGGGATATAAATAAATGACTAAATAAAATAAAATAAAATTTATTTTTCGGAATATTAGTATATAAAATCAGAAAGGTTAGAATTAATAAGGAACCAAATTTAAAATAATTTGATGTGTGAAATTTAGGATTCTTAGTTAATGACATATTAATATGATAAATAATAAAAATTATTTATAGAATTATGAAATGGTGGTAATTTAAATTGTATAAATTTCAGGTTTATTATATGTCTAAATTGTGATAAAAAAAAGTATTAAGTTTATGTGTTTAAAATTGGGTATTATTAATGCATTCATTTTGTATCTATACTTGTATGAGAAATAAAAATAAATAAATATTTATGTAAAATGGAAATAAAAGTGAAAGAAAAGAGGAAAATAAAAAAAAATCCTAAATAGGATAATATGTAGATTTTTTTTTTTTTTTAAAAAAAAAAGAGAAATCAGAAGAGCTGAGAGATGGTGAATTAAGATATTTGGATCGTAATGATATTTGGAGGATGATTTATATCAAATGACTAAACGATATTAAATGTATATTTGAATATATTATTAAAGAATAAAATGAATAATTTATTTGTATAAGACAATTGAAAATATATGACTATGATCAATGATAAAAATATTCATTTTTATGAATATATCATTAATTTAATTTTATAGATGTATCGAAAAATATTGATGGATATTTTGATACAAGATATCAATGATAAAAATTAATCAAAATTTATGAAAGATGTTGAGAAAATCTCTAAGAAATCATATAAGAAGTAATAATAGATATTTTGAGGTTGTTTTATTAATATATATATATATATATATATAAGATATAATTTATGACAATCAACGATAATATTCATAATTTAAATATACATTTTGAGGATGTATTCAATGACATAAAAAAATAAACAATGATATATGTATCAACATTGATGATTTTATTTATAAATTCATATTTATTTTGTATTTAAATATTATGTAAAATACACTATATTTAAAATAATTTTTTTCTAATTAATTTATATGTATTATGAGATATTTATAATATAATTACATAAGTGTAGGATTTACATTGATGAATCTTAGATATAATGTTAGTTTGTAATATAAATACATATATAAAACATGCACGATATGACAACAACAACAAGGTTGGCTTAATGGTGCGGCGAGGCCATCCCACATCGGCCGGCAACAGGATATATATACAAAGCGTTGGAAAGTATCCAATGTGCCTAGCGGGCTGGGCATAAAAGATACTGTGAATGCGTGCAGGATGTCCCTTGGCGTCCATGGAAGCCCAATTCAAAATTTCAAAAACCACTCCAAATGTCGAACAACAAACCCCAAAATATAACACCTTCGACCCTAATATTTTCTCAATAGCCAAACGAATCCTTAAATGGAAAACTCACCTGAGATTTATTGAGGAAGCTCCACTTTGGTTTCCATAAACTTTAAAAAAATTCAACCTTTGATGAAGAAATATGAAAATATGCCTTGACTTTGGTTTCGTTGAAGGTTTTCGGAAGATACCGATCGGGTTTGGGTGGTCAACTCGTGAAGAGATACATGTTAGGGTTAGGCCAAAATCAGACAAAGACGACTTTCAGAAGATGGGTATCCATTGCCTACTCAAGACCTCAATAAACAGATCGACTATATCAAACGAGTTATGAAAATAGACATTTTCTGAGATCGGGTTAAGGCAAAATGAGAGCAAGTGACAGAGAAAGTTCCCTAACTTTCAAATGTTTCTCGGGTCGGGTGTTTTGTGGGTTTCAGATTTCATAACTTCAAGTTTCAGATTTTAGTGTTTATTAAATTACGCACCTGCTTGCTGACATGGAGACCGATGGCTACTGACAGGGAAAATTAAAGGGCAATTTTGGAAATGCTTACCTAAGCAGTATATAGTGCATGGGTAACATAATATTTTTCTCATTCATGGTCAAATCCCATATTCCACAATCTTGGGGTTTGATTTCCATAATAGTTTCAAATAGTCGACTCTAAACACAACTTTTCCTATATCTTATAAAATATGATTTGAGTATGATTTTGAATGTAGACGAAGTATGAAGAATATGGTTAAAATCTTGTTTTATATGATCAAACATATAAATAATTAATATCTTGTTTTATTTTTTAAATTTCAAATTATCAAAAAATTATTAAAATCAATTATTAATAAATAAATTAGATTTAGGTGGCACTGGAATTAACAGTGAGAGAAGGGGTTGTTTCACTATAGAGATCTGAGATAGAGCAAATGCTAGACATCTAAATTTAATACTTAAAATAATTTTTATTTTAAGTTATGATATTAAATTATTTTATCATATATACTTAATTTACTTAATGATAATTTAAATTAAGTTATTAAATTATTTTAAATCATTAAATCAATTTACCAAACATTCTCTGAGTAAATTACCTAAATCATCTATCTTATTTCTTGTTAATAAATAAATAATTAACTTTCTAAAGATTTTACTAAAATATTGTCAAATATTGATATAGTACCATCCTCATAAATGGACACCTCAACTTCAAAATTCATGCAAAAGAAAAGTAGAAAATGTGTTTGGTAAAACTTAATATTTATTACTTTAACTTAAGTTGACTTTAAATTAAATTATTCTTAAGTTATTATCTTAAAACTTATTACTTAATTCTTATTTTAAGTATTAAGATTGTTTGATAAAATTAATTTTAAATATATTTTAAATTATCAAATTGACATATTTATTTTCATAAATTATAACTAAGATAAAAGAGGTTGAATAACCATAGAGGTTATAGAGTAGTAAGAGAGATCTTGGAAGTAACTAGGGCAAATGAGGGTAAAAAAGTAAAATAAAAATATGGATTTAAGAATAAGATGGTGTTTGTTTTTTTACTTAATTCTAAATAGAACCTTATTAAGTTAAATATTAGGTTGTTTATTTTTGTAATATTTTATATATATATTAAGTATTAAAAAGTAAAAAAAAAATCAATATATTATTTTTTCTATTTAGAAAAAACTATATATTTTGACTTTTTCTATTTAGTAAAAAGTTTATAATAAGTCATGAAAAAGTAGAAAAACAAACAACCTAAATTCTGAAAACAAATTGTTTTCAACAAAAAGCCAAAAAAACAAACACCACATAAGTTAATTGTTTTTACTTATTACTTAATTTGACTTTAAGTCATATTATTAAGTTATTTTACTAAACATATTTAATTTACTTAATGACTTAAATTAAGTTATTAAGTTGGGGGCGTTTGGTAAAACTTAATATTTATTACTTAATAATTTAAGTTGACTTTAAGTTAAATTATGCTTAAATTATTGACTTATAACTTATTACTTAATTCTTTTTTAAGGTGGTTTCATAAAATTAACTTAAAACTAATTCCAAATCATTAAATTGACATATTTATTTTAATAAATTATAATTAAGACAATCGAGTAATAATGAAGTTTGTGAAGTAGCAAAAGAGATTATGGAAGTAATTAGGCCAAATGATCATAAAAAGATAAATAAAAATATAAACTTAAGAATAAATTAATTATTTTACTTATTACTTAAAATTATTTTTGACTTTTTAATTCATACCATTAAGTTATTTTACGAAACATATTTAATTTAGTTAATAACTTAAATTTAAATTAAGTTGTTAAATCATTTTAAGTTATTAAGTTGGACTTGATTTACCAAACATCCACTAAAAAAAAATCCTTTATTTAAATATTCCTTTCAAATACTCAATTTATATTAAACATTTATTCTCTTGGGCTTTGTTTGAAACAAACTCTAATTATTCTAAACATTTTTGCTTTCAAATATCAATTTTCACATATCCTCCTTTGGCTTTGCATGGATTTCCCTGAAAAAGTCTCACAAATGCCTATCCGTTAGCTTACATTGAGATAAAACTCTAAAAACATGGCTACTTACAGAGAGGCTTGACCTTTAGAGATTCAAGTTGAAATTATTATTGAGAAGAAATCTTTGAAAATATAGAAGCTTGGGATATAAATAAATGACTAAATAAAATAAAATAAAATTTATTTTTCGGAATATTAGTATATAAAATCAGAAAGGTTGGAATTAATAAGGAATCAAATTTAAAATAATTTGATGTGTGAAATTTAGGATGCTTAGTTAATGATATATTAATATTATAAATAATAAAAATTATTTATAGAATTATGAAAGGGTGATAATTTAAATTGTATAAATTTCAGGTTTATTATATGTCTAAATTGTGATAAAAAAAAGTATTAAAATTGGGTATTATTAATGCATTCATTTTGTATCTATGCTTGTATGAGATATAAAAATAAATAAATATTTATGTAAAATGGAAATAAAAGTGAAAGAAAAAATGAAAAAAAAAATCCTAAATAGGATAATATGTAGATTTTTATTTAAAAAAAAAAGAAAAAGAAAAGGAAAATGAGAAATTAGAAGAGCTAAGAGATGGTGAATTAAGATATTTAGATCATAATGATATTTGGAGGATGATTTATATCAAATGATTGGATGATATCAAATGTATATTTGAATATATTATTAAAGAATAAAATGAATAATTTATTTGTGTAAGACAATTGAAAATATATGACTATGATCAAGGATAAAAATATTCATTTTTATGAATATATCAGTAATTTAATTTTATGGATGTATCGGAATATATCAAAAAATATTGATGGATGTTTTGACATAAGATATTAATGAGATAAAAATCGATCAAAATTCATGAAAATGTTGAGAAAAACTCTAAGAAATTTTATATTGAAGAACTTTGGACGCCCTTGAAGAAAAGGATATTTCTTTACTTGGAACAGACATAACGCAGGGTTGTAAGTATATTTAAGATTGATGTAATTAATTAAAAAAAAATAGAAAAGAAAAAAGGAAATGAATAATTGGTAAGAGCCGTGGGAAGTGGAGGCAGCAAATCAACATGACAACGGTGGAAGGCAAGCATAATAGAAAATGGAAACAAAGTGGAGTGAGAGGGGCACTGAAAGCAGCAGCAGCAATTATAGAAGGGAATGCGATTAGCCAAACTATGAATTTTTGTCTGGGATGATTGCAGAGACAGAGGCTCAAACTCTTCTTGTACAGAGAAGAAGCTGGGGATCCAGTTGCACCCAAAACAAAGCAGATAGCTATATTTCATACTTGCTACTAGTAAAATACTAATGCTCCATCACTACCTCCTCGAAATTCCAGTCCCTCACAATGTCCCTTCTCACTGCACAGCTTCGGACCAGCCTTGGCGACCCTGGGATGGATGTCCACCACTCTCTGCCTCAAATGCTCCTTCCCTCCCTCCCTGAAATTCTATACATACATTATACCAAGATCAAACAAAAGAGAGGGTCAACTTTTATAATAACAGAAATGGGAATATGCACCTATCAAGTTGCCATAAAAGAGAGGGTGAGAGGGAGAGAGAATCTACATGTGTATGGCTACCAAATTTATGCACTTTCTTTTTCTCAAATACAAGAAGCAAATTTTTTATCTCAAAACACCCAAATTCAATGGAGGAGAGCTAAAGACCCACAAGCAAATAAAATTTTGAAAGAAAAGGAAAGGCAGAGGGGAGGAAGTCAAAAGGCACATCGTTTTTTTACTCGCCTCTTTTTCTTTTTATTTATTTATTTATTTATTTATTGTTATATTGAAGAACATTATTCATCTGCTGGCAGCTAACAGGATAAAAAGGCAAGTAGATGCAGTGTTTTAAAAATGAGAGGTCAACAGGCAAATGATGAACTGGGCCTTCTGCGTACCTTTTTATATATAATTTAGCATGGCTCTTTCACACAATATATTCTTCTTTAACCGTTTCATTCATTTTCTTGTATTAGAATAACTTTTAGGTTCTCAGCTTCTGATGTTTCCATTAGGATTTTTTATGTGGTGGACTAGAAGGTCTGCTGACTGTCAAACCGGCAATAGGTGATGAGTCCAAGATCATACTCAAACCAATCCAAGCTTAAATAAGTAACCACGTAGTGATTTCTTTTCCATGAAATGTTGTGAAGAGAACAACTTGTGTTACAAAGATAAATTCCCATTTCATACAAGAGACAGCATGAGTATGGGTATGGGATATGCATCCAAACACCTACTACCTGATATGCACCTAACAACATTTTCCAGCTGAACTATATGTTTTGCCAGATCTAGCTGATATGTGTGGAGTTAATGAAGAACCCATGTGAACAGTTGTTTTACATGTTGACTTAATGTTGGTCTAGAGTTTGTTAACACACTAGTGTCCTAAGATCTGGGAATTAGACCAGTCTCGCACCTAAACAAACACCGAAACTGGCATGCATACCTATGTCTTCCTATTTGGCATAGATGGCAAGTGCATGCAAACAGCTCATGCAACACTTGTTCCTTCACTAAGGTCTCATATTGCTGAGGCAATAAATGAATTAGGTCCATTCAATCACAGCCAAATCAATAGTGGCCAGTAAAATTATCACCAGCTTTGAGGCCAGCATTAGGGCAAATAGAAAATCATAGGTTGGATTCTTTTACTGTGTGGTTACATCCTAGATACATGGTTCAACACCAGAAAGAAGAGATACACACTTTGACAACTACCCAGGCTGTGGTGGAAGGAGTAATAGTCGACATAAAAGCATATACTACTATTTTTAATAATTTTCTTCAATGCCAAGGAGGGGTACTCTTCAATTTTTAAACCAAAATAGTTCTATAATTATGTAAGTGCTTCATCTTGCATATGTAGGGATGGCAACGGGCGGGTTCGGGACGGGTTGCCCCCATCCTAACCCCACCCCGTTTATTCAAAATAATTTCCATCCCCATCCCATTTAAAAAATTAAATGGGGTGGTTTAAATGGGATGGGGCAGGACGGAGCGGGTATGATAAATTCTCATACTCGCCTCGCCCACCCTGTTTAATTTTTTTTTTGAATTTTAATTTTGTTTAAAAAAATTACTTTTAAAATTTTAATTACATTAAAATAAATATATTTTATAAATAATTAAATTATTATATTTTTATAACTTATTTTATTAAAAATATTTTATTATTATCTATATATTAAAAATAGTAAAATAAAAAATAAATTAAATTAAATTTAAAATTTAAACTAAATTAATTTTAAAAATTAATTTTATATATAATCAGGGTAGGACGGGGCAATACCCGAACTCGCCTTGGGTTTTAAAAAAAATCCCAAACTTTTTTGTTAAAATTGAACCCTGTCCCATTAGAGGTGGGATGGGGCGGGTACCCGAAAAAACCCACCCCATTGCCATCCCTGCATATGTGTGTGAAAAACAATAATACGCATTAGTGAATAGTAGTGTGTAGCACTTGGCTCAGAAGTTTACAAGTTTGTCCCAATTTTCCATGACTAGTCGCAAACAAAAGAGTGTTCGTCCTTGATTATATAGTAGCCATTAGACAACAAGAAGTCCTCATTCAAACAAATAGAAATCATAGTATAAAATTAAAAGTACACCCACATCCACACACCCATCCACACAGAGATAGGCACTTATTTAACTGATACATTTTTGAAGTGAGTAGGCAATTAGTTTTAACTGATCAGTTAGCTACCTTTTACGAGAGAGAGAGAGAGAGAGAGAGAGAGAGAGAGAGAGAGAGAGAGAGAGAGGTATTATTTAGTTTTAGTGGATTAGTTTCTTAGGCATTAAGAGTGATATTATCCTATCTATTGAGCATTCCTATTAGTCTTTCACAATAAAATTAGATTGTCAGAGAAAAGTTTATTGTTATTGAGTTTGTGGGAGGCAGGTACTCCTCAAAGTAAAGCCATTATCCATTCTTTTCCTTTTTTCTACATTTCTTTCTCTTTTATGTAATTTATCAATATAGACCCAAGAAAGGCATGAGGCAGTCATTGTGTCTAAGTTGAAGATAACATCTTGTTAGAAGAGCCAAATTCAAACATTGATGACCAATGGATAATAGACTTGAGGCCGAAGAGATGAAGTAGGCTCTGGTAGGAAAGAACTTTGAGGGAAATTCAAGACATGTTCCCAATCATGAACTTAAGATTTTATAGAGAAAGAAAATATGGAATACCATTCTCATTAATGATGATAGATATTTATATACAAATATATTTGAGTTCTACTATAATTCAAACTCTATCTCCTACTCTAATTCAAATTCTATATTCTATTCTAATTCAAACTAATATATAATAAATACATAAATATAAATATTTAAATGAAGGATAACATTAATTTTCTCAGCAAGATGGAACTCCGATCGAAGATTCCAATCTTGGTATTGAGAGAAAGAAAATAGATTGTGATGTATTTGGCTTTCGTGGAAGGCGGTCTCCTTGTTTCTATGCAGGGTTGTCTCTTTGGATCTAGGTGACATGTGGATTCGACTTGATGGCAAAAAGATCAAGCAAAAGTAGTAGGATCTTTCTAAGCCGAATTTCTAAAAACTTTAAAGAACTTGTAGAAAGAAAGTTTTTTGAAGGAAGAGTATGATTAGGAACCTTATTTGGCATCAAACTAGATAATGTAGTAGATGATATAAGAGGTAAAGGAGTATAGGGTAGATTTGAAGTAGAGGTAAATGAATATAAGCATGTTTGTTTTCCTAAGACATACAAGAAAATAATCAAATCTTTGAGGAAGCTTTTAGAGAAAGAGAGGAAAGTAAAGTTGAAGGTAATAAAAAAAAGCATGTGTTAAATTAAGGGACCTAATATTGGTAGGAAGCAAAAGAGAATGAACTTTTAGTAGGTTTGAACCAAGAAAATTTGGAGCTCTTGGCTATGAAGAGGTATTTCAAAATATTGCATTGGAGACTATAGGGAAAAAGGCATTGAAACTACGATATTACATTGGAGACCATAGGGAAGGAGACATTGACAATACATAGGCATAGCAAGGTCACTACCATTTGCGGTAGGGGCAAGGGGAGGGGAAGGTGTGTTGGGCCTAAGCCTTGCACCCTAAATTTGCTTCAAGTTGAGACTAGGGTTTAGGATTCGAAGACTTTGATACCATATCAAGAAAGAAAATATGGCATACGATTCTCATTGATGATGATAGTTATTTATATACAATTATATTTGAGTCCTACTATAATTCAAACTCTACCTCCTACTCTAATTCAAATTTTATATTATATTCTAATTCAAACTATTATATAATAAATAGATAAATATCAATATTTAAATTAAGGATAACATTAATTTTCTCTCATAGCTTTTACTAGGTTGTGGTGAAGGAGAGAGTTCTACCCATCAAAATATGGTTGGACCAGTTAATGACAATTTGGAGTTGAGACAAATCAACTTACCTTACTCAATTCTACCTAAGCTTGCCAAATTAAATTTTCCTCATAGTTGCACATGTCTGGTTGAGAAACTTTTGACTTTCAGCACGCCCATGTGTAGAGGAGCAAGTATCATTAGTTGATTATCATTTAGAACCACAGATGAAAATATCCCGAAATTTTGGCAAAATATCACCCAAATTTCATGTATCGGCGAAATATTGCTGAAATTTCATGTATCAACCAAATATGGAAAATGGGGTGAAAAATTCGGCCAGCCAAAAATCTACCAAAATAACTTATATTTATTTAGATGCACACTTTTAATATATATTATAAACTCTATTAATACAATCTTTTATCATCTCCTTGCAAAAAATAAAATATTGAAATAAATTTTTTTAAAATAAATTAATTTTAATAATCTTATTTTCAAATTCCATTTGATTGATTGTTGAAATTAAAATGTAAAAACCATCACAATAATCTTCTTGCTGAATATTTTTTATATAGTAATTAAATATTAAAAAACATAAACTTATAAATAAAATTATAAAGATTTTTAAATTGAAAAATAATTATACATATATCATCATTTCTATTTTTATCCTTAAATACATCTAAACTAATTAGATCATTATTTTAATAGTAAATATGTTTTCAGATTTTGCATATTACTGAACATCACAAATTCAAATTTTATCTAGGGAAGTGACTTGGAGCAAACTTTTGACTCTTGACCAACTGAAAAAGAGGGGTTGGAACATACCAAATAAATGTTACTTGTGTAAAAAAAGAGGAAGAAACTACAAATCACCTACTTCTATTTTGTGACCATACTAGAATGTTTTGGAACTTTACTTACTCCCTCTTTGGTGTACAGTGTGTTATGCACATGGTTCAAACTCACGGTATCAGTCATTGACTCGAAGGATCCCGAGGCATATCGGTCTCGGTGTATTGACTTGGTATCAGATGGTATGTAAAATAAGCTAATTAGAAAATTCAAAAAAATTATAAAAATATTATGTAAATCATAAAAAAAAGGAACAATTAAATAAGCTCATAAAATTAATAAAATAAAATTGTCTCACATTTAACATTATTTAAATAGTTATAAAAGTATCCGCTCAAAGTTATTTATGATAATGCTAATAAAATAAAATTATTTTATTTCAAATATAATAAAATTTTTACTAACAAACATATAATACAATAATCAATTCCATGTTAGGTTCAAAATCATCATCGTCAGTCCTTTGACGAGTTTACAAATTGGGATGGTAATTCTCGTAGTGAGGATATGGTTGAAAGAGTTGTTCATAACTCGAATATGTTGGCTGAGATGATTGGCTTGATGATCCATAATCAGGAAAATATGGTTTCGAAGGTTGTTTGAGATCAACACCATATTGATAGTATCCAAAACCTTGATAAGCAATGCTATTGCTACTAGAAGATTGATCATATCCATAGGAATCACTAGCTCGTGTTCTAGTATTTGAATATTCATTTGGATGCATCATTGGAAATTGATCAAAATTATTTATACTAAAAGTACTGGAAGAGCTATCACGATCTCTAAAGTTGTGATATGGTCTATCAACTATTCCTTTGAAATACGACCTTGATCCTATACCTAAATTTTGTAAGTGCTCATCAATACGGTGACAATTTGATATGATAATCATGCCCATTAGAATAATTATCATCGCTGGGAAATGTAGTTAGCCTTTCCAAATGCTTTCATTGTTCCCATATCTCTGGTCGACATCCATGATCTATATCTTGTGTGGAATAGTAATTTTCATTTCCTTGTGCCCATGACATGCCAAGATCTACTTGACTAACATAACCGTCACTAGTGCTACCATCTCCTCCAATACCCTCACTAGTGCCACCAACTCCTCTACTGCCCCCACAAGTGCCACCACCCCACCTACTGCCCCCATTGTCACCATCATCACTACTAGAACTTGGAGTGTCGGTGCATGTATGTATTTCATCTGCCCCAATTGCATCAACTCTATGTATCTAATGGTCTCACTAGTTTAATCCTTGGGAGCACTATATTCAAATACGTAACACCCAGAACAACATCATTTGTGGAGGAGGTGGTGGAGAGGAGTGGAGACGATGGGTTTTGGATAGTGGTGGAGGTGGAAGTGTGCACAGTTGATAGAGAAGATGGTGTTGATTTAAGAGAGATAGAAGGTGGAGCTGAAGATGATTATGGTGATGGTGATGAATATGAAAATGACGATAGGCTTGTAGATGATTAGATTCTATTTTGTCGTGGAGTCATTTAATTTTTTTCTTTCTTTTTTAGTTTTGTTGTTTTAATTAGGTTTTATTTTTTCAAGTCATTTGTTCCCTATGTAATTTGGATTGGTTCAACAATAATTCCTAGTCAAACTTCGTTATGGATTCATTTAAACTTTTTCTTTATTTTTTGGTTTTGTTGTGTTAATTAATTTTATTTTATTTTTAAATTTTATTTTATTAAAAGGAGTAGTAAATATTTTTAGATTTTTGTAAACACTTTTATCTTTTTTATTTCATTGGCATTTAGGATTTTCCCAATTATATATATAATTCCATTTAGTTATATTGAAGAACATTATTCATCTGTTGGTGTTAAGTAATGTAATTTATTATACTTTCTGTTTATGCTTAGGTGTAGGAAATATTCCTTTGTATCAGGCATTGCCACATATATGGTTTGTTTTAGATTTTCTCTATTGTAATATTCCTTTCCAACGCTATATAAATTCAGTCCAGGCTCATTTTGTGTGAGTGCTAGAATTTTAGAATATTCCTTGTTTCTATTCTCTTTGTTTTCTTAGTTTTTTCTTTTTTTCCTTGCCTGCAATTCAATATTGGTATTAGAGCTAAAGATGTCCAACACAACTTCTTCTTTGACAACCCTAACTGCAAATCCCCAAAATTTTAACCCAACTCTAACCTCTAGTCTGAACATTTCCCAAACTAATTACCCATCTCTCTCTTAGCCCTTAACTATCAAACTTGTTGAAATGAATTTGCTACTTTGGAAAAATCAGCTTTTGAATGTGATCATAGCCAACGGGTTGGAAGATTTTATTAAGGGAGAGACACCTATACCAGCCAAATTCTTGGATGATGCCCAACTGCAGATCAACCCACTCAACGAATGAATAGATTTGTCATGAGCTAGATTTATTCTTCTTTAACTCCTACCATGGCGGGAAGAATCGTAGAATACAAAACTACTTGGGAAATATGAGAGCTCTGAACAAGTCTATCATTCTCCTTCAATTGCTACTGTGCTAGGTCCAAACTCTCAACTTCAGAAGATTAAAAATGAAGGTATTACCATTTCTAAGTATCTTGCTCGTATTAAGGAAGTCTTTGATAAGTATTCTTCTATGGGTGAGCCATTATCTTACAGAAATAAACTGATGTATACTCTGAATGGATTGACTGAGGAATATGATGGATTTGTGACCTCCATCTATAATAGATCTAATAAGCCTTCTATAGAAGATGTTCATAGTCTTCTTTACACCTATGAATATCGGTTGGAACAAAGGAATATTGCATAACAACTTCATTTTCCCCAAGTTAACCTCACTACTTATCTCAACCAAAACAAATTTCACAAAAATTAGCAATCAAATTTTCCCAATTACCCACAAAGTTCATATTCATTTTTTCCAAACAAGCCTATTAATCTCTATTAGTCTTTTTGTCCAAACTCCTAGCCTAGCATCCTTGGAAAACCTCAAGGAAAACAACAATCATCTTCCAAATTGTTTCAGAAATAAGTATTGGAAATTTTGGACCAAAGTCATTGTGTCAAATTTGTGGGAAGTTCGGTCATATAACATTTAATTGTTATCATTGAGCCAACTTAAACTATCAGCCACAGTTTCCAAATTCTCAATCCAAGCCTCAACTTCCAAATCCCATAGCTACAATGCTCACCACTTCAACATCTCCTACTATACCCTTTAATAATTGTGATACTCCTTGGTATATGGATTCTGGAACAACACATCACTTTACACCAAAATTTAGCAACTTGATAGATCCATGTGTGTTTACTGGTGAGGAGTAGGCTATGGTGGGCAATGGTAAGTCAATTGGAATTTCACATATTGGTAATGTTATGATTTCTAGTCCTGTGAAACTGATTCATTTAAAAGATGTCTTGCACATTACTCGAATCTCAAAACAACTCATCAGTGTCACTAAGCTTTGTTATAATAATCAAACTTTTGTTGAATTCTATCTATCTCATTTTCTTATGAAGGATCAAGATTCGAGGAGTTTACTTCTTCAAGGAATACTTGAAGATGGACTCTACAAAGTTTCATCATTAGTCCCTGCTTTGCCATCCCTTGTTGTCTCATTTTCATCAGCTTCACCTTTAGTTCTTGTTACTCAACTACCCTTCAACCGTGCTCAAGCCTTCATCACTCAACACAATAATATCATATTGTGGCACAATAGACTAGGACACTCTGCTTCTAACGTAGTTACTCAAGTTATGAGGAGCTATAATTTGAAATTTTCTAAATCTTTGGATTTTTGTCCCTCTTGCCAATTGGCTAAGAGCCACAGATTACCCTTTGTACTTTCAAAATCTAAATCAATAAAACCTTTTGATTTGGTTCACTTTGATCTTTGGGGTCCTTCCCCTGTCCCATCTGTCATTGGTATTTTTTATTTCTTTCTTTTTATTGATGATTACTCTCACTTTACTTGGTTTTATTTGTTAAAAAAGAAAGATGCAGTTTTTTTTCCACTTTCTAAAATTTAAAAATCTAATTGTAAACCAATTTAACACAACTATTAAGGCCTTGCAAATTGATTGGGGTGGCGAATTTTGCCTACTTAAGTCTTTTCTTGAAAATATTGGTATTCATCATCGTCATCCTTGTCCTTATACTCCAAAAAAAAATGGGCGAGTTGAGTGCAAAAATCACCATGTTGTTGAAGTTGGTTTGTGCATGCTGGCCCATTCTTATGTTCCAATTTCCTATTGGCCATATGCATTCTAATATGTAGTGTACTTAATCAACAGGTTACCTATTGCTGTCTTGAATAACAAAACCCCTTTTGACTTGCTTTATGATAAATCTCCTTATTCTTTATTTCAGGTGTTTGGTTGCTCTTGTTTCCCATTTTAAGACCTTTGAATCAACACAAACCTCAATTTTGCTCCACTGAATGTGTCTTTCTTGGTTTTAGTCCTCACTATTAAAGCTTATTTGTGCTTAAATAGACAAACAAGTTAGATTTATGTATCTCGCCATGTGGTTCTCAATAAGTTCTTTTTTCCTTTATCTTCTTCTCTCTCTCCTCCTTTCCTCCTTCATCTACGTTCACTCCTAATATCCTCATTTCTCTTTCCCTTCCTTTTTTCAGCCACTTCACATCCCATTTTTGTCTTACTTTTTTTTTTCTTTTTTCTCTTCTACTTTCCTTCCTTCATCTACCTTCCCATTGTCTTCTTCCTCTCATTCTTCTCATCTCACATCCTTCTCTCCCATTTTCTCACAGGACACTCATCCCACTACTTTAGTACATCCAATTCCATTTCCTACACCTACTGACTTACTAGAATATGTTCTCCATCGCCTCCCACATCCCACTAACACTCATTCCATGATGACTAGATCCAAGGCTGGGGTTTATAAATAAAAAACTCTTGTGGTAGCACTTGATTCCCTTGTTGATCTTGCTTTTTTTAAGCTTGTATATTTTCACCAAGTAGTCAAACATGCTAGCTAGCAAAAGGCTATGATTGCAAAATATGAGGCTCTCATTAGAAATGATACTTGGACATTGATGTCCTTAACACCCGATCATAAAGTAGTTGGTTGCAAGTGGGTCATTAAGGTAAAGCTCAAACCGGATGGCTCTGTTGAAAGATACAAAGCTTAGTTAGTTGCTAAAGGTTTTCAACAAACACTTGGCTTGGATTTTTTTTTAAACCTTTAGCCCAGTTGTTAAGCCCACTACTATGCAAAAAATTTTAAGTTCAACTATTTCTCTTCAATGGCCCATCAAATAGTTGGATGTCCATAATGCATTCTTAAATGGTGACCTATTAGAAATTGTTTTCATGGAGTAACCCCTTGGTTTTGTCAGTGCTACTAATCTGGCCTACATTTGCAAGTTGAACAAGGCTTTATACGACCTTAAACAAAATCCTCGTGTGTGGTATACAAAGCTCAGTACTTATATGCTACATTGTGGTTTCCAAGGCTCTAAATTTGATACTTCAGTGTTATTCTCCAACAAGGGCTCCTCCATTATTATTTTGTTGATTTATGGGGATGATATTATTATCACAGGTAGTCACTCTATCTTGGTGAACTCCTTGATTGACTAGCTATCATAGGTAGTCACTTTGTCTTGGTGAACTCCTTGGTTGACTGGCTCTATAATCAATTTGCTCTCAAGGATTTAGGGTCTTTCTCTTATTTTCTAGATATTTAAGTTACTCGTACTCTATCATCTCTTCATCTATGTCAGCACACATACATTACTGCTCTCCTTCATCGAGCTCAAATGTTTGACTATAAGCATGCTTCTCCTATGAGCACCTCATTTTCCTTGTCCTAATATGATGATGAGCCTTTTTCGGATCCATCTTTGTACTGGAACATTGTGGGGGCTCTATAGTATTGTACCATCACCCGACCTGACATCAGTTTTTCCATCAACAAGGTCTTCCAATTCATGTACTCTCTAACCACAACTCATTGGCAAGCTGTTAAGAGGATTCTTCGCTATCTCAAGAGTACCATTTCCCATGGCGTTTCTCTTCAACCATCCACTAATCTCTCTCTCACTTGTTATATTGATGTTGATTAGGCTGGTTGCCCGGATGATAAAAAAAGTACAAGTGGCCATTATTGTTTCCATGGCCCTAATTTGATTTCCTAGTCCTATACTAAACAAAAGGTTGTTTCTTGATCTAGTATTGCTGAATCTGAATACAGAGGCCTTGCCAATGTAGCTTCAAAACTTATTTGGATTGAAACATTTCTCATCGAACTACACATTCCGTTCTTCACTCCCTTAGTCCTCTTTTATGACAATCTCAGCACCACCCATGTTGTTACTCATCTTATTTTGCATGCTCGTACAAAACATATTGAAGTCTATTATCATTTCATTTGAGATCATGTGCTCCATAAATCCTTATTGGTCAAATTTACACCTTCCGAAGAGCAACTCATAGATATCCTGACCAAGCCACTGCCTGCACCTCACTTTCAAAGTCTAAGAAACAAGCTTACTGTGCTTCACAACCCTTTTAGCTTACTGGGGGATGTTAAGCATTGTAATTAGTTATATTTTATGCTTATGCTTAGTTGTAGGAAATATTCTTTTGTATCAAGCCTTGCCATGTGTATGGTTTGTTTTATATTTTCTCTCTCGTAATACTCATTTCCTACACTATATAAATTTCAGTCCTAGGCCCATTTTGTGTGAGTGCTAGAATTCCAGAATATTGCCTGGTTCTATTCTCTTTGTTTTCTCTATTTTTTATTTTCTTTCTTGCTTTCAATTCAATCTGCTAGCAACTAACAAGATAAAAAGGCAACTTGAAAAGGATGAATTAGGATTTTACATGCCATTACATATCTCTTTCACTCAATATACTTTCTTTTTATTTTTATTTTTATTAATTTCATTCATTTTCTTATATTAGAATAACCATTAGGTTCTCAGCTTCTGATGTTTCCATCGAATCAAATGGATTATTGATGTCGTGGACTAGAAGGTCTACTGACCTTTAAAACTGGCAATAGGTGAGGGGTCCAATATCATACTTAAACCAATCCAATCTTAAATAAGTAACTATGTAGTGATTTCTTTTCCATGAAATGTTGAAGAGAACAACTTGTGTTACACAAATAAATTCCCATTTCATGAAAAAGATAGCATGATTAGTATGGATATGGGATATGCATCCAAACACCTAAAACCAGATATGCACCTAACACAAGTGTACAAAAGATGATAACAACATTTTCCAGCTGAATTATATGTTTAGTCAAATCTAGCTGATATGTGCGGAGTTAATGAAGTACCCATGTGAATAGCTGTTTTACATGTTGATTTAGTGTTGGCCTAGAGTTCGTTAACACATTAGTGCCCCTAGGTTCTAAAAGTTAGGAATTAGACCAGTCTGGCACCTAAACAAATACCGAAACTGGCATGCATACCTAAGTCTTCCTATTTGGCAGAGACTACAACCGCATGCAAACATCTCATGCAACATTTGTTCCTTCACTAAGGTCTCATATTACCAAGGCAATAAATGAATTAGGTCAATTCAATCATAGTTAAATCAATAGTCCCTAATACAATTATCTCCAGTTGGCAACATTAGTCCAAATAGAAAATCATATGTTGGATTCTTTTACTGTGTGGTTTCATCCTAGATACATGGTTCAATACTAGAATGAAGAGATACACACATCCTAGATACATGGTTCAACACCGGAAAGAATAGATACACACTTTGACAACTACACAAACTATGGTGGAAGGAGTAAGAATAAAAATAATTGGCCATACAATTGATTTTTGACCCCCGTATGAGTCTTTTCTCCATCCTCCACCAATATTCTGCCTCACTTGCTAGCATGAAGTGGCAAAGGCCACCTTATGAGTTTTTAAGGAACCTAGAACATCAAAATGCTTCTCAATATCCAAAATCCATGTCTCAACTTCTAAAGGATTTCACTCCCTTTTAAAGGAAAGAGGACTCATTTTCTTTAATTGCTTAAATGAACCCTCAAAGGAATCAAATGACAAACCCTATATATGCATTTCAACAACTCGAGCCTAAGTCTAAGTAGCCTAAGATTTAATGTCAACAACATGAGTTTGGTGCTCAACCAATCAAGCCTAAGTACCCAAAGTTTGAGTTATCCCCTCAAAAACCAAAGAAGGTACCTTTACTCCTTTTACTCTAGGGGGGAGATCCTCATTTCTAATATTCTTAGAGGGTACATTCTCCCTTGATGCTTGACTATTACGGGAAGAAGTAGTTCATCTTGAGGCCATAATAACTTATTCTTGCATGATTTGAAAAGATTAGTAATGTAAATAGAGTAAATCATTATGGAAGGAAACTAAAACTTCATAAAATAGGAAATACTGCTTAACAACATCTAACCCAAACTCAAACTTAACTAAGAAGTCTATAGGGCCCTATCCTATTGCTTTGATACTAATCTATAACACCCTGATGCCTAGATGCAAGGGCTAACCTTGTCAATTTCATATATCCAATATGCAAAAATGACTAAATAATATAAAAAAAACAAAATTCATGAAATCTCCTTAAGAGTGAATTCATAGAGCTAAAACTATCTTTCCAAGATAGAATTTTCATGATTCACATAATAATGAAACACCAATTTTGTTCAAATTAACCTCATAATTAAAAAATTAACTCATGATCTAAATCAACATGTCTAAACAAAAACTTTAAAGCCAAACATAAACTTAACTAACAAGAACCCTCTTATCCCTGACGTCACTCATTTCCTTTAACATCTTAGGTGTACTTGAAAGGAGTTTTCAAAAGCAAAGGTAGGGAGTTTTAACTCCGTAAGGAATACACTAACACATTCTTGTATATATATATATATATATATATATATATATATATATATATATATATATATATAAAGTGACATAAGAAATAATATAATCTTTAAACATACAGAGCATAAACACATTTTCTTTTTCCAAACTAGTAGGACTTCAGAAATAGATGACCCTTCAATTAGGAAGAAACTAGCCAATCAGAGGGTACCATCAGGTTAGTAACTACCCCATTGATTAGGTATTTCCAATCCTTATATAATTAGTCAATGAGCGTCAGTGACTACCCTATTGACTAGTTTTCCAATTTTTATATGATCAGACAATGAGGGGTTACTATGGGCAAATATCATAATCTATAATAGAAGTGATATTTTTCACAATATAAATATTCTTCGCATGGTAAAAGTATTTTCCTATATTTTTAGAAAAATAACTATACGCACAAATTTCATAAATGGTCCTGCGATGTAAGCAAAACAATAACAAAAATAATGTGAACAAAATATTTATTGAAACTAAAAATATTGTGGGTATAGTCTCAAATATAATATTCTCTACAAAAAAATATTTGCCCTCTTATTCTTTCGCTTTGACCACATCTTGATGAACGACGATGACGTTTTCTTGATTTCGAAGATCAATCGAGGGCCACAAGTGGCTTATTCCTAAATGACCTTGTTGAATGGCGAAGAACGCTTGTAGTAGTTCTTTTTTCGTTTATCGAACTTGTAAGGAGATTTGATGAAGTTTTTTTCTTTTGTTGTGAAGCCTCTTTTCTTGTATGAAGTCACCTTTGGATTTTCTCCCTAAGATTTTCGATTCTAGATTTTTCTAATTTTTGAATTTCTCCCTTCCTTCTTGAAAGAAGACACCTCTATTTATAGTTGAAGATAAAGAATTTGAATTACAAATTCCCGAATTTTAGTTGCTTAATTCAAGGGATTTAGTTTCTTGATTTTAACAATTTTTCTTCTCTCAAGAGGTTTTACCAACAAGATAATAATAATAATAATAATAATAATAATAATTTTCTTCTTATTATTATTATCCTTTTTATAGTTGGAGATTAGTTTCATTTTTTTTTTTGGAAATTTATCCATAAGAGGATATCCATTTTTTTTTAAGACCAATTAGTGATAATTTAATCCACTAAAATTTTTATGTCTATATAACATTTCAGAAAATATTTAAAGGTGATATTTCCTTACTTGGTAAAAGTTCAACCGAGCAACAAAGTTGATTAAACTTAGGATTCATCTTATAAAATAAAATAAATCTTATCAATATAAATCTATTTTAACCCAACTGAAATTTTATATCACATGCGACTAACTTATTCTTGTAATAATTAAATTTAAATTTAAGAATTTATTATCTTCTTCTTCATACGTTATCGTAAGTACTAAATCAACATATATTTCTTTTTCAATTTTCTTAATTAATAATTTCTCAACTATACACTGCATATTTTATTTTTTCCTATATTTCTTTATTATTCATATTTTATTCACATTGAATATCCATTTGTATTGCATTTTTTTTTAATAAACTAAAATGACTTATTTATCATTATATTTTTCTTCAAAACCTTACTTCTTAAATTTGTAGAATTCTCGTTCAAACTAAATACTTATCTTTATTTCACAATCATATTGTATATAAATTTCTTCCAAATAATAGTAAAAACTCTCAGACTCACAAAACTTTGTTTTTGTCAAGGTTAAATTAGAGACTACATTCATCGTACTATCATTAATTTTTTTTTTTTTTTTGACTTCCTAACCCTTTACTTATTAGATGAATGATAATTTTTTTTTAACATCTAATCTAGAAAATATCTTATCATTAACATATATCTTAAGAAAAAAATTCAAAAAAAGAACAAGAATAGATTCCATGAAAGACTTACCTTAGATTTTACTCTATAGATAATAAAAAATAACTAATGGTGAAATCAATTTCAACTTTATTTCTTTGTTTTTTGTTTTTTTATTTTTTTTGTTTTTTTTATCTCTTTGTCTATCTCTCTAGAGGGTTTTTTTTTTTTTTTTTTTTTTTTTTTTTTTTTTTTTTTTCTCTTCTCCAAATTCTTTAGATTTGTTAAATATTATTTCTTTATTTATTATTATTTTTAACTTAAAACTTCCCAAAAATGGTTAAAATTTTTTAACTTCACCCACCATGTTTTAAAATTGTAATTTAAAAATAAATAAATAAATAAAGTATCATTTTCTTTATTGTTATCCTTGTGGTTATGATTATTCCATTAAAACTAAATTAAGGATAATACATTTTCCTCTCCAAAAAAAATTTAGTCCTCTAAACTTAGCGTAGCTGAAATAAAAAAATAAAAAAGATATGGAAACTTTTCCCTCATCTCATCTTCAAGTTCCCAAGTTGCCTCTCATTCAGATTGATTACTCCATTGAACTTTAACTAATTTGACTGTTGCATGATGTAACACCTTATCCATCATGTTAACAATTTGAATTGGAACTTCCTCATAAGAAAGATTTTTTGCTAACTAAATCAATTCAAATTCCACAACATGTGAAGGATCATAAACATACTTTCTTAAAGTTGATACATGAAACACATTATGAACCTTTTCCAAACTTGGGAGTAAAGCCACCCTATATGCTAAGGTGCTAACTTTCTCTAAAATTTCAAATGGTCCCACAAATTGAGGACTAAGTTTCCCTTTCAAACCAAACCTTATATTTGACTTCATAGGCAATACTTTGAGAAACATATGATCACCAACCTAGAACTCCAAATTTTGCCTTCTATTATCAACATAACCCTTTTGTCTACTCTAAGTTGTCTTCAATCTCTCTTATTAAAGCAATTTTTTTAGAAGTTGCTTGTATTAATTTTGGTCCCAAAATTTTTCGCTCACCAACCTTATCCCAACAAACAAGGGACTTACACTTTTGCTCATACATAACTTCAAAAGGTGCCATATCAATACTACTTTGAAAACTATTGTTGTAAGCAAACTCCACTAAGGGTAGATGCTCATCCCAGTTACCTCCAAAATCTAAAATACATACGTAGGCCCTCAAGTTTGTCCTTTTAACACATGTCGTATTAAGTGTTCTTTCAAAACTCCACAAGAGTTCTTTAGTGGCCCATTACTACTCATACGACTTACCTTTTTAAGTCACCTTGGAGACTCTGATCGAGGGATTTATCTAACCCCTCATTGTGATCCTTGGCAACTTTGAGTTAGATCTAGGATTTCCCTTGGGCAAAACCCAAGTAGAGAATAAGGTGTTTGCAGGACTAAAGGATTTCTAGCACCTGAAGTATTCCAGGGAGTGTATCCAGAGAAGAGTGGTGTTTTTTACTTTGGCTCGCTTTTATTCAACCTTCTAACGGGAAAGGCTATTGTGAATTATTAATGTCAATTTCCAATGATTTCGAGGACGATCTAAAGGATGATTCTGAGATCGATTGCATACAATCCTATGCAGAAATCATGGAATTAATGGGATTGTAGACCCTACTATTCTAGCAGAGGAAGGAGTCCCCCACCATCATCAATTCCAAGCAGTATTCCGACTTATTTACGAGTGTCGTAGAACGAATCCGGAGGAGAGGCCAATTATGTTGGATGTAGCAAAACAACTCATATGAAAAGGTATGTTTCTTTCACTTCTTTCTTATTTTATTTTAATTTTTTTTCATAAAAACGATTCATAAATTAACTAGTATTTTTACTATCTACTCAACTTCATTTCTAATGACCGTGTAACTTAGCCCATATGATTTAATATTTTTATAAATCATTTAAATTTTATATTATTTAAATAACATTTATTATATATTATTTTATTTTCCATATTTAAAAGGATATTTACAAGTTTTTTTTTAAATCTTATTTACTATTTAAATTTTGATATATAACAATAATAGCAATAATAATAATAATAATAACAAGAAGAAGAAGAAGAAATATTTGGGGATAAAATCTTACCGAGTCAAACTTATTTGAATTTAATCTATCTAACTACCTAGCCTAACACAAACTCAACCTAAGTTTGAAAGATTAAAAGATTGGATTGAAGTTGAGATGAATTAAGTCAAGCACTTTATATTAGAGAACAAATATCAAGTTTCAATACATTTAAATGTACATTGTACTTGAATTAGCCATATTGTGATCTAAACAAAGTGACTGTCTTTCCTCAGCAAAAAAAAAAAAGAATGCATTTTCTCTAATAAGTTCTTCCTTCATAAAATATAATTTTCTTAATCTACGTCTTATACGTTTTATCTCTATTCATTTTTTTTTCATTTTTTTTCTATTTTCATGTTTTTTTTTCCATTTTTGCTTTTCCATTTTATTTTTTCTAACATGACATAAATGTTGCAGAGGAAATTTCATTTATGATAGAGCAATTCATAATGATACATTTTCTTCGTACAATATTGGACCGATACATCTCTTGTGCCATCGAAAGGCTCTCGAGTAATATGGTATTTTTAATCAATGTGTTAAAGATTGCACATTTTATTTAAATTTCTTATATTTTTAGGTGAGACTTTAATATATATTTGTATTTATATTATGCTTAGAAGCATGATTCCAAAATAATATTTGTGTTACTTTTATTGTACATCTTTTTTTTTCCTCTCTATCTTTGGCCTTTCTATGAATAATATTGGTAATATTTTAGTATTCTTTTGTTATAATCCCAAATTTCTTTTTACTCAATTCATCTCCATCAATGGTGAAACAACAAATTATTCTACCCTTATTTGTAATTAAGCAATAATAAATTATATTAATGTTGGAGTTATTTATTTTCTATATTAGAATTATTATCTTTCTTTTTAGGAGTAAGAGTAAATTAGTCTTTTTTTTTATTTATTTATTTAAATTGTTTGAACTCCATTTGTGTTATACATATTTTTTTTTTTTAAGTAGATGGAATAAGAAACATGATTTTCTTTTCTCTTTCTCTCTATGGTTTTTTGAATCACATATGATATCGAAGTGCAATTGATTTTAATGGAATTCTTTATTTATGATTTTGTTTTTTATGTCATACTTTTTGGGATTGAGCCCTTAAAAGTAGGACATGATGTAACAAAGTTAGAGTTAACCATCCCCTTGCTATCCTTTCGGTGTATTGACATTGATTTGAGCATTTAATCAATGTCTTTTACTTTATACATGACTTGGGTACATTAGGAGTTGCACAAAAGATACAAGTCATGGGTTTTTTGTAAGTAGATAAGTTGTCCACAGTTGATTCATGGATTTAGGCAATCCAGTAGAGATTGTAGTGTACCACCTCCTAATAGGAGGGATGATTGATGGGTTTCCCATGGTGAGTGTACTAGTGAATGTGATGCACACTAGACAAGACCTATGGTTAATCATGACGCAAGGCTTTCAATTGTTATGATTCACCAAGCTACCATATTGTATGGACTCTCAACCTTGAGAGGATATTGAACCTGTGTCAAAATCAACTGTAATGGGATATTGAATCAACTTCAGAATTAGATTATGAGGGAGCCAGTACTCCTATGAGTCCCAATGGTTCCTGCTTTGAGCTCATATACTTTGTTGGTACGGATTATGAAGATCAAATTGGCTCGTTCACTTTTGTGCATAAGAGTATTTTGGTAATTTTGCAAGGTTTCACAAGAGTAAGTGAACAAAGTCTCTAGATTTGGCTAATTGATTAATTAGTAAGCCCTATTAGGTTAATTAATCAATTAAGACCTATTTTAGGTTAGATTAAGTGACCCGAGCCCATATGGGTTCAAGTTACTTAAATCTATTTAGGATCCCTATAAATACTCCCTAAGGGTTAAGGTTTCCATAACTTTTATCTTCCACCATCTAGAGAGAAAGAAATCAATAGCCTCCACCATCCTTTCCTTCCCATTGAAAGTGTGCCAAGAATAAGGTTGAGTCATTGGGCGGAAGATCGTGGGTTTACGAGACTTCCAACAACTTTAATATTGTCTTCAACACTTGAAATTTAAGGTTTGGGAACATCCAAACCTAAAGATTAGTACTTTAACCCTAAAAGATCAAATTTTTAAAAATTGATATTGTTTTCGTTGCTTAGATCTAAGATGCCAACATTATTGATCATAGATCCATGCCATGGGTGATCACATTGTTTTTCTTATCTTGACATTTGATTTCACATTCATTTTCTTTGGTTCATATATGTTTTCTTTTGTTATATGCTTATTTGTTGATTATCTGTAATACCTAATGAAAGAGACGATTCTCTTCAATCTACTAGTGTGAGATTAGGTGGGAAAAATTATTGATATTGGAATTATATGATGAAAAATTTTATGAAGAGCAAAAAAATGTGAGGTTATATTATTGGCACTTTACGCAAACCTAAGAATGAAAAGAGTTAAAAATTTATAGAATAGTTAGACGATTCCGAAGAAACATACAATTTGGAAAGTATCGCTTGGATCAATAACTCTACTAAGGATTCAATAGGTACACAGTTGATGAAATATGAATTTGCCAAGGAGATTTAGGAACATTTAGAAAGATTATATATGTAGTTTAATTTTGCAAAACATATCAATTAGAGATAGGGATGACAACTTCACGAGTTACCCACCCCGCCTTAACCTTATTAGGATGGGTATGGGAGTATAGTAATTGGGGATGGGATGGGTTAATCGGGTTTAGGCTGGGGTTGGGTTCTATAATAACTCGCCTGCTCTACCCTGAATGTAGAATTTTACAATATACCAAAAAAAAAAAAAAACTCCTATAAATATTTCTCTTCATTTTTAGGGTTCCTCGCTAAATAACCTCTCTTTTTCTCAAACGTAGAGACGTTCTTCTTTCTACTTCTCTTTCTCATTCTAGGCCTTTGTGGAATCGATTTTTCTCACAAAAGGCAAAGCTCAGCCAAAATCACACCCACTACAATGGCTTTGAAGCTCTTTACCACCTTCATCTCCCTATGCCATAACCCTCCTCCTCAATCTCATTATACTAGATCTCATAGAGTTTTCATGGCCTCCACTCTTCACTCCACCTCTATGTGAGTTTTTTCCCCATTCGTTTCTCATTGATTTGAAATCCTATGATACCAATTATTGTAATTCCAAATGTGTTTTTCTTATTGGTTTTATTTCTTTTATGGGTTTTTTTCACGATTTTCAAATGAATCATTATATGATTTGTAATTTGACTCTTTTTTTTCTTCTGTAGAGGTGTTTATGGGTGTCATCAAAAATTAGTTTTTGGTGTTTGTATTGATGTGGGTTGTTTCTATTTGATTTAAATGTTTCGATTGTTGAGATGAATCTTGTGGTTCATTGTGATAAAAAAAAAAATGAGTTTTTTTTCCCCTTCAAATTGATTGCAATTTGTTGCATCTTAGGTGATAATTTCTTTTTGGGAGCTAGAATTCATTATGGATTTGAGATTTGCATATGCCAAATGGGGCGGGACAAGAATGGGGATGGGATTATAGTTTTTGTTTGAAAACGAGAATGTGAATGCTTACTTTGCCCCAGCTCGGGTCTAGGAAGGGAATGAGATAGGGGTGCCCCATCCCAAACTCACCTTGTTGTCATTCCTAGTTAGAGATTGATATTTGAGCCCTTAAGTAGAAGAACATAAGTATTCAAGAGTTTTATTCACCTATGAATGATCTCTAGGATTGATTGGCTTTCATGAAATCAATAAAGTTCCAGGCTTTTAGGCCTTATATTGGCCGTAGAAAGGAATAACAACTGGTTTAATTTTTTATGGCCCTTTATAGTGATTTTGAGGCACTACATGAGACCATTTTGTATTACATCTCATTTCCCTTTGTTGATTCAATGGTCATTGAATTCTTAGCTAAGGAGATACATTTTAAGTCTTAGGTAGGAAAATAAATTATCTCCAATCTTCATACATCTATTTAGCAGTACCTTTTAGGCCACCTTCCAACAATCTAAACAAGCATTATTCAAAGGTTGTCATGGATGAATATTATAGCTATTATAAATAGAAGAGTCACTATAAGGCTCAATGTCCTTAGATCTTGAATAGAACAGTGCAACAACACTTTCTCAATAGTCTAAATAGAGTCAGTTTAATATTGACCAACAACATTTTTATAAGCCTCCATAGTTTAATACCTCAACAGTTGTTCCTTCATCTAACTCGTTTGGATTTAAACCCATACTATCCTCTCTAATACCATGGTAGTTGCCCTTCCCAAATAGTTTTAGAAGTTCCTGGCCACACAAACATGTGTTATGTCTTCCTTTTCAAGTTTGTAAGCCCCTAGTTCTTTAAGTATGTCTTCCTCCATATGGATCTTAGACTCTAGAGCTTCTCACCATACGTCACTTGATTTAACATACCATATGGAAATAACAAAGAAGAGAGGGGTCTTTTACTTCTTTATCTCCTACATCTTTTGTATCTGTCATTACTACTGATGACATTCTAATGCCTTTAGCTGATATTGGTTTATTATTACACCTTATTTTTCTTTTTTTAATGTTTATCATATTCCAAATCCTACATTTAGTCATCTATGTTGGTCAATTATGTGACTTTGATTACGCATTTTCCTTTTCCTTTACTTCTTGTTTTGTGCAAGATTAAGACAATTCATAGGTAAGGGACAATTATATATTTTGGGTGAGCTAAAAGTACCAATAGTTGCCAGCCCAAGTGTTGATTTGTTTTCCTTTCATTTAAGTCATTCTTTATTTAGTTTTTATTTATGACATTCTTGTTTAGGACATGTTTTGACTTCTCATTTAAAGTATTTAGTTTCTACAAAAACATTAGGAGATTTACAACCATAAGATATTTATGATTGTAGTGGTTGTAAACTAACAAAAATTTTTGCTTTACCTTTTAATATAAGTGTTTTCTTTTCTTCCACACCATTTGATTTATTTCATTATGATATGTGGGGACCTTCCCTAATTTTTACAAAAGGAGGATCTCAATATTATGTTTCCTTCATTAATGAGCATACTTGTTATTATTGGGTTTATCTTATGACGCTTTGTTTTGATTTTTTGAGTATTTATAATAACTTTTAAGCCCTTGTCAAAACTCAACATTCTATTGTTATCAAGTGTTTTAGGTGTAATTTTGGTAGGAAATATACTTCCATTGTATTTTGTGAATTACTTGTTTCACATGGAATTAGTCACCACACTTTGTTGACACTTCAAAAGAAAATGGTGTTACTAAGAGGAAACATAGGCACATTGTTTAACATGCTCATTTTCTTTTATTGTTTGCATGTGTTCCTACTGAATTCTTGGGAAAACCAGTTCTTCCTACAATTCACTTAATTAATAAAATCCCCTCATCCTACACCTTTGGTTTGTCACCATTTGAAAAGTTGTATGGTTATACTCCTGATTATACTTCCTTAAGAGTCTTTGGTTGTACTTATTTTGTCATTGTCCTCATGTAGAGCATAGTAGTTATTTTCTCTTTCTGTCATTTGCATTTGTCTGAGGTAGAGTGAAGGTCAAAAGGAATATCGTTGCTTTGATCTGACTAGGCATTAATTATATATATCTTGTCATCTTTTCTTTTTTTAGCATATACCTTTCTTTTTTATTCCTGCTAAGTCTTGTAATGTATCTAAGTCTGATCTTGTTTGCATTGATCCTTTCTTGGACAATACAAATAGCTCTCCTATAACTATTGGTACTTTAGTTCTCGATTTTTGTGATCTTTCCTCTCCTCTTATGGCTACTCTAACACCTTCTAAGATTGTGGATCTTCCTCCCCCACGTACTTCTTAGTGTCCTTGTAAGTTTACTAAATTACCAAATTTTGTTTATGTAGGGAAGCTCGAATTACTCTGTTACCTGACCTTGGATCTTGTTAAGTATATCCAAAACTTCCTAGGGTTGTCTAGATCCTAGCAACAGAAGCAAAATAACATTTAAAACAATATCAAGATCTAGATATTCCCAAATCAATTCCTTATGGTGAAGAACATTGTCGAATGTGGCAATAGTCATTGGAGATCTCGCAAACCCACTAATTTTCCACTTGATGACTCGTTTTTTGAGTCTAGGCATTGAGATGGTGAAAATATCTAAAGGTTGGAGGCTACAATTCTCTCTCATGACATATAAGGGAGAATGAGAATGAAAGAAACAAAAGTCTAAGAAGCCGAGGCCCTAACCTAACTCCCCCTCATTCTTCCCCTAAAGGGGTATTTATAGACTTCCTATTAGGCTTAAGTGACTTGAACCCACTTTGGACTTAAGACCACTTAATTTAACCCAAAAAGAGTCTTAATTGATTAATTAACTTAATAGGGTTCCAATTAATTAAATAACCTAGTCCATAGATACCGTTCACTAACCCTATGCAACCTAATAATAATTAATAAGAAATATTAGGGGTTGACTCAATCCAATTCGAGATGACCCAACCCTAATTTTCTAAAGGTTGTAGAAACTTGGAAAAGAAAATAACATTGGGTTATGCTTTAGATAAATTTAAGGTGAGCACATTATATTAAAGATCAAATATCAAGTCCCAATATAATTAAATGCACATTGTTGCGGTTTGACCCAACTAGCTTGTTGATTTACCACCTTTTCTATATGGAAAAAGAATACATTACTCTAATATAATTTTCTTAATCTTCATCTTCTATGTCTTATCTCTCCTCATTTTTATTTTCAATTTTTTTTCTAGATATAAATGTTGTAGAGGAAATTTCAGTTCTAATGAAGCAAATCACAAGGAAAAATCTATGTGCAATCTTGGATTGACACGTTTAATGTGCCAACGAAAAGCTCTCGAGTGATATAACATTTTAAATCTTTGTGTTATAGATTGCATTCTTATACTTTTGGGTGAGACTTTTATATTTATTTGTATGCATACATTATGCTTTGAAGCACAATTCTTTTCCCTCTCTTTGAATAATATTTTGTGCATGTTACAAGAACGATATGAAAATTTTTTAGCATTGTTTATTTTGTTATAATCCTAAATTCCTTTTTACTCGAATCATCTCCTTTTTAATTCTTTAACTATATGACCTTGACACTACAAAAATTTTATTATTTTTCATAATTAAATAGTACTAGCTATGAATTGATTATTAATTAGAGTACTAACTATGAATGTTGCAGGTATAAATTAATATGAGTAAGACATTATCTTATATATATATTTGAAACCAAATATTATGCATAGTATAAGCATTTTTTTATTATTAGGCTACAAATTATTATAAATAGATATATTTAAAAAAAATAGTTGATTAATTATAAATATATTAGAAACATTTATCAAAGAATTTCAAAATAAAAATATAGTAAAAACAGAAAAATATTGAACGGATATAATATAATAATAATATCATATACAATATATATAATATTTTATATATGAAATATATAAAATATAATGTATAATAATATATAAAAATATTTTTTATAATAGTAATAATAATAATAATAATACTATACTATACCAAATTAATTATATACATTGCACAAAAATATTAATATTATACTTTACAATAATATATTATATCGCATAATATGTTTTATGTAAATTTATTTTCAATATTTTCTTATATTACCGAAAACTTAAAATGAAATAAGATTTTATAAATTTTCAGGTTTTAAACACAATATTTACTTTATTAATCAAACATATTTTTTAAGAAAATGAAAAATAAGAAATGAAAATTATTTTCAGAAAATAAAAACAGAAAATGAAGACTAGAAATGCTTTTGAAACCAAAAGCAACCTAAACATTTGCATCCAAATCAAATGGACTTTGCCCATTTTCAGAAAACCGTGTGGGCTCCTCTTAAACAAAGGTACTTGCTCTAGAGACCCTATGTTCTTGACCCATAAATATTGGTTAGGCCAACCAATCCATAAATCCTCACTTGTTTTGAAACTAAATAAATGTTCGTGAATATACCATAAATATTAGTGATTTTTTTTTTTTTTTACCATGTTCCTATTCTTTGCAAGTTGATCTCATTGTATAAAGCTTGTAAACTTTGATTTTATTGTATTTAAAAAAAATTTAAAAAATATAAATGAATTGTCAAAATTATGGTATTATAAAATATTTTATAAAAATTTAAGGATGCCAATATTTTGTAAAAGTTAGAAGGCGTTATAGAAGTCTAAACACGATCACATAATATAATTTTATAAAAGTGTTTTGAAAAGTTATTATTTAAGAGTGCATTTGGTAGTTATTTTAGGAAGTGTTTTAAAACTTTCTTACACTTGAAAATTTTTATCTTTTTAAGTATTAAAAAAAAAACTAAAAAGGCTTTCTATAATCGCCTACCAAACGAACACTAAGAGTTTATTTGTAGTGAGTTTAGAAAATATTTTCAAATTAAAAAACATATTTGAAGAAAAATTATATATTTAATGAAATTTAAAAAACACTTTTAGAAAGTTGAAAAATCACTTATAGTATATTTTTTTAAGAAAAACACTTAGAACCCGTATAATATTTTTAATACTTGAAAATTTTTATCATGCAAAAGCTAGAATTATTAGAAATGTTTTCTAGAATCACTCTCAAACACATTTTCCCTAAAATAAATGATTATTTCAAAAATGTTGTTAGAGGAAACACTTCCCCTAAAAACATTTCTAATAAAAATATTATTAAATACACTCTAAAAGTCATTTTAATATTGTCTTTAGAACTAGTATTAAAAATGTTTTTTGAAAAAAAAAAATTTAAATAAAATATTTTGAAATATTTAGAAAAACACTTTAAAAATTGATAAAAATCAGTTTTAATGCTTTATCGAGTTTAAAAAATACTTTTAAAGAAAACACTTTCATGAATATGATAACAGGTAACTTACAACACTGTTATAGTACAACTCTAATTATGGACTCTTATATATATATATATATATATATATATATATATATATATATTTCAAATAAACATGTCGAGTACACCGTGACATCTTAAAGTCGATTCTGTCTTGCAACAACTCAAGGGAATGGTTGATTATTCCCCCTATTTCGTATTCAGCTCACCCTCTATGCCTGTGTATTCCTCGTGGTATACCAAAAGACTTGAAGCCATTCTCAAGGTCTGGGAGTGTCTTGTCCAAGAGGTACCTACTTTTCCATTGAGATTAATTCTAACTCTAGATGATATTGCATAGGGATGGCGATGGTATGGGTTTTTTTCAGGTACCCTCCCCTCCCCTCCCTCCCCTCCCCTCCCCTCCCCTACCCTAATGGAATGGGGTTCAATTTTAATAAACGGGTTTGATAATTTTTTTTAAACCTAGGACGAGTTCGGATATAACCCCGTTCGCCCCGCCCCGATTATATATAAAATTAATTTTTAAAATTAATTTAATTTAAAATTTAAAATTAATTTAATTTAATTTTTATTTTATTATTTTTAATATATAGATAATAAAAAAATATTTTTAATAAAATAAGTTATAAAAATATAATAATTTAATTATTTATAAAATGTATTTATTTTAATATAATTAAAAAAATTAAAATAATTAAAAAAAAAAGTTAAACGGAATTCCAACTTATTCTCTAGTGTTGCATAATGAATGCAGAGGGGAGGCCAATTATGTTGGATGTAGAAAAACAACTTAAGACGAATTCAAAGTTATGTTTCTTCACTTCTTTCTTTTTTTAAAAAAAAAAAATGATTCATAAATTAATTAAAAATTTTACCATCTTTGCTCAATTTTTATAAATTATTTATCTTTTATATAATTTAAATAACATTATTTTATGTATTTATTTTTTATTATTATATGTTGCTTTTTATTTTTTTATAAAATAGTCACACGTTTTTTTGTTTTTACCTTATTTATTACTTATATTTTAACATAAGTATATTTCTAATAATAATTAATAAGAAATATTAGGGGTTGACTCAATCCAATTGGAGATGACCCGACCCTAATTTTCTAAAGGTTGTAGAAACTTGGAAAAGAAAATAACATTGGATTATGCTTTAGATAAATTTAAGGTGAGCACATTATATTAAGGGAGAATTGTGTTTTCAGACCAGCTAAATTGGGTAATTGAGGTAAGGTCCTCATATCACTCATAATTAAATTCAAAACCCAATGAAAGAGTAGAAATTGAGAGGAAGAATATTGTCTTTAAAAAATCCCTAAAATACCCTTAACTATTAAATGAAAAAACTAACCAATCATCTCACATTTTTCATTCTCTCTTTAACTCTTTTACCCTTCTCTCACCTATTTAATAGTGGAACCAAGTTGAATCATTTTTCTTTATCAAATTGAATATGAAATATGGTTAAAAATTATTATTGCCAAATGCATTTTTGAAGTGAATAACTTTTAAATACCTCATCAAATATTATTCTTTTTTCAAACTTATATTATTTCTCATATATATTAAATAATTTTTAAACACCTCATAAAATATTAGTATTATTTGTTTGTTCTAACTTGTAAATTAGATATTATCAAATATTTTTTTTTTCAAATTTATAGAACATATAATAAATACTTTTTAAATACCTCATAAAATATTATTATTATTATTTTTTAACTTGCAAATTAGACACATGATATTTATTATTTCTCATATTATTTCAAAAATAATGTAAACACTCACATGTATATTATATATATAATATTAATCAAGAAGACAATATTTCTAAGACTAATTTACCAACCTTCCAATAATTTTGAAAGTGTAAATAGGGAAATTGGTCAAATTAAAGTCTTCAAAATATTCAAAAAATTTCCATTCCAAAATTACCTAATTGCTCTCCACACTAATCCTAAATATTTTTTTAATAAAGATTTAAATATTTAAAACCATTAAAATAAATACTTTCTTATTAAAGCAATTTTTTCAAAGTAATAAGATAAAAATCATGAAATCTTCAAAACTATAATTACAACAAATATTTTTAATTTAAAAACTAATTTCAGAATTTAAATTAATGATTTAAAAAAATAAAAATGTTATAAAAATAATTTTTAATTCCATTTAAATATGATTTTTTTAATCTCTATTGATAACAATGAAATTATGTTTATAAAGGCAAAATAGTAAAAATATATATTTCATTTAGTTTCTTATAATAAACAATTCAAACATCATTGATTTTAATTTTATTTCCTATGTGTTAATTTTTGTAGGGAATGTATTAATGACATAATTTGGTAAAAACAAAAAAAAAAAAAAACAAAACTATCAATAATCGTCTTAATGTCAAACTCAAGTTGTTTAAAAATTGTACAAAACCTATTAGGAGCCTTGTACACTCTTGTACACTTAGCACATTTCCCTTGTACAGTTAGTGTAATACCCTTGTACAATGACACAAATTTCATATCTCTCATAAGTTATATGTCCATGTAAGTGTATTAATCATATTTTTAATGGTTTGGTTGAGAAAATGGTGAATAACTTACGATCAATTTTTTTTTCCCCAAATATCATTATTGGAAAAAATATTGGAATTTTCATGTGAAAGTTAAATAAAGTGCATGAAATATGTGTACAATCCTTGAGTGACAAGGAAAATAAAAATGTGGTTTAGAATCGATTAAAATCATTCACAAAGAGTAATCTTGTGCACCTTTGTACAATTAGTACATTTCCCTTGTACAGTTAGTGTAATACCCTTGTACAATAACACAAATTTCATATCCCTCTTAAGTTATGTGTCCATATAGGAATGTTTAACCATATTTCCAATGGTATAGTTAAGAAGATGGTGGATGACTTAAAGGTCCAATTTTTTTTCCCCAAATATCATTATTGGGAAAAGTATTAGAATTTCCATGCGAGAATTAAATAAAGTGCATGACATATGTATACAAGACATGAGTGATAAAAAAAAATAAAGAAATGACTCATAATCGATTATAATCTTTCACAAAAGATAGACTTGTACACCCTTGTATACTTAGTACATTTCCCTTGTACAGTTAGTGTAATACAATTGTACAATGACGCAATAAATGAATAAATAAATTTAATTTTTTATTTTCATATAAAAAAAAAATAGTGCTAAACAAGGTTTTCAATTTTCAATTTAAAAATAGTTTTCATTTTTTAATTAAACGTATTTTCAAAAAGAGACAATATAGAAAATAAAAAATATTTTTAAAAATAAAAAATAAAAAATAAAAACAAGAAAAAATATTTTAAAACCGAACTCAAATATAATCTATATAATTTTTAATTACTTGTTTTCATCTAAAATAAGTAAATATACCTTTTAACCCTTTTATATAAGAAAAATTCAATTTCTACTATGTATTGATATAATCCACTTCTAAAATTAGGTCATCTGAAAACATTTTAATTGATTACTTAAAATAAAAACTCTCCATCCATTCTATTTCTCTCTTTTTCTTTTTCTTATTTTAATAAATTTTCAATTAGTTCAAATCATTAAAAAAAAATTCCTTAATAAACAAATTTATAACATTTCATATAACTTATTACTAAAAGTCATGTTCAAAAAGTTATTAAAATAAGGAAGGAAGAAGATTAAAAAAAAATAAACTTTTTATTTTATAATAGTTAAAAAAACTTTAAAATACTTTTTAGTATAAAAGAAATTAAAATAGTGAATATATTTATTTTAAACAGTATTTTAATTATTAAAATATTTACTTCTAAAATGTAAAAGATAATTTTTATTTATTTAAATTAATATATTTTTAGAAAGTATTTTCCAAAATAGTCTTTGAATCATTAATATAATTTTTGTTTATTTATAATTTAAAAATAAAAAATAATGTTGATTTTTCAATTATTTATAAAAGAGTTTAAAAAATAATAAAAAAATCTAAAAATGGTTAAATAAGAAAGAATAGTGGCATGTGAAGAGTGGTATAATAAAGACAAAAATGAGTCAAGTGGATATTTTTGTTAATTACTATCTCATATCTTTATCATCAATTATGGGTGGTTGGAGGACCTTACCTTAATTATCAAGCCTATATGGGTTGAAAACACAATTTTCCCTTTAAAGATCAAATATCAAGTTCCAATATAATTAAATACACATTGTTGCAATTTGACCCAACTAGCTTGTTGATTGACTACCTTTTCTATATGGAAAAAGAATACATTACTCTAATATAATTTTCTTAATCTTCATCTTCTATGTCTTATCTCTTCTCATTTTGGTTTTCAATTTTTTTCTAGACATAAATGTTGTAGAGGAAATTTCATTTCTAATGAAGCAAATCACAAAGAAAAATCTTCGTGCTATCTTGGATTGACACGTTTCATGTGCCAATGAAAAGCTCTCGAGTGATATGATATTTAATTTAAATTATTGTGTTACAAATTGCATTCTTATAATTTTGGGTGAGACTTTTATATTTATTTGTATGCATACATTATGCTTTGAAGCATATTTTTTTCCCCTCTCTTTGAATAATATTTTGTGCATGTTACAAGAACGATATGAATAATATTTTAGTATGGTTTATTTTGTTGTAATCCTAAATTCCTTTTTACTCGAATCATCTCCTTTTTAATTCTTTAACTATATGACCTTGACACTATGTAAATTTTATTATTTTTCATAATTATATAGAAATAATATTATAGAAAAATACAAAGTAGTATTTAAGAATTTCTAAATCTTCTTGAATGTGAAGTGAAGAATAAAATGGCATTAAGAACTAATTGATACATAATACCTGATCCATCTCAAAGATATTTTTCAATTTTAGTGTGCTTCTATTTAACATTTTTAATTGGAAAGGCATTTGTTGATTTACTTTCATCAATTTAAACATATAACAAGAAGGTTAAACTTTTGAAAAACAATGACGATTCAATTAATTGATTATTAATTAGAGTACTAGCTATGAATGTTTGAGGTATAAATTAATACAAGTAAGACGTTATCTTATTGTGGACCTCGCATTTCAGCTCATGGATTTTTCGCTCGATAGTGAGCTCGATTTTTATTTATTGGTAAAAATTGATTTTTAGAAAAGACTTGAAGACGCCACTTATTTTTGTTTTATTTTTAAAAGGGTAAACAAAATAAGAAAGAAAACCTTAAGTGTGACTCTTTATTTGGAAAAGGTGGTCTGTGAAAAACCGGATCGGACGGGGTTAGGTTACTTATCGGGAAGGTACGGTAAAGACTATAGCACCCCTCTAAGTCCCTAAAATCGGGTCTCTACTAATAAAATGAAACAAGTATGGTGATTGATAAATAAATCAATGAGTACTGAATGAAAATTACAACAAAATACCCGAATGAATATGAGAGGCAAAGAACGTACCTAAATGATGACATGGTTTACTTCAAAGAAAACAAGGGTTAGTGAACTAATATAGGATGAACATATGCGTATCACAAAGCAGAACAAATCAATCACGCATGACAATCGGATCAATCAATCATAAATCACACATGTGGGGCCTCCACCAAAACCCAATTTATTTTGCATGAATTAATATCACATATTCCATTATACTATAATTATGAAAAATTCATTTATGCTTATTAAAATCAAGAGGAGCATAAGATTGTTTGAAAACCAAAGTGGAATTAAAACCATTTGAGAAAAAATTGGATTTTTGAAATTTATTTGAAAATTGGAGTCTCGGGGACTTGTTTGAAAATTGGACCCTTGGGAATTAAATTTAAGGATTGGACATTTGGAAATTAAATTTAAAAGAAATTGGAATTGAAAATTATTTGAGAAGTAGAAACTGTGAAAATTTTATTATATAACTTAGAATATTTGGAAATCATTCGAATCGAAGGTGGAATTCTTTTAGAAATAAACAAATAAAATGATAATAACAATAATAATAATAAATAAATAAATGAATAAACAAAAAAAAACGAAATAAATAAATAAAAAATGGCTAAATAACTAAAAACATATGAAAATAGTGCTTCTTTTGAAAGTCAATTTTGAACGCATGCATGAAGACAACACGTGGACTTCAAAAGCGGCCCCCCGAAGGTTCTTTCAAGCTTCAGTAGTCCCTCATCTATCACATACACCATCTGAATTGTCTATATGGGGAGCAAAATCCAACTGCATCATTTCTTCAGTTATCAATACATCATCATGGTCATCATTGTCACCACCAATTGCTATCCTTTCGTCAACTTCCCGCTGACCATTACATGAAACGTGTCATAAACTTTAGGCTTCCAATTCCCCAAACACCTCAGTCCTCTATTGTCGTCCCCAATTTAGATGAGGAACAACTTCTGCTTGAGTGACATCATTTCCTGGCCTATGCATGTTAGCTTGAGGCGTCAAGGTCAATTCATGAGTAACTTCAGCTTCGGTTGGTTAAGCCCGATGACCCCCAAAAACCTAGGATGTGTCAGATTTCCATATTGCACTTCGAAACGTGCCAAAACCCATGCTGCTCAAGACCCATTTGACAGCCAATATTCAGTATGTGACCACTGTTTGAGTAAACGACTTTTGCATGGGCTTCCACCAATGGTTTCTCCCAAGCCATCATGATAGCTTTGCTATCGGAACCATCAGTTTATCCACACCAAAAGCAGTTCTATCTCCCGAACAATCCTCGTCAGAATCACCACCTTTTGTTTTCTTTCCTCGTGATTGTTCTCTGGAGCAATTTTAGCTTGAGTCCCGGCGTCGAGGAGGGCTTCAAACGCTTCTTGGTGGCCGGAATCCATGGTGGAGTCGGCGGTAAAGAGGTTGGAAGGAGAGAACGCGTTCCAAGGAACGCCAGCTTCCAGCAGAATCTTGATGGTATCGGCGTGGCCGAGCCTGGCAGCATGCATGAGTAGGGTAAGGCCCTCGCCATCAAAGAATAAGAGTCCATCAAGGTATCTTTTTATCTCACCAAGCATCCTCAGCTTTCCTGGATGAGGGAGCAACACTTCGGAGGAGCATCATCATCCGTGCATGTCACGCAGAGAAGAGTATGGGAAGGAGGCTGTGGTGCAACTGGTTGGGCATAGAAGAGGACTATGAGCAAGTTGGGAAATGGGTTAACCGTTCTCGTGCATGGTGGTCACATGCGCATGGGAAGCGAGTAGTAATCCAAATGGGCAGGCCATGAGCAAGATTGAAGGTGAAGAGAGACATGGATATGATGGGTATAGGGAATGATGAAATACAGGTTTGAAAAATGGGTATGAAAGTTGGTGTGGAGGATGGGTGTTGTAATGGGTATGAAGTGGGTGTGAATGGCAGCCATGGGCATGTTGGGTGAGAAGGCAAGTGAGGGAAAATGGTTATGTGGAATGGTGAGCATTTGCATGGGAGTGAATATGAGGATTATAAGGTGCAGGCGGTGGGCTTGGAAACGTGGGATGAATTGAATATTGGTGAGCACGCTAGTGGGTATGAAGATACGAGATGGGATTAGTTGGATGGGTAGTGGAAGAGAGTGGCCGTGCATGAGGTGATTGATAATATGAGTGATGGTTTCAATGGGTATTTGAAAGGGAAATGACAGCGAGCACTCATGAGGCTCCATGCAAGAGAGAAGATTGGATGAAGAATGAATGGGGGGAATATGGATGTGGTGGAGGATGCTCTTGATTCCTGCAAGCGTGAGTGAAGGATGAGTATGACTGGCACGAAGGGCGGGAAGATGGTGAAACGGAGCGGGTTTGATGGGTCTCGGGATGGATATGATAAATGATGGAGAAAATGGGTTAGTGGGGGTGTGAGTGAAAGACGCATGGGGATATAATGAGTACATAGGAAGAAAAGCATCATGGATCGATGGTCCTCCATGCATCACCCCTTTGCTTAACAGCCACTTTTTCAAGAACCATGTCCAAGGCTAGCTCGCCCTGCCGACTTTTGCAAGAGTTTTCTTATCCAAGTCGTGGTATCTGGACTGATCCAGATTATGTTCACCATACAAGCACGGGAGTCACCTCTGATGATAGTCTGCAGCAGAACTGGGCAAATTTTGTGAGCGGGTAGACGTAAAACTTGCTCTAAATTACCATCACAGTTGCTTCGCCAAAAGAACAGCAAGCATGGCATGTCTGACCCTTTGCTTTGACAAGAATTCCGGAGATAGCAACACTCCCTGAAAGTCAGAATTGTCTTCTTAAAGAACAGATCAACATTATTCTCCTTCCGGAATGAATTAATGGTCTCTTCACGCTTTTGGAGGGTCTCTTGCATACTTATGTTCAAACCTTGCATCAACAACCTGTTTAGATGAATATGTCCAACAAAATCTTTCTGGGTATTTTGCGTGGCCTCTCAGGGAATGGAAAAATCCCCAATGACGCTGAAACTCTCTGAAAATGAATTTTCCATCAACAAAGGCTATAAAGAAACAAAGGACTTCGAGACCTCATTGGGACTTTCCTCAGAGAAAAGGGATGTGGCAATTTCATTGAGATCCTCGACCCAGATGTCCAATATGAAGTGCGGCACCCAGCATTTCAAAAAAACTTGACAGATGAATATGAGAAAAAAAAAAAAACAGATCATGGACATATATATATATATATATATGTAAAAAGAAAGCTACTAAGGTGGTGTTTGTTTTTTTGACTTTTTGCTGAAAGTAATTTGATTTTAGAATTTAGTTGTTTGTTTTTTTTTTTTAATTTTTAATGACTTATTACTAAATTTTTAAAATTTTTGGCTAAATGAAAAAAGCCAAAATATTTGGCTTTTTCTAAATAGAAAAAGCCAGTTTTTGAAACCTCCCCTCAAAGCCCGACACCCGACCTTAGCCCACCCATCCCCTTAAAGCTTTCTGCAACTGGCATCCTCAACCCTCACCTCATCCCCAAAGCGGTAATTTCTTCATTCTCCTCCTCCATCGCTCTCCATCCGAGACTACACAGTTGGAAAGACGCTTCACTTTCAATCGACATTGTTGATCTGATTGAAGGTAACCCTCAACCCAAATTTATTTTGGATTTTTGGATTTTAATAGAGCAGTCGAGTCTCATTTCCCAGTGCTTCTCTCTCTAAAACTCTCATTCTCTATTCTGGTATTCAAGTGCTCTGTTTAGGGTTTTTGAGTTCACATGTTGCAGGTCCTAAAATAATTTTAGGATTTCTAGGCTCTGTTAGAGGAGCTGTGTGGGTGTTTCTTTTGTTTGAGTTCATTTTTAAGAAAAGATTTATAGGCTATTGATTTTGTTTGAGATTACAAAGAATGTGGGTATCGGGTATTTGGGTTTTTTTGTCTCAACAAGACCAAATCAGGAGTATTCAATGGGTGGTTGGGAGTTTAATATCTATCTTTTGCAACCCTTTTGAATTAGTTGTTCAGACTCTCTTACACCATTTCTCTGATTGGTATGTGGATGCTTTGTTTGCTGAATTTTACTTGGGTTATGTTTATGCATCCTGTCCTTGTGATCGACTTCTGAATTTTTGGCTTTGGTCCATGGGTATCCATCCTTTTAAGCTCTCTGATGATCTGACTGCAGTGAGACTATAGACTCTTATAGCATGTGCCTATATTTTCATATATAATCTATGGAATGTTTCTTGGATTCTGTTAGATGGGTTTAACGAACAGGGTTATAAGCTGCCCTGTTTATGGGTATAGTTTCTATTCCATCTTTGTAAAGTTCACAGTGATGCACTGTTGTTGGATTTGTTTTGTTGCTTTTGTAGTCATCATCTAAGTGTAGATGTGTACATAGAGAGAAAAACCAAGGCTGCTTGGCAGTTAATATGCCATACAATTAGTGGATCCTTCTAGGAGATTGCTTTCTCATAGATCAGGATGAATTTTGAGGTTTTAAATTCAAGATTCTCTAAGCTTCGACCTTTTTCAATAATGGCCTCATCAAGATCAAAAGGCCTGTTTGTGACTGTAAGTACCATCACTTTCTCTATTTCCTATGTACCCAATCCAACCAGATATTGAATATATAAATCATAAGGTGATTCAGAGGTAAACATAATGTAACATTCTTGTTGCTGAAAGTGGCAACTCCAATACTTTCAATGATGATAAGTGGCAAATATGATTAGGGATTTGGTGGAGCTTTAAACACTCTTGAAGTAGGAGAGTTTGAAGACCATTTAGATGTGTAATTGATGATGGTAAGTCCATTATAGTTGTTCCACTCAAATCAAGCACCCTTAGCTCTCTCTAGCTTTGAACAGCCATTGCAAGACAAAGTTTGAAGGTGTTTCGACTTGTAAATGCCTCTTGGAAGAAGCTCCAGGTTTACACATCCTGCTAGTCCAATATGACTTAATTTTGATATTGTTTCTCTAGATGTTGAATATGGTTAATTGACATTATATTTGAGACTTGGCACATTGAAGTTTGCACTTTAGGTTGTCCTCATCTGTTTGCTGAGTGAGAATCATAGAGGGTTACTAATTTTAGTTCATAAAACCAGCCTATTCTGGCTGCCAGTCTTGTATGATGAACCCATTAGGACTGTTTTTACTCACTGCATCTGCCTGCACTTCTTATCCAAAAAATGAAACAAAATAAAACAAAGGAAATCTATTTTGGAGCACTGTTTGTGTGACATGCATGTAAACTGTCATGATGGTGGCTGGTGGTGCAATAGTCATTTAATAATATATAGGTGGTATTGATTAGGTTTTTTTCTAAAGTGGATTACAGTTCCAAAGCAAAAAATACTGATCAAAACAATAATGATAAAAAAAAATTATAGGGAAGAAATGGGCATATGAAGAAGCCTTGTCTTTCACATTAAACGTTAAACAAAAGATATGGATTTGTTTGTCTATCTTTCATTCAAGTGTGGATGTTACAGTACATAAGAAAATATGCAGTGTAAAACTTGATTGCAAAAGAAAATCATGTTATATAGCATAATCTGAAAATATTTCCAAAGTGTAACCTGATCAGTGGTTTGGATAATGTAGACGAGAGTGTAAGTGGCCAATAATTTGGTTCTCTGTGTTTGTCCATTTCTGAATAGGTTCTGCAGTTTGGTTTGGGGGCTTGAAGTAGATTCATGTTAATTTCATTAACAGTGCTATTTTTATGCATTGAAAAAAATGCCAGAAATCATCCAAAGTAAGCACATTTACACACTTGCTCATGTGAACTCTCACCTACTTCACTTTGCTGCTTCAGGAAATAATTATTTTTCTATTTGAACATTACTAGAATTTGATATTACTGTCAGTGGTTTGGATGTGAAACAGAGAAATAGATCAACAGGGGTCAAGAACATCAATGAGAAATAAAATTTGATATTATGTGTGATCATAAGTGCCTATAGAAATGCGTAGACTTTCCATAAGCATACTCCATGCAATTTCTTAAAATAATTCCATTCAGGAATAGACAAATCATGTATGTAGCAATATTGAAGTCCCTTATCAAGGTCCCAGTAAAACAACTAATGCAATCAGTCATATAATTGAATTACTTTGTATGTGATGGTTTCATTTTTTTTGAATAAGATTTGGTATGATAGCCCTTTCCCATCAACTTGCAGAAATGATAGGTCCAGAATGCCTAACTTCTCTAACTTTTGAACAGCATCATCCACATCAAAATTATAGTCCTCCCCAAACTCTTCTTTGATTAGTTCCTCACACTGCGAATCAAGATCCTATTCCAAATTGTCACAAAGCAATAAATCAATGGTGATAAAAAGAACCCATATTTAGTATCATGAGGAATCTGGATATGTTTAAGAAGTATACATAGAAGATTGAGTTGGATTTTTATCTTATGGAGAAGAAGAACTACTATGCACAAAATATTCAACCAGGCTATCCTATGAGTCATTAATTTATATAAATTACTAGTCACAGCTTGACTATGTAAACAGGTTAAGGTCTTTTTTACAGTCTTGAACAGGGTAAGGTCTTAGATCAAATACATTTCGTTGAAACTACTATCGTTGTTAGGCATGGGTATAGCTCAAAATTGAATAGATAAATCCAAAATTGAGTTCTTAACTTTACAGTTTCAACCAGAATGGAATGGTTGAGGACCCATGACTCCAAACAAATGGCACAAAGGACTCAAAGTTTGTTCCTACTGTTCAGCTATTTAGTCATATCTGGCTTCACTTATGACCATAGTTTCAACTCCTTAACCGACTTTTGTTCATACTCAAACTTTACATTCATGAAGATTTTTATTTTATTTTATTTTATTTTATTTTATTGTCTCTAATTGAAAATTGAAAATTAATCATTAATGTTAGTTGGTTTTTTGTACAGTAATGAGTCAAAATGTTGATATTAGTAGGGCAAATTGGACTGACTCCATCCAAAGAAAGCACTTTATTGATCTTTGTCTTCAAGAGGCAAACAAAGGCTTTAGATCAGGTGGAGGTTTAAAGTCTAGTGCTTGGCCTCAAATTGCTGAAGAGTTGGAGAAGTTACTTGGAAAACGTTATACTTCAAAACAACTTAAGAATGGGTGGGATTACATGAAAAGACAATATCTCATTTGGAGTAAAATGATGACTATGACAGGACATGGTTACAACTCTGTAACCAAAACTTTTGATTGGCCAGCTGAAAAATGGGAAGAATATCTACAAGTAGTTTTTTTTTATGGATTTGAGTGAATTTTAAAAACAATTGTCTTGTATATGTATACATAACTAATTTGTTGTTTATCTTGTAAAATAGAAATATCCAGAAGCTAAACAATTCCGTTTTAAACCATTAGCAAATGTGGAAGAATTAGAGGCATTGTTTGGAGGAGTGTTAGCTACTGGGTCTAAAAATTGGAGCTCTAGAGGAGTGATAGCTTCTAGGGCTGAGAAATCATCAACACATTCTACATCTATGCCTAGCGAAACTTCAATTAGTTTAGAAGAAGATGAGGATTTGAATCAATGTCATGCAAGATTAAGAAATGTCATTGAACGTGCTTTTGGTGTTGTTAAGGCGCGTTTTCCAATATTGAAGAGAATGACACCTTATTTGTTTACTACTCAAACAAAAATTGTCATGACATGCTTCTCCATTCACAATTTTCTTTGACAAATCTCAGTTGCGGATAGATTATTTTCTAAATATGACAATGAAGTAGAATTGGAAAGTGACAATGCAAATCAAAATCAAAACTCAACTACAAGCAGTTTTTTGCAGCATTTGATAAAGAATTGTTATGTTTTTTCTTTAATTTGATTTAGGTTTTATCAATCCATTATTTTTCATATTATTAAGTTTAAATATTTTATTTTAATTATATAAAAAATAAATATATTAATTATTTTTTGTAAGAATGATAATGATAAATTATTTATTATAACAATTTTATTATTTTGAACTTTTTAGAAATAAGTTAAATTATATTTTTTTAATACATTAAAATATTAAGATATTGGTTTTCAGCATATAAAAAAACAAACAACTTAATACTTAATAGAAATAAAATTAAAAATAAAACAAACAACTTAATGCTTAATGCTATTAAGCATTATTTAGTATTAAGTTAAAAAAAATTCTATTTAGAATTAAGCCAAAAAAACAAACGCCACCTAAGTCTCACCCCGTTCCACATATGCCAATGGGAGGGGTTTAGGTGGAACCAAAAGAAAACATGGGCATGATCTCCAAAAAAAAAAACAAATGCAATGATGAATCCAAACACAGGGTATTCCAAAACAAAAAACAAAATGCACAAGTGGTCTTCAAATGTCAAGGGAATCCACAAGTGACTAGAGACAGGGGAGAGCAATTCAAAACAGGGGAAGCAAAACAGACTAAAACCATACCTGGACCAAGAGAATCAAGTTGAACAGATCTTCTGATTCTTTTTAGCTTGCTCTTACCCTCTGCTCTGGATGTTCCGCTTGAAGAAAAGCGCCCCCCCAATCCCCATACCTCCACCCCCTCCTTCCGAATACCTTCACCTCCTATCTCCCATGTTTCTGTCTTCCTTAGCAAGCCACTACTTGCTCCCCTGTTCCTCCATCAGCCAGCATGGCTTCTTCAACTACCAGCATGGTTGCCATTCCCCCTTGCCACATGTCCTAATGCAGCTCGTTTCTTGGCAGAAAAGGGGTCCCCCTCCTCACTTCAAAAACTCTCCTGGGGTGGTCCCTAAACCAAATGGAAAACCATTGGTCTTTGAAGGGGTCTACACTTACATATATTTGAAACCAAATATTATTCATGGTATAAGCATTTTGTTTATTATTAGGCTACAAATTATTATAAATAGATATATTTCAAAATAAAATAGTTGATTAATTATAAATATATTAGAAACATTTATCAAAGTAGTAAAAATAGAAAAATATTGAACAGGTATAATATAATAATAATATCATATACAATATATACAATATAATGTATAATAATATATAAAAATATTTTTGTAACAATAATAATAATAATAATATTACTACTATACTACACCAAATTAATTATATACATTACACAAAATAGTAATATTATACTTTATAATAATATATTATATTGCATAACATATTTTATGTAAATTTATTTTCAATATTTTCTTATATTACTGAAAACTTGAAATGAAATAAGATTTTATAAATTTTCATGTTTTAAACACAATATTTACTTTATTAATCCAACATATTTTTTAAGCAAATGAAAAATAAGAAATGAAAATTACTTTCAGAAAATGAAGACTAGAAATGCTTTTGAAACCAAAAGCAACCTAAACGTTTGCATCCAAATCAAATGGACTTTGTCCATTTTCAGAAAACCGTGTGGGCTCCTCTGACAAAGGTACCTGCTCTAGAGACCCTATGTTCTTGACCCATAAATATTGGTTAGGCCAACCAATCCATAAATCCTCACTTGTTTTGAAACTAAATAAATGTTCGTGAATATACCATAAATATTAGTGATTTTTTTTTTACCATGTTCCTATTCTTTGCAAGTTGATCTCATTGTATAAAGCTTGTAAACTTTGATTTTATTGTATTTAAAAAAGTTTTAAAAAATATAAATGAATTGTCAAAATTATGGTATTATAAAATATTTTTATAAAAGTAAGGATGCCAATATTTTGTAAAAGTTAGAAGGCATTATAGAAGTCTAAACACAATCACGTAATATAATTTTATAAAAGTATTTTGAAAAATTGTTATCTAAGAGTGCGATTGATAGTGATTTTAGAAAGTGTTTTTAGACTTTCTTACACTTGAAAATTTTTATCTTTCAATTATTAAAAAGGTTAAAAATACTTCCTATAATCGCCTACCAAATTCACACTAAGAGTTTATTAATTTGTAGTGATTTTAGAAAGTATTTTCATATAAACATATTTAAAGAAAAATTATATATTTAATAAAAATTTTAAAAACACTTTTAGAAAGTTGAAAAATCAATTATAGAATTTCTTTAGTAAAACACTTAGAATCCATTTGGTAGTGATTTTACAAATCAACTTTAATATTTCTAGCACTTGAAAATTCTTATTATTCAAGTGTTAGAATTGTTAGAAATGTTTTCTAAAATCACTTTCAAACACACTTTTAATAAATTATTATTTCGAAAATGTTATTAGAGGAAATACTTCCCCTAAAAACATTTTTAATAAAAATATTATTAAATGCACTCTAATAAAAAATAAGTCAAACATTTTGAAATATTTCAAAAAAATTGATAAAAATCCATTGTAGTGCTTTACGGAGAAACACTTAATAAGTAGTTTAAAAAAAATATTTTTAAAGAAGACACTTCTATAAATATAATAACAGGGAACATATAACACTGCTATAGTACAACATGTGGAGTACACCGTGACATCTTAAAGTCGATTCTGTCTTGCAACAACTGAAGGGAATGGTTGATTATTTACCCTATTTCAGATTCAGCTCACCATCTATGCATGTGTATTCCTCGTGGTATACCAAAAGACTTGAAGCCATTCTCAAGGTCTGGGACTATCTTGTGCAAGAGGTACCTACTTTTCCATTGAGATTAATTCTAACTCTAGATGATACTGCAGTTCTTCCCTTGGATTCCTATACTTCAGTTTCTGTTTGTCTACATGCATGCATGGAAAAAAACTCTAGAGTACAACCAAGATTAATATCGAATATTATGACTCTTTCTATTTTTCCTCCTCGCAGACTAGTAGCTACCCATCATGCACAGTTTGAGGAAGAATGCCAAGATTTTTTCACATTTGACATCCTTGATGTGAAGAAAGGGAAAAGGAAAAGTCAAGTGCTAATTCATTGATATTCTTGGGTTTAGTTTGGTATGTGAAAAAGAAGAGAGAAAACAGATATTGAAATAAGCAAGAAGGAGAGAGAATTATGGATGTTGAGGAATGGAGGGTTGTTATTGAAGAAGCGAATTTCCTATTTTGATGACAAGTACTCCAACCCCATACGTAATCTTTCAGACAAAGAGCTTCAAAAAGCTAACATTTGGTCGTGATGGGTTGGATTTCACGTGGTATAAAGGTTCTCTCGAAGGGCAAGTGATTTCTTTGAAGAAGTATAGAGAAACAGTGCAGAATCACATCCTCATATTCAAGCAGAGTCATATCCTGGTGTTCAAGCATCGACTATAAATTAAAAATACAACCTTCTCATCAATATTATTCTTTAGCATGATATCAGAGCTTTAAAAGCTCCAACGAGCCACTTTCTCTCTTCACCTCAAAAACTCTCAAGTCATGGCAAAAGACTGCAAAAAGTATTCAAACACCAAAAGTTCTCACCCTCCCACCCACTACCCCCAGTTTAACCAACCTTATCTCTATAAAATGTCAGTGCTCAATTGCCATTGTGGCTAACACCTTCAAACTACCCATCCTGGCGTGCTCAGTTCAACAGTCCTCTATTTGGCCGCGATCTTCAGGACTTTGTCAACGACACTTTCATTTGCTCAGAGCCTACCATTCTACTCAATGGTACCTCAACTCCCTACATAGCCCATGTTCTTTGGCTGAGACAAGATCAGTTAATTCTCCATGTAGTTCTTGCATCTCTCTCTGAAACCGTAATCCCAAAGCTCATATGCTCAACTACTCTCCCATTGCTACTCCAATGTCACTCAAAGATGTTCAATTACCAAATTACAATGATCTCACAAATGCCACTGAATATTGAGGTATGGTTGGAAGTCTATAATATCTTACTTTCACTAGACTTGATACTACATATGTTGTAAACTATGTTTTTCAGCACTTTCAAAGCCCTATTGGGTCGAATAGGGGAATTGTAAAATGTCTTTGATACCTAAAAGGAACACTAGACTTCGGTTATACCTGAAAGTCTCAGATTTTTAGCTCAAAGTCCTACAAACATTTATAGCTTCTCAAACTCATATTGGGTTGGTTGTCCTACTACACAAAGGAGCATAATAGGTTACTGCATTTTCCTTAGGGAAAATTTTATATCATGGAGTTCAAAGAAACAAATAACTGTTGCTTCTTCTAAACCTAAAGCTAAATATAGATCTTTAGCTTCTACAACTACTGAACTCACATGGATTACCTTCCTTCTTTAGGATATTAGCATTCAGTTACTCAAACTACCTCAGCTATTCATAGATAACATGGCTTCCCTACATGTCCAAAACTCCTATGCTCCTTGCTTGAACAAAATATAATGAGCTTGATTATCACATCACACACAAAAATATGACAAACAAAGCACTCGTGGCTAGTCATATTCCTACATCTCAGATTGTCGACATACTCACCAAGCCTCTTCTGTGCAACTCAAACACTATTGTTTGGTTCAAGCTAGGAGTTTATTGTATTCCCTTTCCCAACTTGGAAAGGAATGATAAGAAACCAAAGCAAAAAGTTGAAAAAAATTACCGCCAACAATATCACTGCCAAAATCTTCCCTTTGATTACTTCCTATAAGATCACTACCAGAATTGCATGAATTTCTTTACTTTTGATCACCACTAGCATTCCCAGAATTCTTTTCCTTCTGATTAGCCATTCTTCCCATAATTTTCCAATCACAGTATTCTATAGAATCCCTTCCTAAGCGACGTCCTTCCTTAGACACCCAACTAATTAATGTTGACTAACTCCAATGGCTATTTGATGCATTTGTATATATTATTGCCATAACTTAAATAAATCAAGGCAATAATCCTTCTTAGTTTATTCTATTATTCTTTAATCATGCTTCGAACTGAAAATTTGTCAAGGAAAAACTTATGAAGGTGGGTTGTTGATGACCATGAATGATAGATAAAGATTTAAGGAACATATATCATGTTGTTGATGACTATGCATGATAGATAAAAACTTGAGGAACAATAGGTGACATATGGTAGAACTAAGGCTCCACTTTAGAGTGTAGATATAAGGAGCAAGGAAACATGGGATGAGGGGTCAATACTTATACCAAGTTTTTTTCTCCTCTATAATATTCTTTTTGCTATAATAAAATGATTTTCTCTCATTCGTAAATATTAACACAATTGGCCAAACAAGGTTAAGTTAAAACCTTATCTGTCTTTGTATAATTTTTTTGTTTTACACTATCTCATGATATTGAAACTTTGGCTGATACAACAAGTGGTATAAGAGTTTTTGACCTCCAAATGAAATTACACAAACAGGTGGAATACTATCTATGTCCCGAAAGAAACGATAAAATGTATACCACTTAGTAGATGGCTCCCGTCTGTATCTTTCTGATTTTTAAGGTATCAGTTTTTAGGAATTCATGACACCTGACTTTGATACAATAAGATCATAACAAATGGCTTTTAATGGAAAAGCTCTTAGGAGGATCTGATTTGCATGCTGTCGAGAGTCGTGGCTCCATGAGAGCACTTTCATGTGGCTGATGGCGCTAAAAAGCAAGATCAATTTTTGGTGGCTCTTAGTTTAGAGGACGTGTACATAGAATGTGTGGATAGATTTTGAAGGAAAAGCAAGAGCAATTTTTCACCAATTCACTTTGCTGAAAAATCCCTCTTATGAACTATCCACCTGAGATTCTAAAATGGCAATTGCCATTATTCTCAACCTCTCTTGTCTCTCATTTTATCTAGCCCTCCACTCTTGTTAGCACATCTTACCCTCATATATAAATCTAGCCTACTCTAAAAAAAATTCATTTTGAATAAATCTTAATCTAATAATTAGAGGCATACATACTGTCAACAGGAAGTGGGTTTAGTTGATATCACTTGATTATCAGTTCTCCCATCACCTACTATTGTATACCATTTTCTGTAGTGTTATGCAATTCTTTATTCTCTTCCCCATTGTTCTTCATCTTTGTATCAAGCCATAAATAATTTTCATATGAAAGAATTTCATTTGTTTGAGCTTTTATGATGGGGAACCTTAATATAACTCAAATACTTCCTTAATTATCTAACAGGTAATGAATGCAAAGATCTATAAAAGTTAATTTCAATTTTCAAAAGTTACAAGAAATCTCTTATTCTCATGGTTACAAGTCACTCCAATCCTTGTCAGTTCCATTCCTTCTCCTATTGATAGAGTCACACATTCAACTCCTCTCTTCTCTCTAACAACTTCACCAAAACCAGCTCCATTTCCTTTCCTCACAAGATTAGTCACCACTACAACAGACCCTCTTGGATTCACATCAATAATTTGAAACAATCTCAAGTGATCTTTAAATTTACAGTCAATAACAGCAAAATCAATTTTCTTTAACTTTATGATAACCTCACAAGGATTTCCATGCATAAACTCAACCACATCTTCTAGATCATAGCAAGAAAGCTGAGCTTTGCAGTTTTCTATGTCTTCTTGTTGATCAAGAAAACAAATGAACCGACCTTCGCAATACTTTGTAGCCACAGCTAGTGCAATTGTTAATGGGTTCACTCCTTCATTTGAGAGAACTTGTACCAGTACTTTAGCTTGATTTCCTGCTGCCAAAGCTGATAAGAACTCCATGCATTGAGGTTGAATAAGTTTTGTTGTGCCAAGAGTGCAATCTTGACCATATTGGATCTTAGACTGCCAAAGAAATCATAATAAGAAACATATGAATTTTCTATCAAAAAGAAGATGGGAAAGAAAAATGTTATAAGTGGATTTCTTTTGGAGTTGTTCTCCATAATTTTTTTCCCCTTTTTGCATTTCTTTTGGAATCCAAAAAACATAATACAATGCATATTAAAATTTACATAATATATATATCACTTTTTTTGTTTGCAATATTTGTTATACAAGGAAATTAATTGAGTTGTTATATATATAAGGGGCTTTTAAAGAAAGAGGGATATTTAAAGAAAAAAAAAAGGGGATTTGAGAATTTACCAGTTGAAGTGTATGCAGGTAAGCTTTCATGGCATCTTGAGGAGACCACTTCATTGTACAAAAGGAGATGGGTATAAAAGAAACGCTACAAAATAGATGAGAAACCAAGTCGACTTATGGTTTTGGGACGTAGTTGAAGCCATATTTATAGCATTTGGAAGATTGGTTTTAAGTTTAGGAATTTCAAGAAAGCCTATTTCCACCCAACGATATCATGAAAAATGGCTTAGGAGAAGATCTAGAATGATCTGATTTTCTTGTTGGTGCAAGTGGAGACCACGTGAGAACACTTTCATGTGACTGATGCCACCAAAAATTTTGAGTGGCCCTCGGTTTCTAGGACGTGTGTAGCAGGTTTCATTGGTTGTTTGGTAGAGAAGCCGGTGGGAGGCACGTGAAGAAGAGATGGCTTTTAACGAGGCCAGCATCACCTTTCGGGCCTATCTGATTCATGGAAACACTTGTCCTTCTCAGAAAAGGTTAGATGGTCTAACCTGATTTTTTTGGTTAGGTTGTTTATGGAGGTATGGCTAACTATCTTGTCGTAGTTACGGTATCAGTCTTTGGGGATGTGATTAGATATGTTTTACTATCATGTTGTGTATGTGAAATCTCTTATGCCACTTATTGTGTGAATGAAAAACTATGTCAAGCAAAGCTTTAATCTACACATATTAATGCAAAAATATAAAAAATAAAACAAATCACATACAAAGATACATGAAATTTTACTATGGTTCAACCAACTATATCTACCTTTATGGATGAGAGAGAATATTTTATTATACAATAGAGAATATTACAAATGACAAAAATAGGTAAATTAACTTACCGTTTCCGAAACATCCTATATGTTCTAACTCTTTGTATCTCTAGTTTGAACCTTACACCTTTTTACTTCACTAGATGTCTCTTACTCTTTGTATCTTCAGTTTGAACCTTAAACCCTTTTACTTTACTTGATGTCTCTTATTCTTCCTCACAATTATAATATAAACCCTATGTCCTCTTACTCCATCAGTATCACTCACTCTTCTTTGCATTTCTATCCACCATATATAGTCTTCGCAAGCTCATATCTCTCTCATAACTTTCTCTCCATATGATCACTAGAATATTTATAGAGGTATTCTTTCTAGTTTTCCTTATCCTATGAGAAATCTAATTATAATCACTTATAAACTTAAAAAAATATTCTATATAATATTCCTTCTACAAAAGAAATATATTTTAATTGCAAATTTGAGACACTTCCTAATAGTCTCCACTGGTCTCCACCTTGAATCAAATTTTATTAAGTCAATCTTCCATCTTGCCATAATATACAATTTCCTTATGCGTCTCACTCTCCTTGTGCGTAATGGTTTCCTTTGTGCATTACTGTCTTGTCGTGTGCCATGATCCTTTTTTTTTTTTTTTTTTTTTTTGTATTACATTCTTATGAGAGAATAATCAACTTCATCTTAACAAAAATTTCATTTTACAATCCTCTTTTCTACTATGTTCTTCTTTTCTCTTATGAAAATCTTCAAACAAAGCTTTGTTTAGACATCTTCACTTAAGGATCTTCCAAACATCTTTAATCAATGCTTTGTTACCACTTGTTGTATATGCAAAAGTTTTTATACCAATTTATTGAAGCAATAGAATTAAAAGAGGAACACAAACGGTTATGTAAAAGAAGATAAAAATTGGGGAGAACTAAAAATTTATTGTCTTACACCACTCTCTTTTTCTAATAGATAATCTCTTATTAATTAAATAGAAATTCCTAATAACAAAATATAGAAGCTTTCCGGGGCTTGATTACTCAAATATAGAAATAAAAGCAACAACTCAAAATAAAATATTTAATTTCTTTGACTTTTAAAGGGTAAATATAATTCAAAATTTTTAGAAACTTCTAAAATCAAATTTAACTTTTCAAGAAGTCATATCAATTAATTGATAGAGATACTTAGATGTCATTCCAAGTAACTTCTACAGCATTGCATTTTCACCGCCTATGCCAAGATTTGGAAATTGTTCATACAATGGCATATAGAGAAGTGTTGAATAATAAGAAATGAAAATATGAAAAAAGAAGAGAAAAGAAAAGAAAAGAAAAAGAAAGAAGTGATTTCTTTTTAACTTACTCGAGGTTTCAAAGTAACTAAGTGCATATACTTGACCTCTAAGTTGTAGTCTTTGATACATACTTGTGAGGGTAAATGTCCAATTATTGTTGATGCATATCAAGGACAATTCTCCTACGTAGCCTATTCAGGTTCTCGCTTCACAATGTAAATAGAGAGATTCCCCTTAGTATGCAAAGGGAAGTGATAGTTTGATCATTTTTTCATAAAATTATTTGATTAAAAGGAATAAAATAATTTCTAATTTATAAATTTAACCTCTCTCATAATTGAATTTAAAAAATAACTCATTTTTAATATAAATGTTCTCCAACTTTTGATTATTGTTAAAAGAAAAAGTTACATTTACAAGAAGAAGTGATGGTATTTTTGTCAAAAAAAAGTCATTTTGTAGGTTGAAAAATGTGCAACATTAGATTTACAAATTTGGGATTATCCCATCCCTTTTAATCAAATAATCCTTCTTTATATTCATTTATTGATTTTTACTGATATTTGGTTATAAGACCTAAAATACTTTTGAAATTGGAAGAATGATCACTCTTGCTTATTTTTTGAAAAAATAAAAACAAATACCTATTTTTAGATCTTTTTACCCTTCTTTATTTCCTCAAAATGTCATTCCTCTCTCATTCCTAATTTGTTTCTCTTTCATTGCTCATACCCAACTCTTATTTTTTTTTTTTAGGTTTAGACTCTCTTTTCTAATGAAATTCAAGCTCATAACAAAGATCGGTGAACAAAGATTAGTCACAACTCTCTCATATTTCTTTCATCTTGAAGATCCTTCACATTCATCTTCTTTTTATTTTTTGCTAGAGGTTCTTCAAATTTTTAGGGTTTTACAGTTATTTCAAGTTAGGATTTTTTTGTAATTGTTTTTTGTTGGGGTTTGTAGTTGTTTTTTGTTAAAGTTTTGTTAGTGTTTTTTATGGTTGTTTTTTGTTTGGATTTTTTAAAATTATTTTTGTTGGAGTTTTTTGCAATTGTGTTTTTTGTTTTTTGTTTTTTTTTTTTCCAGTTTTAAAGATGAGATCAAATGGAAAGTTGTTGCTAGTTATATCTCAAATCCAACTTTGTTTTTAGCCAGCCCTAGGGTCCAACAATTAAGTCTAGATGAACATTCTAATTATGATTTGTAAATAAAATGGAAACTTAACCTCAGTTAAACTCTTTTTAAATGAAATTTAACCATAGTATAGTTTATAATTAAATTCTTTGTAGATGAAATGAAAACCTAACCATAGTGTAGTTCATATTAACATTATAATTGGGAACCTAACCTTAAATATGTTTTTTCTTTTTTCTTTTCTTTTTTTGTAAACTAAGCTTAACTCTAGTGTAATTCAAGTGATATCCTTAATGGAAAGCTAACCTTAGTGGGGGAAAAAAAAGTAAACTTAAGAGATAAATGCATTATAAAGAGATGATGAAATGAATGGAACAAGAAAGAGAATTGAGAATGTGATGTTTTTGGAGGCAAACAAAACAAAAAAAGGGGTAAAAGAGTTAAAAAATGGTCATTTCTAAAAAATTAAAAGGTGAGGTTATTTTTATAATTTGATAATTATTTTGACCTATGTATCCAAATAACCCTTAATTTTTTTTTATTAATATATATATAGGGGTTGCATATCTTTGCAGTATCAAATCAAAAGATCTAGTATCATATTTTATTAGTCCATGATTTGTCCTGCTATTATCTTGTTAACCTAACTACACACTCACACAAGCAAAAAATAAAAAAGTAAAAAGAGTTTTTTAACGTGGTTTGGCATTCAATGTAATCCTTATATCTACAAAGTGCACCAACACTCAAGAATCCACTAATTAAACGAAAAAGTTACAATGGTGAAAGCTCTTACTTTTTGAAAGGAAAGGGTTACAATAATGAAGACTTTCACTTTTCTCTCAATTGCAACTACACTCTAAAAACAAAACCCTTAGTCCTAAAAGGGTTTAATATTCAATGGGGACAAACTTATCATTCATTAAATAAATAAATAAAACCTCTAGTTAGACCCCAACACCCCTATGAAACGCAACAAGACTAATTTAAGCTTCACAATCAAACATATCTAACTAAAGAATAACTCTTATAAATAAGCCCAAAGATAAATAAAAAAAAAAAAAAATGAAGAGATAAGGTTTTCCTTCATTAATCTCACCTTTCCCATTCCAAACCCCACTTCTTGGTTATTCGTTTGATAACCTCTTGTAGTATGTCTCATATTGAGTGAACGAAATATATGGAGAAGAAAGAGCAAATGCCGGAGTGGAGCAGAGTGGAACGAGGGGAATGTAGCACACTGAGTTGAACGATGACATTTTCCATTCAAGCTTGTATTTTTATTGTTAAGGACAAACGATAGGTCGGGAGGTATAGGGGGACAGTTCAGGGGTATTTTGGAATTTTTCAATACCTGAGGGTTAGTATAAATTAATACCCTTTTTTGTAACCCTAATTTTAGTAGTAGTGAAAGTCTTCAACCCTTCTCCAATGGACGTAGGCATTCTGCTGAACTACATTAAACCTATGTGTTTTATTTTTCTTTGTTTTCTCTAATTTCTTTATTAGGAATAACAACATAACCTTCTAACGCTATATTACCTTTGAATCTTCTAACCCTCTCTCATTTCTTATTCAAACTTGAATCTTCCTTCATTTACACGACCACCTCTAATAAAGAACATTTTTCATTTACATAATTGATCTCCTCTAATTGAGAATAATCTTCTATGAAGAAATTAACATCAATACAATTTAGTTTACACCACTCAATAATCCTCTTTTGGACCTACTATCTCATTGACATCATATAAATTCAATTATATTTTGACATCATTATTATGCAACAATCCTTTTCTCGCCATCTCTTGAACAATTTTCAATCTCAAAAGCGCTTCTTTTGTTTAGCTTTTACTATGACACAATAGATACATATGCAAAATAATTAATTTTTCAATAATTATTTAATCATGAAAAACTTGCCTATCCAACAAATTGTATATGAAGGCAAGAACCTAAAACATTTTATTACTTCTATGAGAAAAGATTGATACTATAAATGCTTCAACTCTCAAAAGTTACATGGAATCTCTTATAGCTCTTTTTCTGAGACTTACAACTCAATCCAATTCTTGTCAACTCCATTCCTTCTCCAATAGATCGAGTCACACATTCAACTCCTTTCCTCCCTTTAATAACTTCACCAAAACTAGTTCCATTTCTTCTTCTCTCAAGATTGCTCACTACTACTATAGACCCTCTTGGATTCATATCAATAATCTTAAACAATCTCATGTAATCTTCAAATTTACAGTCAATTACAGCAAAATCAATGTTCTTAAACCCCATGATCACCTCACAAGGATTTCCATGTACAAACTCAGCCACATCTTTGAGATTATAGCAAGAAAGTTGAGCTTTGCAATCCTCTATATCTTGAAGTTGATGAAGAATGCAGATGAATCGAGCTTTCGTACGCTTTGCTGCCACTGCAAGTGCAATTGTTAATGGGGTGATGCCTTGGTCTGAGGTGATTTGCACCATTAATTTAGCTTGATTTCCTGCTGCCAAAGCTGATATGAACTCCATCCAATGGGGTTGAATGAGATTTCTGGTTCCCAGAGTGCAATATTGATCATTGAAGTGGGTTTTACACTGAAAAAATAAAAATAAAAATAGAAGATAGTAAGAACACTAGGGAGTGTTTTCACTTAGAAAGTCCAGGAAAATGGAAAAGAAAATGAACTAATTACACAAAAAAACTTATGCCTACATCCCATTTGATTCCTATCAATTATATGGTATAATTTTGCCAGCAGCCAAACAGAAAATTTTAGTTTCTTTTCCTAAATAACCAAAGGGAAAAACTTAAAAGTTACCAAACAGACTATAGAAAACTCCCAAGAAAATAAAGATGAGAATTACCAGTTGAAGAGTGTGCAAGTAAGCCTTCATGGCATCTTGAGGAGACCACTTCATTGTGCTAAAGAAAGTAGGAAATCAGAAAATGGAAAATAAGAAGTGGGAAAAGGGAAATGGGGACTTTAGGAAACTCCAGTGAACAGATGAAAAACCAGCTCGACCGATGGTTACTATTAGGACAAAGGTGGTGGCCATATACATAGCCTGTGGAGGGCAGTGTTCCACTGGTTATTCTTCCATTTTTTTTAAGGCAACTTTCAGGAATTTCATGAAACTTTATTCCTCTCCAATGAGACCATGCCACATTGATTTGAGAAAATGATATACAAATACGTGGGTTTGCATGTAGGCGAGGTCGTGGCCTCATGAGAGCACTTTCATGTGAATGATGATGCCATAAAAGATGGTGAAAATATCTGGGTGTCACTTAGTTTTTAGGACATGTGTCTTTGGGAGAGAGTACAGTTGTCACTGGTAGAGATTTTGGCGGTGAAGAGGTGGCTTGTGGAGTATGGGCAATACATGGGGCTTTGGATAATTGGGCTTGCATCACCATCACAAGGGACCAAGGTGATAGTGCCTGCAAACAATTATTTTGGTGACACCAACTTTACAGTTGTCTGGCATGATAATTAAACTTGGTGCTACATTGAGCAATTTGGATGGGTTGGGTGGGATTAATAGCTTTATTAGAATCCAATCTGAATTAAGAAATGATTAATCTAAATCTAACATGACTCAATCTCTAATTGAAGCATTTAACTAAAGTCTAATTTAATCTTATTTTTCTAAATTCAAATTGAATTCAGATTGATCAAATTTGATTAGACTTGGTTCAATGGATTGGATTGAATAAATCAAATTTCATCCACTCTATTTAAAAATAATAATAATAATAATAATATATTTATATAAAAATTTAAATAGTAAATGTGATAAAATTTTAAGATGATAAATAAAATAAAAATAAATTGATATGTCATGTTTAAAAAAATGATAATTATATGATATAACTATATTTTTTATTTTTTATTTAAATTATAAAAATAAAATAAATAAAATGATTAATATTATTATATAGGGTTATATAAATCATAAAAATACTAAATTAGGTTAAAGTTAGTTTTCAATTATCTGAACTTGGTCCACACTCAATCCAATTGAATTCGAATTGAAGAAAATTCAAACCCAATCCGCATATTTAATTGATTGTCTAAGACTATCCCAGGTTAAATTAGATGGATCATTTGGCCCAAATTTTAACCCTAATGAAACTTATGTTAATTTTCATATTGATAATACAATACCTATTTTACAAGTCTTAACAAAACCATATTGCTTCTAGAGAGCCTCAAAAAGCAATTGGAGAAACCCTCAAAATCTTAATTCTAATAATAGAATCATCTATGAAAATAATTCAAAGAAGAAAGAAGCCTTGGAGCAATATTTTAGAATCACTACCATCTTTCTTTTATCTCAATTTTTTCCAATCTTTTTTATATCATCCACTTTTAGCTATTATGAAATTTTAATTCTAAACATTTTAGCTTGTGGGGAATTTTACAATAATATTCACAAAAACATTTAGGAACCTAATTACAAAAAAGACTACCCATTGCATTATCTGTATAGTTGTGCTATCTCTAATTACAAAATTTTCACCACCTATTTAGAGTATCTCTAATTACAAGGGCAAAAATCATATTTTAGGTTCCATGTTATCATTAAACGCACTCCCTAATTAATCAATTATATGTTAGCTTACATATACTCAACTTTCTTCTATTTTCCATTTGATCGTTAAATATTTCCAACTATTTTCATGAATAATGATGTTGTTGGAAACTTTTTTGGACATCTGAAAAGTAAGAATGAGGTATGAGTAGAGTCAAAGGATCAAACTTACATGAAAATTGATGATACAATCTTGTTTCAACCAATCAAAAGTTTTAAGCTATTTGAAGGGGGTTAGAGATGTCCCAATGAGTTCAAATAATTGAAACTCTTTACAGGTCAATCTCACCAATTTTTAAAAATTTTGGTCATCATTTATTTACACAAATTGATCAATAAATAATTGATGAAAAAGAGGAGATTGTTGAAGGAGCTACAAAGTTAAGGAGCTTTTTGCCAAAAATAGAGCCAAATGTGGCCATCACAACTTTTAGTACAATGTCGAAGGAGAAAAAGTCCACGTACTAGAAAAATGGCATCAAGATGGTATCACCTTATATCCTAATGCCATTTTCTCCTACTTTGGCATCATTATGTATTGTAACTCCCAAAATGTGTAAGTTCGGATCTTCCATCTTATTCTTTTTTGCCTCCATATGATATACCACTACAAGCAATATTGAAGTAATTATAAAAAGCCATTTTAGAACTCCATAGAGGCTTCTAATTCTTTCTTCTTCTTCTTTTTTTTTTTCTTTTTCTTGTTCTTCTTATTCTTCTTTGGAAAAAGCTTAGGAAGGAGACCTTATTGATCTGGCTAGGGTTTGATGTTAATACCTTCATTTTCTTAATGTTTTGCTCATTTTAATTGATCCATAATATTTCAAACTCATTTCCATTTATTAAACTTAGATGTAGTTTGTTTTAAACTCGTGTCTTTTGAGTAGTATTTTAGGCTACCGAGAAGGGGCTCCTTAGGGCCTCCCTTGTGCCCATAAAATGACCCTCAAGACTTCCGTGTTTGTTAATAAATTAAACTTGTAAATTTATTCTCTCTATTTTTAAATTAGAATATTTTACCCTAATGCTTAGAAATTAGAGTTTAGGGGCTCCTTGAGTGTATTTCTAGTGCTTAATGGTTAAAATCTATTTTGATTTCAGACAATCATCATGGACCTCTTAATACGATGATTTGGCAAGTAAATAGGTAGTGATTGGGTTTTAAAGATTTCACATGAAGATCTAATTCATATAAGACATTAGGTTTCAATAAAATATGTTTATGTAGCAAATTCTCCGATTGAGAGTATCATAGATAATTGTAGTTATGTTAAATTTACAATTATTTTATGAGAAGAAATGAGCTCAAGATATCCCTCAATCCTCAACTATCTTGTAAGCCTTTTTAATTTAATTTTAGCCCAATTCATCAAGTTTCCCTATTTTCAACACAATTTTTAGCAATCCCTTTTTGAATTAAAAATGTTTGTTTTTAAAATTTTCACTCATTTTCCATATATTTTTCATCTCTCCTACACCTTGAGGTCATCCCCCCCTACCTCAATAATTAATCCCTCACTCTTATTTAGAATGCGTACATACAGAATTTAAATGGATTTATTTATTTTATTTTTTATTTTTGGTGGGGGAGGGGAGGAATTCACCATACCATTGGAAATCTTGAACTTCAAGATTATTGTCACTGTTACCAAACTCCTCTCATTTTTTTCGTCTTGCTACATGCATGCGCTCCTCACATCACGGTATTTTATGCCAATCCCACGACACCTTCCATTAAAGGAATTTCTTTATGTTTTAATATTCTTTATATATACATTCTAATATATTGGATTTATTTTCATGGGATAATGGGAAATGGGATTTAAGGAAACTCCAAATCCAATTCCAATCATTCATGGAATTGTTAATGAAGTCAAGGCCATTGTAGACCCCCCTCAGGTAGGATGGGTTCTTTTCTATTATTTTTATTATTTTCTATGGCCACCCTGAGAAGGAGCCGTTCTTGAAATTGCAGGTGAAGGAAGAACAGTTGGTGGGTGAGCTGCTCTGGGCATACGGATGGGATGGGAGGAAGAGAGGGCAGAGAGCTAGTTGGAGCTATAGAGAGGACGACGGCTAAAGGAGGGGGCGGGTACCAGCATTGCATAAAAAAAATATATATTTTTTTGAACTAAGTGGGGGGGAGAGCTTGAAGAGGAGGAAAAACAGAGTTTCACAGAGGGGAGCGGAAGGTTGCTTGAGAAGATCTTTTCCAGGTATTGCAACTATAGCTTCTTTGTTGTCTCATTTTCAACTGTCTTCCTGAGAATCAGTTTGCTATTTTGGTGTGGATAGGAAGAGCCATTTGTTTGTCATGGTCATGTTTAGTCTTCTATGTGCATACTTTGTTTTTTTGGGTTTTCCTTGCTTTTCTCTATGCAGTATTGATGCATAAGTTTGTTTCTGAACTTGATATATGAGACTCTTGTTTATTTTCTTTGTTAACCCTACTTGTTTTGAGCTCATGGATGTCACCTGAAATGGAGCTCTGTACCATCACGTGTTTCATGTTCTCGTATTTGTTTAATCTTCATTGTTCGATCTGGCTATTGTCTTTGTTGTTACTCCTATATCTGTGTTGTGTTTGGTGGGTTGTTTGACCTAGAATTTGGTGAAAATGGATGGAGCTATGTTCCCGCTACCAAGCTCGGTGCCCGCCTTACTGAGAATAGTGAGATTTAAGTCACTGTTGAGTATCACAATGAAAATGGTGCCATGGTTCCTCTTTGTGTGCTCATTGTTTTCGTCTCTATCCAGCGTGATGAGACCGTCACTAGTGAATGATCTTGCTGCTGGTACCAAAGAGAGTATCATCAAGCCTGTTATTCCTGAGAAGTACCCAGATGAAAAGATCATTTTCCAACACCCACTAAGCCACTTCTCATACTACCCGTTTCATCAATAATGCTCACGCCCAACCCACTTTCAGTATTTTTCATTTCATTCCCCATGTCCACCATCCATCATATTCATTGCCAGTAGCTCATTTCATCTCACCATTTTTCCACTCTCCATGCTCGCCAAACCCATTTTTTTTAATATCCTGTAAACCCACTTCCTTCACTACCCATTTACCTTCATGCATGCATGTACCCATTTTCCATACCCATTAAACCACCTATCACTCTCACCATCCATCTAACCCACCTTCATCTCATTCCAATTATTCCTCATATACATGAAGCCCCATGCATGCATGGCATCTCCATATCCATCTTTCATGTGCCCCCACCCCTAGCATTGTACCCTACCTGAGTTTGCATGTAGAACATTTCGTCTTTAGTTTTAGACACTCTAGACAACCTTTTGATTGAGTGGGAATTGATTCCAACTTGCCAGTACCAACTTGCAGCCCACTACTTAAAAAAAAAAAAGGAGAATGGGTCTTGCTTGGAGCTTACACTGTTGATGACAAAAACTGTTGGTGAGGTTGATCCCAATGCCATCAAGTACCCAGTTTCCAAATTGAAGGTATCAAAGCCATTGATGGTTTTTTTTTTTATTATTATTATTTCTTTCTTGTATGGGAATCATTATATGGCAGTAAAATCAATGGAAGACTTTTTGGTGGGCCATCCTTGAAATATATATGCCCATTTTCCTTTTTGGTCTCACACGTTTTCATAAACTGTTTTCTTAAAATAACTTTCAAAATTCCGGATTTTCAATCACTTCAATCTTCAAATTAATTTTTCAAAAGTTCTAACTTCCAAATTTAATTTTTTTAAATGCCATCTTCAAATTAATTTTTCAAAAATTCTAACTTCCAATTTTTTTTTTTTTAATGCCATCTTCAAATTAATTTTTCAAAAATTCTAACTTCCAAATTTAAGTTTTTTAAAAAATGCCATCTTTAAATAAATTTTCCAAAAATTCTAGTTTCTAAATTTAATTTCTAAAAGGCCATCTTAAAATAAATCTTCCAAAAAATTCCAATTTCCAAATTCGATTTTTTATTCCATCTTTAAATAATTCTTCAAAATTCCAATTTCCAAGTTTAATTTCTAATTTCCAAAATTCCAATTTTCACATTTATTTATCTAATCATTATTACTTTCGTTATTATTATTATTATTTTATTTATTTATTTATTTTTAAAATTTCATCTTTAAATAATTCTTCAAAATTCTGATTTCTAAATTTAATTTCCAATTTCTAAAATTCCAATTTTCACATTTATTTATTTAATCATTATTATTTTCGTTATTATTATTATTTTATTTATTTATTTTTAAAATTACATCTTTAAATAATTCTTCAAAATTCTGATTTCCAATTTTAATTTCCAATTTCCGCAATTCCAATTTTTCAATTTTCGAATTTGATTTCCAATTTCCAAAATTCCAATTTTCGTATTTATTTATTTAATAATTATTATTTTTTTTATTTATTTATTTTTAAAATTCCATCTTTAAATAATTCTTCAAAATTCCGATTTTCAAATTTAATTCCCAATTTCCGAAATTCCAATTTTCCATTTTCCGAATTTAATTTCCAATTTCCAAAATTCCAATTTTTTCATTTATTTATCCAATCATTATTATTTTAGTTATTATTATTTTATTTTATTTATTTATTTTTATTTTTTTAAATTCCATCTTTAAATAATTCTTCAAAATTCCGATTTCCAATTTTCTAAATTCCGAATTTAATTTCCAATTTCCAAAATTCCAATTTTCACATTTATTTATTTAATCATTATTATTTTTGTTATTATTTATTTATTTTTAAGATTCCATCTTTAAATAATTCTTCAAAATTCCGATTTCCAAATTTAATTCCTAATTTCAGAAATTCCAATTTTCCAATTTCCGAATTCAATCTCCAATTCCCGAAATTCCAATTTTCGCATTTATTTATTTATTTATTATTTTTTTAAAAAAATCCATCTTCAAATAATTTCCCAGATTCCAATTTTCATAATTTAATTTTCACAATTCTAATTCTCAAATAATTTATAAAATTCCAATTTTTTTCAAATTTAATTTCCAATTATTAGGGTTTTCCAAATTTCTTTCAAATTCAATTTCCAAAATTCTAATTCTTAAATTTAATTCCCAAGACTCTAATTTTCAAATAAATTTCAAAAATCTAGTTTTCTCTCGAACAATTTTAATTCCACTCAGGTTTTCAAATAATCTTTTGTTTTTCTTGATTTTATGTAAGCATGAATGCAATTTTCATAATTCCAGAATAATGGAAATTGTGAGACTAATTCGTGAAAGATAGATTGGGCTTTGGTGGAGGCCCCACATATGAGTTTTCTCTTCTGATTGTCAATTGTTATGCTTGATGAGTATTGTCTGATCTTTGCCTTACTCTTTGATATGCATGTGATGATTTTATACTTGAGCTAACCTTGTTTCTATGATAGCGCATTATTAATTGATGCTAAGGTACGATCTCATTCTCATTTCACTTATTCTTATGCATGATTCATTTTATTATTGGATTATTTCATTTTGACATCCATTGATTTCTTTACCAATTGTCATGCTTGTTTCATCTTATTAGTAGAGACTCATTTTTAGGGACTTAGAGGGGTGCTACGGTCTTTATAGTACCTTCCCGATAAGTAACCTGACCCCTAAGCCTAGATTTGGTTTTTCACAGACCATGTTTTCCAAATAAGGAGTCACACTTTGGGTTTTCTTTCTTATTTTGTTTACCCTTTAAAAATAAAACAAAAATAAGTGGAGACTCCAAGTCTTTTCTAAAAAAAATCATATTTTTCACCAAATAAAACAAAAAATGAGTCTTGCCATCGAGTGGGAATGCATCAAGTAAAAATGCAGGGTCCACACCTATATTTATAGAATTTGGAATACGGTTGCCCCAACTTATTATATTTCCATCCCTTTAAGTTAAGTTAGCTTCATGTAATGTTTTGAGAATCAGAGCCCAACTTATTAGTTTTTTCATCCCTTTTAAGTTAAGCATGATTTGTGTAATGTTTTGAAAATTGGATTGGTCATTGAATCGTAAAAATTATCGATTCATGATTCATTGATTAGACCAGTAGTTGAACAACGATTGAACTAAAATGTCATAAATATATAATTTATATTTTATTAAAGTTAAAAATAATTTTTTTAAAGATTAATATATATATATATATATACTTAAAAAATTTAATAACATTTTATTTTTTTATTAGATATGTCAATTAAATGATAAACATAAATATAAACGTATTAATATATTAAATTTTATTAAATAGAATATGTATAATATTTAAATATAAAAAGAAAATTGTAATATTTAATTTTATCTATATATCTATATATTTTATTTTAAAAACTTTTTAAATTATTATATTAATTAATTTATATTATTTTCATATTTATTTTTATAATTATTATAAAAATAAGCATAAATATAAATATTTATATTTTTTAAAATGTTATATTATAAAAATTTGCAAAGAGTAACAATGTATTTATCAAAGCAATATACTTGTTCTTTAAACAACCATTTTTTTTTAATAATTCTTTTAAAAATACCCATAAAAGATGGTGAAAATTTTTAGATGGCCCTTGGTTTACAGGAATGTGCGTTTGGTGGAAAGTAAAAAGTTTACATTATTGGGCTGTGGTTCTCAATATTAATTTGTAAACAAGTATTTATTTTGAAAGGATAAAAAGAACTATATTAGTTTATTACATCATAATATTGAGAAAGTATATTCGAATTGGTAAATAATTTAAGAAGTTCTTAGAATTAATAATTAAATATAAATCATAAAAATGCTTTGAAAAATATCAGAACTAATACATTATATAACAAAAAAAAAAAAAGAAATGATGAAATAATAGTCTAAAAAAATATTTTAAATGATTATTATTATTATTATTACCAAGGAGTCTTCCATGGCTAAGCTCTTAGGTATCATAGCATAATAGGCTTTTGAATTGGGCTTATTTTTGGGCTTTGAATTACTCATTTTCCTTGCAAGAATTCCCTAAAAGGGAAATCGGGGAAGAGAGTTGGAATTACCTTTGATAAATTCAATTTCAAAATAAAAAATATTTTGAACATCTTTTTGGTGAATTTCGTTAGTGCTTTTGCAATCTATTCTCAAAAGGATGTTAAAAAAATCCTCTTAAAATTTTTGAATGCAAAGAACAATAGCCCGAATTTCATTTTTGATAGCCGAATAGTTTTCTTGGGGTCCACTCCATGTACTAGAATGAAAAATGTTGAGATATTAGGAATGCTTTCCTTATATCATTATTTCCTTATATCATTTAGTGTTTAGATATTAGGAAAGTTAAGATATTATGAATATTGAGATATTAGGAATATTGAGATATTAGGAAAGTTGAGATATTAGGATATTAGTTGTTATTTCCTTATATTATTATTTCCTTGTATCATCTTTTCCCATTCTTAGAATGGCGATTACCCTCTATATATACTCTGTACATGAACGAAATAAAGTATGAATGAAAAACTATCATTCATCACTTTGAAGATGGTATCAGAGCTTGGGTTGAAGATTTCTGGAAGAGCAAAAAATCACAAAGCACACAAGATGAAAACAAAAGGAATTTTCACTGAAGGTGGAGTCGATTGCTCTTTCGTGGTGATATGATACAAAAAGGTTTGTGTCATGGAGAGATTGAAGATTAACTTCATGGAATTTGGTCCAAGGTGGAGATTGTTAGGAAGTGTCCCAAATTCCTAATTAGTATAGATTCCTTTTTGTAAAGAATATTATATAGAATATTTCTAGGTTGATATATTATTGTAATATTAGACTTCCTTATAGAATAAGGAAGGTTATTGGAAATATCTCTATAAATATTCTAGGTCATGAGGGGAAAAAGTTATGAGATGGAGATGGGCCTTTAGAGACTATACAAGGTGGATAGAGATGTGAGGAAGAACGGGAGGTACCCGGTGGAGCGAGATGGCTCGTAGTAAGGTATGGATACAAGGAGTGGGGAAACATGGGATGTTTCGGGAACCCAATAGTTGTATATGGTTCTGTCCTCTGTAATATTCTCTATTGTATAGTGGAATCATTATCTCTCATCCGTGGACGTAGGCATGGTTGGCCGAACCACGTTAAAACCTCGTGTACCGTATGTGTGATTGTTTTATCTTTGTGTTCTTGAACTAACATTGTTGGCATCAAAGCTTTTGCTAGCACTACAACTGGCCAACGAAAGCTTTGATACTAACATTGTTGGCATCAAAGCTTTCGCTGGCACTACAACTGGTATCAGAGCCAGGGAACTGAAATCCTGGATATTTTGCCGTAAGGCTAACAATTGTCCCTCCTTTGCGAGAGAAAAAAAAATGAGTGAAAAAAATACTATTGTTTTTCAATTTGAAGGTAGTTTCAATCCAGAAATTATTTTGACGGAATCAAACTATGATGTTTGGTCACAACTCGTGGAGATGCATATTGCCGAACGGGAAAAACTTTCCTACATCCGAGGTAAGACAAATCTACCAAAAGAGTCAGAAGATGGATATGAAAAATGTGTGCAGGAAGTCTTAGTTGATCCAAGGTGGAAAACAAGATTGGTTAGCCGATATCCTCACCAAAGCTGCCTCAAGTCAAGTATTCTCAAAATTTTTTTAGACAAGTTGGGCATGTGTGACATCTATGCACCAACTTGAGGGGGAGTGTTGAGATATTAGGAATGCTTTCCTTATATCATTATTTCCTTATATCATTTAGTGTTTAGATATTAGGAAAGTTAAGATATTATGAATATTGAGATATTAGGAATATTGAGATATTAGGAAAGTTGAGATATTAGGATATTAGTTGTTATTTCCTTATATTATTATTTCCTTGTATCATCTTTTCCCATTCTTAGAATGGTGATTACCCTCTATATATACTCTGTACATGAACGAAATAAAGTATGAATGAAAAACTATCATTCATCACTTTGAAGAAAAATGGACAATGAAAATTTGATTAAGAAAATGTTGTTTGAGAATTCCTCCATATCCCATATCTGAAGCATCTATTTATAAACAATACTTCAATAATTTTCAAAACAATTTATTTTAAAAATATATAGTTTTAAAAATAATTTTTTTTAATTAGATTCTTTCTATAAGATTTACTTTCTATATATTCCCTAAAATATAGGAAAATAATTCTATTTCTAGTCTATGAACCCAAAACTTTTCTTTAAAAAAAAAAAAACAACTTTAATAATTTTCAAAACAATTTATTTAAGAAAACATCTTTTAAAATAGTTTTTTAATTAGAATTTTTCAATCAGATTTACGATTTATATATTCCCTAAAAGATAAGAAATAATTCTCTTTGTTGTCAATCAATCCAAAGCATTCCCTAAAATATAGAAAATAATTCTATTTATTGTCAATCAATCCTATTCTGTGATTTTGTTAGAAACCAAATGATGATGGTATCTAAGGCAATCCAATTGTATAGAATTAGAGAATAAAATTTCCTTTTATTCTCCAACGGTCACCTACCTGCAAACATCCTATCTTCTCTTCTCTTCTCTTAAACGTTACTTTACCCGTTTTCCAAAAACCAAGCAAAGAATGTTCAAGAGAGATCTTATATATCTCTCACCAAAAAGGAAACTCTCAACAAGTAAGGGAACTCCCAGAACCAGAAAAAGGAAACTTCAAATTTCAAACACTTTCTAATTCTCGCTTCTCCCATACAAAATTAATTACCCTACAAAATCATAGTTTCTGTCTCTCATCCACGATGAAATCCAATACCCTCTTCTGCAACTTGTCTTTTTACGGTCTTCATTCGACATCTGATGTCACACCAAGACCCACTCCAAAGGTGTGACGGTCATTTCACACCTCAAACCCAAAGGCTTAAAATGTAACATGATTCAAACAATCATATTGTAACTAGAAGTAACCAATTACCAAAAACCTGTTCAGAGTAGCGGAACAAAATTCTAAAATCTTTAAACTTAACTTTAAAACTAAGCATCCATCAACCAAAATCCATTATCCAAATATATTGTAAACTCAAATAAATCAAGTGCTAACAAATTTTCATAATCTCCATGTAACGCCCAAGTATTTTTTTTAAGGGTAATTTAGGAAATTACTAATAATAATTAAATTAGTTAATTAATTAATTTAATAAAGTGGAAGAGGGGTAAAAGTGTAATTTTATGAATAAATACCCTAGGTATAAATTAGAAATTCTATTTCTTCCTGTTCTTTTCTGAATAGAGTTCCTATTCGTAGAATTTCAGAGAACGTAGGTTGGAGTCAGATTTCAGGGTTGAAGAATAGATCTCTATAGGTAAGATTCTAACCCCTAGTTTAATATTTTAGATTCATTGGTTAATTTCAAATACATTAGATATCTTTTGGAAAACCCAAATCTAGATTAGGGTTAGTTTATTTTATTTTTAATTCGTTTTAGTATCAAAATAATAAAAAATTTAAAATTTTGATTTTATTGTTGGAATTTGGGAGATCTTAAGTTTTATTAGATGAAAAAAAAAATTGGAAGGTTTCGATTTTAGGCTAGGGTTAATTTCATATAAAAATAAATAAATAAATAAATATATTGTTATTGGTGGTTGAAGAGATTAGAAAATGTTAAAAAAAAAAAAAAAAAAAAAAAAAAAAAAAAAAAGAGAACGTGTGTGTACAGTAGTGGAACAAAGAATAGAAAAAAAAAAAACACACACACACAGACACAAGAGACGCGTGTGCACACTAGAAGGAAGGAAAAAAAATGCTTTTTGGTGTGTACCCGAGATGAGTAATGGTTGGGTGGCTATTGAATTGGATAGTTAAAAAAAATAATGCTATTTAGTTTTAGATTAATAAATAAGATAATAGTAATATATATATATATATATATATATATATATATATATATATATATATATATATATATATATATATATATATATATATATATATATATATAGAATTTTATAATGAAATAAAATTGTAATTTAATTAAATTAGTAATGTGTTATTAGAAACAAATTGAGAATTTATTAATTTTAATTAAATAAGGAATAGAGTAATTAAATTATTACTTTGTTAATCAGAAATATTAATCTTAACATTTAGAAAATTTTAGGATTATCAGATTTATATTTTGAAGTAAATAGTAATAGTTGTCTTTTTATTGTGTTAGGTGATGAGTAGACTTTTCAGGGTTATTTTTCCTTCAAGGTCTTTGCATATTTTGAGGTAAGGGAAGTTAATGCAATATTTATAAAATTAAATTATCTTATATGTTATTTTGAATTGTGGAAAAGAAAATGATATTTTGTTACCATGCATGCATCAAACTGTTTTGCACTAAATATTATGTTGGAATATTTTGTTTTATTTATGACACAAAATATGGAGATATTATGTTGTGTAAATTTGAATACTTGAACAAAAACATCACTCTGGTTTATTTGGCCCTTGTCAACGGGATATAATAGTTGACTATTCGGCCCTGTCAATGGGATATAATAGTTGACCTTTACATTTCATGGTGGGAATGTAATTGATTTGGACCCCAGCCTCTAGGGGTTTGGTTAGAGGTTACTAGTACTAGTAGTGTTTGGTTCCTTCCACCAGGAACAATTTGAGGCTAGCCACCCATTTGAAAAGTCTCACCTAACTGGGCATTTGATATTTGATAACTAGAGTAATGGAAAATTGAATGGATTTGATTGAATCTTATATGAAAGTGTTTGAATTTGATTTGAAAATGGTTGGTTGAATTTTGAATATATTAGTATTTTTGAAACTCTGATATTTGATGAGAAAAAAAAATGATATCTCCTATTTGAAATGAAAATAATTGATCCATGAACTGCATTAATATTCCTTATTGGGCTATGAGCTCATTCCCAATTGTTGAAATTTTTTCAAGTACTCTTAGTTCGGGTGAGGAGTGATGGCTAGGCTGAGGAATGGTTATCATTAGGATTTCACTTAGGATTTTATGTTGGATTTTGTTTAACTGTTAGTTATGTTCATTTGGATCCTTTGGTATTTGGAAGTTATTTGGATATTGATCCTTCAAATTTTATGTTAGATCAAAGTTGAGTTTTGGAGATTTTGAAATTGTTCTAGTACTTGAATTGTTTAAGTTTGCAAATATTTGGACAATGGATTTTGGATAGTGGATGTTTTAGTTTTGAAATTGAATTTTGAGGATTTTAGATTTTGTTCCGCTACTCTGAACAAGTATTTGGTAGTTGGTAACTTCCAATTACAAGATAATTGTTTGAGTCAGGTTACACTGTAAGCCTTCGGGTTTAAAGTGTGAAATGACTGTCACGCCCTTGGAGTGGGTCTTGGGGCATGACAGAGTGGTATCAGAGCACTAGGTTTTGATCTTGATGGGAATTTGAATTGGTTTAGATTGGGGATAGATGAGTGACACATTTGTTTAAGTTTTAGTTTCATTTAGTATAAATTCCAATTCTTTCTTTATTTGGAAAATTTCTAATTGGTTCTTTAGTGACTAATTTAGTTATGCCTTATTATTTTAGGACATCATGCCACCAAGAAGAGCAGCTTCTTCACAAAACAGTCAGGCTAATGATGATGTACCTCCAGTTGAGGGTTTGCCTCCTGTGAGTGCAAAAGGGATCTATAGGTATCTTGGGACACTAGCTGGTTTAGTTGAATGCCAAGCTGGAGCTGCTGGGACTAATGTTCAGGGACAGTCTTCATCTTCTTTTGATGACTTCAAGAAATTGGGTCCTCCTTACTTTTCTGGTGCTACAGATCCCATAGAGGCAGAGGCTTGGATCCTTAAGATGGAGAAATTCTTTGGTGTAATAGATTGCTCTGAGGAGCAAAAAACCTCTTATGCAGCTTTTATGTTAGATAAAGAGGCAGATCATTGGTGGCATATGACTAGGAGACTTTTGGAGGATCAGGGACCCATAACATGGAGACAATTTAGGGAGGCTTTCTATAAGAAGTATTTCCCTGACAGTGTTAGGCGGCAGAAGGTGGGAGAGTTTATTCGTATGGAACAAAGGGATATGACTGTGGCTCAGTATGAGGCCAAATTTACAGAGTTATCACGTTTTTCCCCACAGTTGATTGCTATAGAAGAGGAAAAGGCATTAAAGTTTCAGGATGGATTGAAGCCTTATTTGAAGAACAAAATATCTATTATGAAGCTTGGTGTCTATTCAGAGGTTGTTGATAGAGCCCTAATAGCAGAGAAAGATAATGAGGAGCTTCATTAGTATAGGGAACAACAAAGGAAGCGAAATAGGAGTGATGGTGCTCATGATAATCAAGCACAGCGAAGGTCTACATCAGGAAGAAATCAGAATAAAGGGAAGGCAGCGCAGAATTTAGATGGGGCTTGTCCTACTTGTGGTAAGAAGCATGGGGCTAGGCCATGCTATAGAGAGATTGGAGCTTGCTTTGGTTGTGGGAAGCAAGGACATTTGATAAGAGATTGTTCAGAGAATAGGAAGTTCATCACTGGGAAGCCTAAAAAGGAAAATAAGGAGGATAAACAGAAACCCAAAGCCCAAGGATGGGTGTTTGCTATGACTCATCGAGATGCTCAGGCCACTTCTGATGTGGTGACAGGTACTCTCCGAATCCACACCTTATTTGCTAGAGTCTTGATTGATCCTAGATCAACACACTCTTTTGTTTCAGTATCTTTTGCTGGTTTGTTGGGTTTTCCTGTTGCTAGCATGGACTTTGATTTGATTGTTGCTACTCCTGTGGGAGATTCTGTTGTGGCCAGTAGAATGCTTAGAAATTGTATTGTGATGATTGGTTATAGGGAAATGCCAGTTGACTTAGTACTCCTTGACCTTCAGGATTTTGATGTGATTTTAGGGATGGATTGGTTAGCTTCCTACCATGCCTCTGTTGACTGTTTTGAGAAAAGGGTTTAGTATTCCTGGTCAGCCTAAGTTTAGGTTTGAAGGGAAGCATGTGGACAAACCACTGCGTATGATCTCAGCCTTGCAAGCTAGTAGCTTGCTCAAGAAGGGTTGCTAAGGATTTTTGGCTAGTGTGATGAGTAATGAAAGTGATTTGAAGTTGGAAGACATACCCATAGTAAGGGAGTATCCTGATGTCTTTCTAGAGGATTTGCCTGGCTTGCCACTAGAAAGAGAGGTGGAGTTCACCATCGATCTGGTACCAGGAACAGGTCCTATGTCTAAGGCCCCATACAGGATGGCACTTGTGGAGCTTAAGGAGTTGAAAGTTCAGCTTCAGGAGTTATTAGACAAGGGTTTTATCAGGCCTAGTGTTTCACCTTGGGGAGCTCCTGTTCTATTTGTGAAAAAGAAGGATGGCTCAATGAGACTTTGCATTGACTATAGGGAGTTGAATAAGGTGACAGTGAGGAACAAGTATCCCCTTCCTCGGATTGATGATTTGTTTGATCAGCTACAAGGTGCTTGTGTGTTCTCTAAGATTGATCTTCGGTCTGGTTATCATCAGTTAAGGGTTAGAAGTGAAGATGTACCCAAGACTGCTTTTCGAACTAGATACGGGCATTATGAGTTTTTGGTTATGCCTTTTGGTTTAACTAATGCGCCTGCTGCTTTTAAGGACTTAATGAATAGGGTATTCAAGCCCTATCTAGATCAGTTTGTGGTGGTTTTTATAGATGACATCTTGGTATACTCAAGAAGTAGAGAGGAACATGAGGGTCATTTGAGTATTATATTATAGACCCTCAGAGATAAGCAGTTGTATGCTAAACTGAAGTAGTGTGAGTTTTGGTTAGACCGAATTTCTTTCCTTGGGCATGTGGTAAGCAATGATGACATCTCAGTTGACCCTGGAAAGGTAGATGCTGTAGCTAATTGGAGAAAACCTAGTACTGTGACTGAGATTCAAAGTTTCTTGGGACTTGCTGGTTACTATAGGTGGTTTATAGAAGGGTTCTCTAAGATTGCCCTACCTTTAACTAAGTTGACACAGAAGGGAGTTAAGTTTGAGTGGTCTGATGATTGTGAATGTAGCTTCCAAGAGTTGAAGAATAGATTAGTGTCAGCTCCTATTTTGACTATCCCTTCAGGTTCAGGAGGATTTGTGGTGTATAGTGATGCCTCTCATTAGGGTTGGGTTGTGTTCTTATGCAGCATGGGAGAGTTGTATCTTATGCTTTTAGACAGTTGAAGCCTTATGAAAGGAACTACCCTACTCATGATTTGGAGTTAGCTGCTGTGGTTTTTGCACTTAAGATTTGGAGACATCTTCTTTTTGGTGAAACTTGTGAGATATTCACAGATCATAAGAGTTTGAAGTATCTATTTTCCCAAAAGAAGTTGAACATGAGACAGAGAAGATGGATAGAACTACTTAAGGACTATGATTGTATTATTCAGTATCATCCTGGGAAGGCGAATGTTGTAGCTGATGCCTTGAGTAGGAAGTTAGTTGGTTCTCTAGTAGCTATTAGAGGTTGTCAAAAGCAGTTACTTGAAGAGTTGAGGAGTCTACAAGTCCACTTTCGAGTTATGGGCTTAGGAGCACTTGTAGCAAATTTCAGAGTACAACCAGACTTAGTTGGAAGAATTAAGACCCTACAAAAGAATGATTCCCAATTAGTGCAAGTTATGGAGGAAGTTAAGAGGGGCAGTAAGCCTGATTTTGTTTTGTTAGATGATGAGATCTTGAGATTTGGGACTAGACTTTGTGTCCCAAATGATGAAGACTTAAGGAAAGAGCTTTTAGAGGAAGCTCATTATTCCAAGTTTGCAATCCACCCAGGAGGGACAAAGATGTATAAGGATTTGAGGCAAAACTATTGGTGGTTAGGTATGAAGTGTGATGTTGCACAATTTGTGGCTCAGTGTTTAGTGTGTCAACAGGTGAAGACTGAGCATCAGTGACCAGTAGGGTCTTTGCAGCCACTTGCTATTCCTGAGTGGAAGTGGGAGCATATTACTATGGATTTTGTGATAGGATTGCCAAGAACCTTAGGGGGTAATAATGCTATTTGGGTGATTGTTGATCGGTTGACAAAGTTTGCTCACTTTTTGCCTATGAAAGTCAACTTTTCTTTAGATCGTTTAGCTTCTCTTTATGTGAAGGAGATTGTGAGAATGCATGGAGTACCAATTTCTATAGTGTCTGACAGAGATCCTCGTTTCACTTCTAGATTCTGGCACAGTCTACAAAAAGCTTTGGGCACTAAGTTGAGTTTTAGTACTGCTTTCCATCCTCAAACTGATGGCCAATCAGAAAGGGTAATTCAGGTTTTGGAAGACTTGTTGAGAGCTTGTATTTTGGACCTACAAGGTAATTGGGATGATCATTTACCTTTAGTAGAGTTTGCCTATAACAATAGTTTTCAAGCTAGCATTGGGATGGCACCTTTTAAGGCATTGTATGGTAGAAAATGTCGATCACATTGTATGGAGCCTATTCAAATTTCTGAGGACTTGACCTATGAAGAGGTACCCGTTCAAATTGTGGATGTGATAGATAAGGTACTGCGACATGCTGTTGTCAAGTTGGTAAAGGCCCAGTGGAGAAATCATAGTATCCGAGAGGCCACTTGGGAGTTAGAAGAAGAGATGAGAGAAAAACATCCTCAATTATTTCAAGACTCAGGTACGTCAAGTTTAGAGGACTAAACTTTTGTTAAGGAGGGAAGGATGTAACACCCAAGTATTCTTTTTAAGGGTAATTTAGGAAATAACTAATAATAATTAAATTAGTTAATTAATTAATTTAATAAATTGGAAGAGGGGTAAAAGTGTAATTTTACGAATAAATACCCTAGGTATAAATTAGAAATTCTATTTCTTCCTGTTTTTTTCTGAATAGAGTTCCTGTTCGCAGAATTTCAGAGAACGTAGATTGGAGTCAGATTTCAGGGTTGAAGAACAGATCTCTATAGGTAAGATTCTAACCCCTAGTTTAATATTTTAGATTCATTGGTTAATTTCAAATACATTAGATATCTTTTGGAAAACCCAAATCTAGATTAGGGTTAGTTTATTTTATTTTTAATTCGTTTTAATATCAAAATAATAAAAAAATTAAGATTTTGATTTTATTGTTGGAATTTGGGAGATCTTAAGTTTTATTAGATGAAAAAAAAAAATAAAATTGGAAGGTTTCGATTTTAGGCTAGGGTTAATTTTATATAAAAATAAATAAATAAATAAATATATTGTTATTGGTGGTTGAAGAGATTAGAAAATGTTAAAAAAAAAAAAAAAAGAAATAAGAGAACGTGTGTGCATAGTACTGGAACAAAGAATAGAAAAAAAAAAAAAAAACACACACACACACACACACAAGAGACGCGTGTGCACACTAGAAGGAAGGAAAAAAAAAAGCTTTTTGGTGTGTACCCGAGATGAGTAATGGTTGGGTGGCTATTGAATTGGATAATTAAAAAAAAATAAAAAATAAAAAATAATGATATTTAGTTTTAGATTGATAAATAAGATAATAGTAATAATGGTCTTTTTGTAATAAATAGAATGAGAGATTTAACAATATATATATATATAGGCTATGTTTGGTTCCCGGAAAGTACAAAGGAAAGAAAAAAAATGCTAAGGAAAATGATTTTCTCATGTTTGGTTGTCCTATGAAAAATATCAAAGAAAATCAAATATAATTAAAACTAATTAAAAACTTATGTATTTTTAAATTATTTAATCTTTATATTGATGAGTTAAAATAAATAAAATGAGTTTGAAGTAACAAAAAAAATAATTTATCAACTTTTAATATATTTTTTTATTTTCCTTCACTTTTTCTTTCCTTCTACTTTTCCTTTGTATTTTCTTTCCCTCGCATTTTCCCTCAAATTTTCCGGGAACCAAACATAGCCATATAGAATTTTATAATGAAATAAAATTGTAATTTAATTAAATTAGTAATGTGTTATTAGAAACAAATTGAGAATTTATTAATTTTAATTAAATAAGGAATAGAGTAATTAAATTATTACTTTGTTAATCAGAAATATTAATCTTAACATTTAGAAAATTTTAAGATTATCAGATTTATATTTTGAAGTAAATAGTAATAGTTGTCTTTTTATTGTGTTAGGTGATGAGTAGACTTTTCAGGGTTATTTTTCCTTCAAGGTCTTTGCATATTTTGAGGTAAGGGAAGTTAATGCAATATTTATAAAATTAAATTATCTTATATGTTATTTTGAATTGTGGAAAAGAAAATGATATTTTGTTACCATGCATGCATCAAACTGTTTTGCACTAAATATTATGTTGGAATATTTTGTTTTATTTATGACACAAAATATGGAGATATTATGTTGTGTAAATTTGAATACTTGAACAAAAACATCACTCTGGTTTATTTGGCCCTTGTCAACGGGATATAATAGTTAACTATTCGGCCCTGTCAATGGGATATAATAGTTGACCTTTACATTTTATGGTGGGAATGTAATTGATTTGGACCCCAGCCTCTAGGGGTTTGGTTAGAGGTTACTAGTACTAGTAGTGTTTGGTTCCTTCCACCAGGAACAATTTGAGGCTAGCCACCCATTTGAAAAGTCTCACCTAACTGGGCATTTGATATTTGATAACTAGAGTAATGGAAAATTGAATGGATTTGATTGAATCTTAAATGAAAGTGTTTGAATTTGATATGAAAATGGTTGGTTGAATTTTGAATATATTAGTATTTTTGAAACTATGATATTTGATGAGAAAAAAAAATGATATCTCCTATTTGAAATGAAAATAATTGATCCATGAACTGCATTAATATTCCTTATTGGGCTGTGAGCTCATTCCCAATTGTTGAAAATTTTTCAAGTACTCTTAGTTCGGGTGAGGAGTGATGGCTAGGCTGAGGAATGGTCATCATTAGGATTTCACTTAGGATTTTATGTTGGATTTTGTTTAACTGTTAGTTATGTTCATTTGGATCCTTTGGTATTTGGAAGTTATTTGGATATTGATCCTTCAAATTTTATGTTAGATCAAAGTTGAGTTTTGGAGATTTTGAAATTGTTCTAGTACTTGAATTGTTTAAGTTTGCAAATATTTGGACAATGGATTTTGGATAGTGGATGTTTTAGTTTTGAAATTGAATTTTGAGGATTTTAGATTTTGTTCCGCTACTCTAAACAAGTATTTGGTAGTTGGTAACTTCCAATTACAAGATAATTGTTTGAGTCAGGTTACACTGTAAGCCTTCGGGTTTAAAGTGTGAAATGACCGTCACGCCCTTGGAGTTGGTCTTGGGGCATGACACTCCAAATTTCAACTTCAAACTTAAAAAAAAAAAATTGTAAGTTCAAATCTAAATAACTTCCAAAAACCAAATAATCCAAATGAACATAAACTTATAAGCTAACAATGTCCAAATAACATTTTAAGCAAAATCCTAATGATGACCATTCCCCGACCTAACCATCACTCCTCGCCTGAAACTAAGGGTGCCTAAAAAGTAATCAACAAATAGGAATGAACTCAAAGCCCAATAAGGAACATTAATGCAGTCCATGGATCAAATATTTCAAGTTCACTTGCAAAATAGAAGATATTATACCTAATTATTTTCATAAACTTTCGAGTCAGTTTTGCCAATACATTCAAAACTTTTAATTGTACATTTTCATTTCTGATTCAAACATTTTCATATCAAATTCAGTCAAAACATTCAAATCATTTATTTACTCTGGTCATCAAACATGAAATGGTGCCCAGTTAGGTGGGACTTTTCAAATAGGTGGCCAGCCTCAAATTGTTCCTTTAAGGTGGATGGAACCAAACACTACTAGTACTAGTAACCTCTAACCAAACCCCTAGAGGTTGGGGTCTAAATCAATTACATTCCCCATCAAAAAATGTAAAGGTCAACTATTATATCCCGTTGACAAGGACCAAAAAGTCAAAAGTCAACTATTATATCCTGTTGACAAGGGCCAAACAAACTAGAGTCAAACACTTATTTCAATTATTCAAATTCGCAAAACATAATATCTCCACATTTCTCTATTGTAAATAAAATATAAGGTTCTAACATATTTTTTATGCAAAACATATTTGATCCATGCATAAAACGAATAATAACTCAAAATGTTTTCAAATGATGTACATAAAAATTTGTTACTAAAAAAAATAATAACTGCATTAATTTTCCTTACCTCAAAAGAAGTCTTTGAAAACTTGGGAGAAAAATAATTCTGGAAAATCTACTCTTCACCTAATATAATATAAGAGAAATAACTATTACTATTTATTTATAATTTAACTAATCTATTTCTTATTTAAATAAATTAATAAATTCCCAATTTGTTTCTAATAAGAGAAGTTTCTTTGGAGTTCATTAGTTCTGTAATTCTTTGGAGTTCATTAGTTATTTACAGAGAGGCTTGACCTTTAGAGATTCAAGTTGAAATTATTATTGAGAAGAAATCTTTGAAAATATAGAAGCTTGGGATATAAATAAATGACTAAATAAAATAAAATAAAATTTATTTTTCGGAATATTAATATATAAAATCAGAAAGGTTGGAATTAATAAGGAACCAAATTTAAAATAATTTGATGTGTGAAATTTAGGATTCTTAGTTAATGACATATTAATATGATAAATAATAAAAATTATTTATAGAATTATGAAATGGTGGTAATTTAAATTTTATAAATTTCAGGTTTATTATATGTCTAAATTGTGATAAAAAAGTATTAAGTTTATGTGTTTAAAATTGGGTATTATTAATGCATTCATTTTGTATCTATACTTGTATTAGAAAAAAATATATATATATTTATGTAAAATGGAAATAAAAGTGAAAGAAAAAAGGAAAAAAAAAAATCCTAAATAGGATAACATGTAGATTTTTAAATAAAAAAAAAAGAAAAAGAAAAAGAAAAAAAGAAATCAGAAGAGCTCAGAGATGGTGAATTAAGATATTTGGATCGTAACGATATTTGGAGGATGATTTATATCAAATGACTGAACGATATCAAATGTATATTTGAATATATTATTAAAGAATAAAATGAATAATTTATTTGTATAAGAAAATTGAAAATATATGACTATGATCAAGAATAAAAATATTCATTTTTATGAATATATCAGGAATTTAATTTTATAGATGTATCGGAATATATCGAAAAATATTGATGGATATTTTGATACAAGATATCAATGATAAAAATTAATCAAAATTTATGAAAAATATTGAGAAAAACTCTAAGAAATCATATAAGAAGTAATAATAGATATTTTGAGGTTGTTTTATTAAATTATATCTTATATATATATAAAAGATATAATTTATGACAATCAATGATAATATTCATAATTTAAATATACATTTAAAGGATGTATTCAATGACATAAAAAAATAAACAATGATATGTATCAACATTGATAATGTTATTTATAAATTCATATTTATTTTGTATTTAAATATTATGTAAAATACACTACATTTAAAATAATTTTTTTCTAATTAATTTATATGTATTATGAGATATTTATAATATAATTACAGAAGTGTAGGATTTACATTCATGAATCTTAGATATAATGTTAGTTTGTAATATAAATACATATATGAACATGCACGATATGACAACAACAGCAAGGTTGGCTTAATGGTGCGGCGAGGCCATCCCACATCGGCCGGCAACAAGATATATATATACAAAGTGCTGGAAAGTATCCAATGTGCCTAGCGGGCTGGGCATAAAAGATACTGTGAATGCGTGCAGGATGTCCCTTGGGCCGGTCCATGGAAGCCCAATTCAAAATTTCAAAAACCACTCCAAACGTCGATGACGTGGCTAAAATCGCAAACTAATAATAGAAAGTAATTATATTTCTTATCAACCAATCCAAAGCTTTCCGTTTTTGGAAAAAAGTACTCTCTAATTTTGTTAGCGAGAAAAGAAACCAAATAATCACGTATCCAAAGGAAATCCAATAGTTTAGAAATAGAGAATAAAATTTCCTTTTATTGTCCAACGGTAACCTACGTGTAACGATCCTATATCTTCTCTTATCTGCTTTCAAGCTTTACTTTCCACCGGTTTTAGAAATCAAACCAAACCAGGAGAATCTTCAACATGTCTCACCAATAAGGAAACTTGAAAGCTCAATCGGTTACTAATTCTCATTCGTGTCTATCTATAAATATTTGGATATATCAAAACCCTCTCATACAAAATTGTAGTTCGGCTACTCTCACCCACAATGAAGTCCAACACCCTTTTGTGCGATTTGTCCTTTTACGGTCTCCATTCCATATCTGAAGCCATTGGGATCATGGAAATCCACATCAAACACCGATATCAGCGGGTAGTAGGCACAGACACGAGAGAAGGGGAGGAGATGCTGGCAGAGGATGTTGTGAGTCCCAAAGTCGTCAGAGTGTTTGGAGTGCCGGTGCAAGTGTTTCATCTGCCCCTACTGCGCCAACTCTATGTATCAAACGTTCTGGCCAGCTTGGAACTTGGGAGCACCGTCTTCAAATACCTGATACCCAGAACAACCTCGTTTATGGAGGAGGTGGTAGAGAGGAGTGGGGCCATGGGTTTTGGATGGTGGTGGAGGTGGATGTATGGACAATTGATAGAGAGGATGTTGCTGAGTTGAGAGAGATGGAGGGTGGAGATGAAGATGATTACGGTGATGGTGATGAAGATGAAGACGAAGACTGTGTTAGGCTTGCTGTTGATTAGATCCGATTCAGTGGTCGAGTCATTGTTCCCATGTATTCTGGAGTGGTTCAAAATTAATTGCAAGAAAGACTTACTCGATGGACTCATTTAATTTTGTTCTTTCTTTCTGATTTAGTTTTTTTGTATTAATCAGGTTTTATTTTGTCGAGTCATTGTTAAATGATAAATATTTTTAGGTTTTTATAAACATTTCTATTTGTTTGAATACAGTGCATTTAGGATTTTGCCTCTTATATATATATATATATATATATGGTTATAATTTTTTTAAAAAAAATTAAGGTTATGTTTGATTCAAGAAAATTGAGAAAAGAAAATAAATAAAAAATTTTAATTAATAAATTATTTTTATATATTATTTCATTATTTAAGCCTTTCTATATAAAGATAAATAATTAAAAACCAAACAAATTTTTAATTAAATTTAATTTTCTATCATATTTTTTATACGGTAAAAAAAATAATCTTCTCTTTTGATTTGAGAATAATAAAAAATGGAAAATGTTCAATTGGAACGTGAAAATGTGATTGAATTGGTCCTAGTTACTCTTTGGGATAGAGTGGAAGAGGGGAGGAGATTCTGGAACGAGGAAAAATGTCCAATGATTTCAAAAAAATTGAACAAGGAGTTGTATGAGGTGGAAATCTCATTTACGGTTTTAAAAAGTGGCGGTAAAGGTGACTTATCTATCAACTTTTCTACTATCACCCCTAAAAAACCAAACTTTGAGTAAAGTTGTGAGAGTACGATTAACCTTTGGATTTGAAATCATTGCTTATATATATCGGATATTGGCCATAATTCACAAGAACAATCTGTAGTCTTTTAGTAAGAGGGGAAAGAGTTAAGGATTTACTTGGTGTGAGATATCACATTGTTTGAAGAACTCTAGACACCGTCGAAGTAAATGATATTTCTTTTAGTACTTTATTGGAACAAACATAATGCAGGGTTGTAAGTATATTTAAGATTGATGTAATTAATAAAAAAAAAAAAAGAAAAGAAAAGAGAAAATGAATAATTGGTAAGAGCCGTGGGAAGTGGAGGCAGCAAATCAACATGAAAATGGTGGAAGGCAAGAATAATAGAAAATGGAAACAAAGTGGAGTGAGAGGGGCACTGAAAGCAGCAGCAGCAATTATAGAAGGGACTGCGATTAGCCAAAATATGAACAAAGTTTCACATTGGATTTCAGAGACAGAGGCTCAAACTCTTCTTGTACAGAGAAGAAGCTGGGGATCCAGTTGCACCCAAAACAAAGCAGCTAGCTATATTTCATACTTGCTACTAGTAAAATACTAATGCTCCATCACTACCTCCTCGAAATTCCAGTCCCTCATCGTGTCCCTTCCCACTGCACAGCTTCGGACCAACCTTGGCGTCCCTGGAATGCCGCTACTTCTTGGGATGGATGGGTGTAGTGTCACTTTGGATGACCGTATGATCGAGGAGTTTATTGTTGGGGCTGGAACGAAGGTACCTGAAAAAAATTATCAACAAGGGGATAAACTCAAAGTCCAATAAAAAACATTAATATAGTTTCGTGAATGAAATATTTTCAATTATACTTATAAATAAGAGACATAACATATACTCTTTTTATAAATTTTTTGAGTTAAACATGTTAATACATTTAAACAATTCAACCAAATATTCTCATATATATCAAAATAATTTTATATCCATTTTAAATTAAATACATTTCAATTGTTTTTACTCTGATTATCAAATAATAAATAGTGTCCAACTAAGTGAGACTTTACAAATGGGTGACTAGTTTCAAATGTTCTTTTTAAGGTGGATGAAACCAAATAGTATTAGTAACCTCTAACCAAACCCTTAGAGGTTTAGTCATAAACAATGTACAAGTTAATGATTACATCCCGTTGACAAGAATTAAAAAGTAAACTATTATATCCTTTTGATAAAGACCAAACAATTAGATTCAAATTCTTTATTTTATTTATTTCAACTTACAAAAGTAGAATATCTCCATATGTTTCGTTATAAACAAAATAAATGTTATAACACATTTTCCATGCAAAAATATATTTGATCCATGCTTAAAAGCAAAATAATAATTATTCATTTCAAATAATATATATATATATATTATATATATATATATATATATATATATATATATATATATATATATATATATATTATTTTCTTTTGCAAAATCTGTATTAATTTCTCTTACCTCAATGGAAGTTCTCAAAAACCTTGGAGAGAAATAAGTTTGAAAAATCTACTCTTCATCTAACATAACATAAAAAAATAACTATTATTACTAGTATTTTATTTATTAACTTAAAACTAAATATTATTATTTTATTTGTTATCAAATTTAATATCCAACCAACTCATTACTCACTTATCTTCAAGACTTCAACACATACAAAAGCCTATAAAAGGAAACTAGGTTTC